>NC_054376.1:71813495-72155995 GCF_017654675.1 Xenopus laevis
TACAATCCTGGTGAAAAAGACTTCACATTCTACTCCAATGTGCACTTATCCTACAAAATTATAGGCCATAATGATATCAAAACATGGAAGTGCCAATTTCTATCCTGGTTGGGAAGACTGCAGGCTTTAAAAATGTTGGCACTACCAAAAATTTTGTATGTATTTAGAACTATGCCTATTCATATTCTGTCAATTTATGTACAGTATTGAAACTGCAGTCATTATTTAACCAGATCGAACAATTCTCAGTCTCCCCGTTAATTTTTGCCACAAATTTTAGGCACTCCGTCACCTCTCAAGCATATCAATCAGCAAAGAGTCCCTCCAATAGTAACTCATTCAATGACATATGGCAAAACCACAAAAGGAATTTCATAACTTCTTTGCACTTATATCCTGTTGCGCCAGTTGCAACATTGGAACTACTCATTCCAGATCTTAAACTAACTCACTGGGGTAATTTTCGTTTAGCTCCTATGCGTTATCTTACTAAAAAAGGACAATTACTGTAATTTGAGGAATTACAACGTAAACTGCTTCTCCCGAAAATGGTGTTCTACCAATACTTGCAAATAAGGTATTACCTGAGGTCAATTAACATCATTCCTCTCATGAAACCAACTACATTGGAAAGCTGGTTAACAAAATTTAACAGTTTTAATAACTACCACCTGTGAAAGGGGGCATTTCACTATGGTGTAAAAAGGTAACCCCAAGTATTGAGGTTAAAAAAACAGCTACAGTTCTCAAGTGGGAAAAGAGACTAAATATGTCTTTGTCTGTAGAAAAATGGACGAATGTATTTTCTACTCCGACCAAAGTTTCCAAATGCATCACTCACTTAGAGACCTCAAGGAAAATTCCGTATGATTGGTATATGACCCCCAATAAACTTCATCGCATTTACAGAAATATACCCAATACGTCTTGGAGAGGATGTCACCAGAAAGGTGATGCTCCATATTTGGTGGGGTTGCCCCAAACTTCAACAATTGTGGAAACAACTGGAGTTTTACTGCAATACCACGTGGAACTTACAAATTCATTTCACCCCAGAAGTAATTGTACTGGGCCTTATTGAGCCAAACACACCAAAAGAACTATAGACAATCTTATGCAACATGATATTTGCAACCAGACAATTGATTGCAAGGCAATGGAAGTCCACAGTAATTCCTACAGTCCAACAGATTATCAAGGAGCTGGACTTACATTACCAATATGAAAAAATGGCTACATTGGCTACCTATAATGTAGGTAAATTCTACAGAAATTGGGAGAAATAGTCTTCTATAAGACACATAAATGATTCATAGTACTCTTATGTTTAAGGTATCTTAGGATTGTATATGAGATACTTAGACAAACTGTAGTATAGTGTTTAGTATTTTTTTTCGGAGTAGTTTTTAATTACCATTTTATTCTGCAACTGCCTTCTATAAAACTAAAACATTTCACTGTATTGTTTCTGACTGCCAGCTTAGTTTTAAAGACAGGCTGAAATATAAATAGAGTTTTGAAAAATAAGTGCAATTATAACAATAGTGATTTACCTTGGGCTATATCTTCTCCATGAACCCCAGTAATAAGATTTAAGATTTATTATTTTTAATTCAAACATCCCTATATACTAAAAATGCATAGAAATTTTATCTTTGCTTAAAATTTCTAGGTCATGTAAAAAGTTATTTCTATGATCAATATCCCTCCCTCCTTTAAGTGTAAAGGTGAAGTAAACCTCCATCTGCTTGTAGCCCAAACACACAGGCCCACAATCTCTTCCCCAGATGTTTCACTAATATTTTTCCCCACTTACCTGTTCCTATTTTTGCATCCAAAAATGCAGAGCTGTACATCACCACTCTTTCCAGCCTTGGTGTCTGTCATTTGCAAGCAAAGTTATGCTCATTATGCCAGTGCCGACACCAAAGGCTGGGAATCGAAATTACTTGGCATCCAGCAACCTATCACACAGTGACTAAGGAGAGATTGTACTGTGGAGCTGAAGCTAAAAACTCAAGGGGATTGCGTTTTCGTAGTAGTAGTATATTTGTGTAAACCAATGCAGTCTAAATTCTAAAAGAATTTGTTTTATCTGATAGGATCGTATTTTTGCAATTGATTACAAGAATGAATCAGGCAAAGGACGCTGCTCTTTTAACCCCAAAGTGAACACGGTTTCGGTTATGATTAGTAAGTATTAGTTTTAAAAAAGCATGGTTCTAAACAATTTTGTTAGTAAAACCATCAGTTTTTTTCACATATTTTCCAGTTGCATTATTAGAAACAAAAATTGTCCATTAACATTTCTCAGTTAATTTCATTATTATGATAGCTTTGCTTTTCTATGAGTGGTATATGATATACTTATTACTCTGAGTTTGTTTTTCTGAATGATTCAGTATTTATAACATTTCATTATTGATTCTGATGCAAAAAGTTCTGTTTAGATAGTAGAATACATATCTGAGTAAAATAATCAGTACCCTTTCAACAATGCATCTCTTATACAAAGAAGAACCAAGCTGTAAACTGATTTGCAGTCAACAACTCTCTTCAAGGTTTTCCCAATTTGGCCATCCAAGGTGGAGGCCAAATTGGGCTGATCTGCTCAAATTGTCTAGAAAGGACTGCCTCACTACCTGATGTGGTCTTTGGCCAAATATCACTTCTGGATCCCTGCATGGGCCAATAATCTGTCAGTCAGGTGAAAGAGTGGGTCAGCAGGCAGTACTGTTTCATATATGACCTGCCTCACTCAGTACGACAGAACTCTTATAACAGCTTGTCATGTCTGGTGTGGTTATATTTAAGCAAATGCAATAAAAAGAAAACCTATCCTGTTTTTGTGTCATTAAAAGACCTGGTTTAACCAATAAGCTAAACATAAAGTCAGATGCTAGTTGTCTGTGTAGGGGACTGGTAAATTAGTCTCCCAGTAATATTTAACAGGCAGACTTCCAATCTGGGTCCTAAAATACAGTTAGGAGGGGGACCTGTTTCTTTATCCTGCCTTTAGCTATACCCCCTGTAGGTCATTTAGTGTCCAGTAGATGGCACTGTGCTAAAGTATACACTACTGAGCAGCCATGTAGGGTCCATTTTGTGAAAGCCCTTACCTGAGCAGGCAGGAAAGGGGAAATGGAACATAGACAGGTCTGGTCTAAAGCATAGGCTACTCACCTAAAAAAGGACACTCTAGGAGTGACAGACAGGTTATTTAGCTGAGAAGCCTGAGGCTCCTATGAGGAGTGTGAGTGGGATTAAGATCCCTGGTACTAATTGCCCAGAGTAGGGACTAATTGTACAGATTTAGGGATGTAAAGATTCCCCTGGGTTTCACTTAGGGAAAAGGCTGAAAGCTGGGTGTAACTTCATTGCTGATATGTATATATCTTCCCTGCAGACACTAATACTAACCACTGGTGTTTGTGAGTAGATGCCTATCCACTGTTGCTCAATGTTCCCGCTTGATCTTTATGTACACACCTGTGTGGATTACTCTGCTCAACAAACACGTTCTATGGTTAAATTGCAAGAACCACTGGTGCCCAATTATTGTGCATAGCACTTAGTTACAGTTGTACAATACCCTGCCTCCACACTGTTGTGAGGGCTTAACCCCTGAGAATTAATGTTTTATCCAGAGCAAAGTATTGGGTAAAGCTTATAGTTCCAGAACAGTGCCACTCAGTTTACTATAGCGTTACATCTGCATTGAAGATTTTTTATTCTTATATCAATGTAAAGGCAGAATCTCTGGTTAAGCTATTGAAATTCAATTCATACTTCTAATTTCACAAAACACCTTTACATTGTTATTTTAAAAATATGTTAGTGTTTCTACATTTTAATATAGGAATACAGTAAATAGGGATTCATAGATTGAAGTTGAAGTCTTAACATGTGTCCATTCTGCAAAGCAAGTGATGGTTTTAGTCATTTTTCCTCCCTCTTTTCAATAGATGAAGAGCTGTTTTCTGGAATGTATATAGACTTCATGGGCACTGACTCGGCCATATTCAGAAGTCTCACGAAACGTAATGCAGTCAGAACAGATCAGCACAACTCAAAATGGCTGAGTGGTGAGTTTCTCATCATTTTTACTCATCTTAATAAATGTGATAGCCCTGTAACTACAGCTCATTTGCATTTTAGCAAAAATATGGTATAATGGCAGAGAAAATGTAGGGTTTGTTTAGTTTGACTTTATTTTTCAACTCAAATGTGCATGAGCGTGAAATTGTAGATTGGATGTTTTAATCTGCCTGCCTATTACCAATAGAATCAAAATAAGAATAAATAAAAGAATACAATTACAATAGAAAATAAAACCTGAAACCTCTCTTTCTCCCATGATTGATATTGAATCACTGAGGAGTAAATTGCCAGTGGTGTTCCCTAAAATGAAATAAAATACTGTACATTTGTTTCCTGGCAGTGCATTTCTATTTCAGTCTAACAAAAGTCATTTGTACTCCATGTGTGTATACAGACATTTGTTTAAGATTACTGTAGATTGTAATTATGGCGGTTCATATTTTATTTAATCAGAGCCAATATTTGTGGATGCGCAGCTACTTCCAGATGGAACAGATCCTAATGATGCAAAGGTTTATTTCTTCTTGAAGGAGCGCCTGACTGATAACAGTGGGAGCACGAAGCAAATACATTCCATGATAGCAAGAGTCTGCCCTGTAAGATGTCTTTATTCATTTATAGCAGACTGTAGACATTCTAATAAAATCTAATAATTATAGAAACTCTGTTCTGTATACGTCAATTTCCTGTGCTTGATGAGCAAAGGATTGAGAGACATAAACTAATAAACATTTCAGCTACGGCTATTTATACCCCTTTTATTTCTGCCTTTATCAGAAATGCTATTATTATGATGGTCTCTGCTCATTCAATAAATCAGAGGCATGGATAACAGTTCAGTTTTCCTTTTCAGAATAAAGTGGATTAATGGCCTAAGCATTGAAACGGGAGCTTTTATCAAAGGCATTTAAAAGAGAAAAATTGCACAACTGTAGCTGCTTTAACATTATATTTCAATGTCCTTATTGTCTTAGCACGCATTAAGGTAGTCACATTACTGCTGTATATCTAGTTTTTTTATATGAATGCAAATTTTAGTAAAGTTCATGTATTCTGAAACATAAGGCAAAGCAATTGTCTTGAACTTTATTCAGAGTATACTGAGTGTGCGTACTAAAGCAACTCATGTTACTCATGTGACAGCTTAATACTGCTTATAGACATTATTTCATTTAAATAAAATGCATATAATTTTCATAAAACTTAGACTTATCAGATATAATGGACTTCAAATATGTTTGTTTAAAACTGGTTCTGCAAGTGTTAAACTGCTGGTGTGCTTCAAACAGGCTATTTGATTTGTTCGATGCACCACAGCTGTTATTCAGTTGCTCAGTAAATGAATACTCTAGGTATTACTTACAACATCTATTAATGTACTTAAATGATACGGGCAAAACATAACCTCCATGCTAGTAAGGGAGAAGATAAATTCAGCTGCAGTGGTCATTTTGTGACCTCTTAATAAAGCTGTATGGGAAGTGTGGGGCTAAAATTGCAACCCCCAGGGCATCTGTTGATTGCCTTGCATCTTTTGGAAGCATTACAATAATTTTAACCTCTGTAATAACAATATTCAATCTAATTTCAGCTATGGATTTTTCTTATATTTCAGAATGATATTGGTGGACAAAGAAGTCTTGTTAACAAATGGACTACATTTTTGAAAGCTAGACTGGTGTGCTCAGTGATGGATGATGACGGAACAGAAACCTATTTTGATGAATTAGGTACAGCCATTTAACAGGTTAAAGCAAACCAGAATCTCACTAATTCAATTAAAGAAGGTTAAGATTGCTATCTCAGATAGCCTGATATGTTACTTTGGAATAATCAGTGTGTTACCTGATAGCTCCCCTCTTTTGTGTTATGCCAATTGTACACACAGCTGATTAATTTAAGCTATGCCAGTGACTGCCTCCAGCGGTTGTCATTACCTTAAATGGAAAACTCACTGAAGTTTAGGATTTAACAGTCTGAAGTGTAGTGTGAAGTTTGAAAATTTTCATTAGAGCATTTGTGGGTGAAAAAGAGTGCACAACATTGACTTCTGTCACCTGTCTTATTTAAGTCATTAGAAGCCATGGAAGGTTGTACAACACTGCACTCTTTTTCATTGCCCTTTTGCATCCCATTGGCTTTATACTTTTTATAGATTTCTGATAAAATCAATCAAATTCCTTCGAGAATTCTATTAGCGTTTACCACCAACCTCTTTATAACTTTACCATAATATAAGTTGAATTTGGTGCTTAAGAGAGTAGTTGCTAACTTTTTTTTTACAGTAATCATTTTTTTTACATATGGATACCTCAACAGTTCCAAAGCTAACCAGCTCTAACTGTCCATCAATCCTTCATAACTCAATCAGTGTGTGTTGATAGCAGTATTACAGGATTCAGCAGTTGCTGTACAGAACGCAGTTTGTGCTGAGTTGTATAGACTACCTTGCTTTTGAACTGTTTAGGTGCCCGAGGCACTTACATAATGCTATAAATGTTAAACAGAAAGGCTTCAAATATTTTTAAATATGTCACTAATGCCCCTGTATGTAGTAAACATGCACAAAATAAATGCTTGCACAAGCTGAAGTTGAAATTTAATTAACATTCATGTCAGGTGTAGTGGTTTCTTCTACTGCTGGGCCAAGTTCTATTGGCGCTAAAGGTTCAACACCCAGCCATCCTGCCGCCACCACCACCTGTTGCTTGCTTTATGCAAAACAAACACCCAGATTCATCAATAAACCTCTGTGACAGCAGGCAGTCTGCTTGCTTTCTTTAAAAGTGCATACATTTTAATACAGGAGTTTCAATTTCATACAAATGTGTTCTCAGCACTTAATACTGTACTTACTTTTTTTAAGGTTAATTGTCTTACACTCTTTCTGTTGAACCATTTTACATCTCTCTGAATTGTGTGTAATAAATAATGATTATGTACATGGGCGTGTGTGTGTATATGGCTGATACCAAATGCCACTTTTAAGCGTGCGTTCCTGTCTTATGCAAAAAACCTTTTTATATCTATGACAAAACATCAAAAATAAAAGAAAAACATTTGGAGATAAATTCCTTCCTGACTCCAAAATGGCAATTGAACAAATCCCTGTCAACTTTGTCCTGAGACAGTTTCAGTAACGTTTTTACTTTTTAAAATGCATCTGACAATTTCTAAACTACATAGCTAATGCATGTGTCAGTACAACTACTTATTTTAACCTCCTTTCTTAAAATAAGATGATGTCCCCGTGTCTGCTGAAAGGATCTACTGAGAATATGGCATCAAGGGAGTTTTTTGTTTGAACCCCTTACACGTCGATATATAGTTAACATATCCCAACCCCCCAAATTATGCACTTCTTCTCCAGTCTAAACAATCACAATTCGGTCAACCTTTCCTCATAACTGATAACTTTCATACCTTTTAGCAGCTTAATGACTCTTTTTTGGATTTTCTCTATTGCATTAATATCCAGACTGCACTTCGTATTCTAGATTAGTAAAATCCACTAGCCTTTTGTTAGCTGAGGATATAATATAATAATGCATACAGACTGATCCCTGCTGCCCAATCAATGTTGTATTGTATTGCGCTAAACTTGGTTTGTGATAATTTTGTGAACCAGCACTTTCACATAAGGTAAGATTGCACTTATTAATACAAATTTAAATAGAGATTGTTGATCTTTATCTTCTTAAAAACTTTATATTTTATTTTCTGTTATGCAGAGGATGTATTTCTAATGGAAACAGACAACCCTCGGACTACACTTGTGTATGGAATTTTCACAACATCAAGGTACACAAATATTTAAACTATTTGTATAAATGCATTATAGTAAAAAGTACAATGCAATAGTAAAAAATACAAAATTTCATCCAGCTTAGTGATCTATAGAAATCAATTAAGTACTTTTAAGGCCACTGAATGCCTTTTGATTCATCTGGTATAATGGTATAATATACTGGTGCTTAAAATTGCCATTTCAATTTAATAGCTGTATAACAATTTATGTTAAAAAGTTGTATGCAAGAATTTGTAGATGCTAATTGCAGGTATGTTTCTATTGCAGGGGGTTATTTATGATTAAATGCTAAAAACCTGAAAAAATTCCAGGTTTTTTTTTTTTTACTATTAAATACAAAATTCTAGTGGGAAAAAATTTTTTTTTTGAGATTTATTATGCCCGAGGATGCAAAAAGTCTGAATCCAAAAATCCACCATCTCAGACCTGCCGATATTGTATATAAGTCAATGGGAGAGGTTGCTATCCTGTTTGGAAGTTTCTGTGGTCTGCGCTGAAATTAGCCCGAAAATCCCACTTTTTTGGGCAAAAATCAAAAAAAATATTACTTTTTGTGAAAAAGGCTGAAAAATTTGTATGATTCAATTTTCGCTTGACTTGAGTTTTTCCCAATTGGATTAAATCAAGCTTTTTTTAATAATAAATAAGGTCAATTGGGGATTCTAGTTTGGTCTGACTTTTTTTAAATAAAATATCATAAAAATTCGGATTTTGATAAATAACATAGTTACATAGTTAAATTGGGTTGAAAAAAGACAAAGTCCATCAAGTTCAACCCCTCCAAATGAAAACCCAGCATCCATACACACACCCCTCCCTACTTTCACATAAATTATTTATACCCATATCTATACAACTATAGAGCTTAGTATCACAATAGCCTTTGATTTTATGTCTGTCAAAAAATCATCCAAGACATTCTTAAAGGCATATAAATTATTTATTTCATAGTTATACAAAATCTGGATACAATGGTTTCATATTTTAAACCTTTTTATGACTTTTAATAGGTTGCAAATGTAATGTGTGACTGTAGACAACAGTAGACACTTGAGTGCAGTCAAAACATCCAGAATCTGAAGTTCCTTTTCAGTATAGTGGGATTTTTAGAATAGTTTAAATGGTAAATAGGATACAAGGTGCAGTGGCATGAAAGTTATGTTAGGAAAATGATTGAAAGCAATACACAGGTATTGAATTTTATTATATCGTTGAGAAAAAGGTAAGAAATTGGCATTTATTGCATTTTAAAACATTTTAAGCACCTATTAATATTAACATAAAAGCACCAGTAAAGGAGGGTTTTCCAAGACAATTTACAGTGTCCAAAAGGGAAAGTCATATGAGGCAATGTGTGGCATTCCCTGAATGGGTGTGTATGGCAATGGAGATAGTCTAAGTATGTTAAAAATGAAGTAATGATTTTTGAAGATGATATGGGCCGGGAAATAGCTGGCATTTGGAAGCAAAGTCAAACACTCTCTGTTATATTATATTTATATAACGTGTAGACATATGTGTTTATGGTATGTATATGTGTGTAGCTTTATATATAAAGCATATTTATTGGAAAAAAACCTTAGACATGACATTTCTCATAGGAGCAATATATATATATATATATATATATATATATATATTTAATCATGTCCATCTTTACTTCCATTGCGGAATTTTGTACATAATATATTTGGTGGTGACCTTAAAATATTTTAGTTTTGCAGGAAGCTACATTTTATAGCCATGACTGTTCAATGGAAGACTGTTCCTAAGTGGGTGGCCTTCCTGCTTAGCATATAGCAGTCCTCCCTTGTAAACTGAAGTTTTTCTAGTTAGAGATTTATCCTTTTCCAAAAGCTCAGTTTTCTTTGGCAGTTATTATTGGTCTATTGATGTATACATTTCTTAAACCCTAGAATATTCATTAGAATGTATTTTAGTAATGTAACATCATACTATTATCCATTTTTATAACATGAACTAGTATACACATATATCACATTGAGGCTGGATGAAGTATGCCGCAGCAATCCAAAGCAATACACAATAATTCAAAATATGTTTGTTAATTAGGAGTAAACAGTGATCAGCCTTTGATGTTGGATCTTATGTTAGAGACCATGGTTTGATTATTTGTGGCAACTACTTGTGACCCTGGACAAGTCACTTAGAGGCACATTTATCAAGAGTCGAATTTCGAATTCATGTGAGTTTTTTGAAACTCCCATAAATTTGAAAATTGACCAATTGAAATGTATTAATTAAATCGGACTTTCTCAGCTCAGACAAATTGAATCGACTCAAAAACTCGAATTCGATTAGAATTAGAAAAACTTGATTCAAATTAAAAAAACTAGATTCAAGTTTATTTCTCCTAAAACTCAAGTGTCAGGAAGGCTGCAAACATCACAAAATAAATCCCTGGACCTCTCCTATTGACTTATACAGTAATTTGGCAGGTTTTAGGTAGGGAATAGATTAATTTGAGTTTTTAAAGGGCCAGAGTATGCTAAATTTCAAAACCCTATATACAACTCAAATCGAGTTTGTATAATTCAGAATATGAATCTGAGAATTTTGACCAAATTTTTTTTTTGAAAATTAAATTTTTCACTTCATCCCTTAATAAATCTGCCCATTAATCTACTGGTGTCCTGGCTAATTAGTGCAGCTATAATGGCTGCCTTGCTTGCTGTAAAAAGCTCTTTGCTCTATATAAAAATGCCCCCAGAGCAGCAACCCGATTTAATGAAAACTTATTGAAAGGGTAGATAGAGCACAACTCCTACAAGCTGTATCTTGCTCTATGGGTTCTATCATATGAAGAGAATAAGCAGCACCTTTCTCCACCAGTAATACAATTCTGTTTATTTAGGAGAATAAACTTCCAAAGCTTAACAAAGATAAACAGAAACTCTTATGTAAAAGAAAGAGACCTGAGTGTCAGGCTGTCTGGATCAGTAGTTAGGGGTTTATGTAAACATTTAAACATGTGGATTTAATCTTAAGAGATTTGTCTCTGAATGAAACAAGTGAAAAGTTGAAAAATGAACACTTTGAAAATGTGTGATTATAAAGGTTTTTGTATATTGGTTGTATTACTACCGAGAAAAAGTATGGCTGAAACCAAAGGTTTAATAAATAGTAAAAAAATAAAAAGAATGGTAGCAAAATTAAAGAAGTAATTGAGCTACAGCCAATTTCTTTCTTTAGACATTAATGGGCAATGTAATAAAAAGTCTTATTTGCCCATATCTAGTTACCTATAGCAACTAATCAGATGGTTTTTTTAACCAGCTGAGCAGTTAATTTTACCAACTGGTTGGTTGCTATGAGTTACTAACAACATGTATTACAATAACCATTTAGGGAGTTTTATCAAAGGAGTTTTATCAAAACATGAAACCCCTTCATGATATCTCTCAGCACTGTGCTCTCTCTTGTGTGCTCATTGCACAGATTTTCCATAGAGTTTCCTCAGACTTTTAATTTAAAATAACTTTCTCAGGAACTACTCAATCTGGGGTTAGTGGAACGATAGAAAGAATTCCATACAAATGCACACTGAATTTGGTTCGACTATATCTTAACACTTTGGGCTCCTGATGTTAAGTATTGGAAAGAACATTGTGGAAAAGATGCAAGAATCAGTATGTGACAAAAAAAGTTTTTTATGGAGATCTTACTACATGTTATCATCTTAACCTTTGATATATCAGCCCCAAATTGTTCCACTGCAGAATGCATGTATATCATCTTTCACTAAAAGTAAATAAATTAGGATATTGTAGTTGCCCAGCTTGTTACGCCACCTACAACATGTCATCCAAGACTTATCTTGGTGTGCATGGCTTACCAATTGACTGATCTTTCCAAACGTGATCATATTTCTAACAGCCTTCATGATAATGGTTCATTGTTCCTAATAAATATAATGCCACCTTCAATGTAGACTGTATAGTAATGTGTTTAGTATATATTTCAACTACATGAACAAATTCAACAGAGTTTAGAATGTGAACATGACTTTAGGAATTGCAGAAGTGACATACAGAAATAAGAATGCATCACTTACTTTGTTTTTGTATCATGAAATTAAATTAATACAAAATAAGTACCACAGTACTCTTAAACTTATTCTGGTATTTAAAACACATTGAGATACAACACCATTAAAGTGTTTGTAGAAAAATACCTCAAACTTCACTGAACATTCAGTATTACAGAAAGGTGGATTATTTGTTTCCATTTACTGTAAAATGAATTGTGTTTTTCTTGTACCTGATAACCTGCTAATGTATAATGCTTTCAATTTAGCTAGAGCCTTGAGAGAAATAGTTGCCACAATTTACATGTGTTTTCTGCTGTAAGCTTAAATTCACAAGCTTTATATATAGCCAAATACAGATTAGTCTACATCTACTGATTAGTCCCCCTTATCCTTGTTTTTACTTTTCAGAATGTGTTTTGAAAAACTAAAATTTTTTCCCATTTTAAAATATACTTGAGCTTATTAGATAACAATTTCTGTTTTTTGACTGCAAGTATTTTGCAGTTCTTGATTATATTCTTGAATATAATGAATACATCTATACACACACACACACACACACACACACACACACACACATATTTCTGTTTTTAATTGATCAAGTATATTGCAGTGTTTTGATTCAAATGTTCTTTCATTTATGTTTTCAGTTCTGTATTTAAAGGATCTGCAGTTTGTGTTTACCACATGTCAGACATACAAACTGTATTTAATGGACCTTTTGCACACAAAGAGGGTCCAAATCACCAACTGATACCATACCAGGGTAAAATTCCATACCCAAGGCCTGGTACGGTAAGTTCTTGCAAATGTTTATCTCAATCGCTTTATGGAACAGGTTTTAGAATTTCTGTCTTAGCATTATATTAAACACAATACTTCTTATTTTCTTTACTTTCTGAACTGGTAGGTTATTAGAGCTTAGCCCTGCTACTTAATTCGAACAGTTTTGGAAATAATTAAATGTTTTTGCTTAAAGCAGTTGTTTCAATAAGCAGACATTTTACAACGGTAATTTGCATCATACAGTTTGAAAACAATATGTTTTGTGAATCTGTTTAGTAAGATATTTTACTTTCTGTTTAGTTTGAAGAAGACCAGTTGAAGAAAATTAAATAGTAAATTAAAAATTCTCTTTTCGTATTTGTTTTAGTGTCCCGGAGGTGCGTTCACCCCAAATATGAAATCAACCAAAGAGTTTCCAGATGATGTTGTAACCTTTATAAGGAATCACCCTCTTGTGTTCAACTCTATCTATCCAATGCTTAGGAGACCACTTCTTATAAGGACGGGAACCGAGTACAAGTTTACGAAAATAGTTGTAGATAGAGTAAATGCAGCAGATGGGAAGTACCATGTCTTATTCCTTGGAACAGGTAAGAAAAGAAATTAAAGGAGAATTCAACCTTAAAGTAAAAAAAAACCCTACCCCCCTACCTTACATAGACCCTCCCCCCCCCCAGCCTAACTGCTACCCCGGGCAAATGCCCCTAAGTTTTAACTTATCCCTCGGCGCCGATTCTGGCTCTTCTGTAATCTTCGGAATGAGAGTGGTGTATTGGCACATGCGCAGTTGGAGCAATCTTCAGCATCACCACAACTAGGCATGCGCGAAAGTCATGGAAATTGCCGATACGCCTCTCTCATTCCGAAGATTACCGAAGAGCCGGCAGAACTCCTCTGGACAGAATCTGCACCGAGGGGTAAGTAAAGACTTAGGGGCATTTTCCCAGGGTAGCAGCTAGGCTGGGGGGGGGGAGAGGGAGTGGGGTCTATGTGGGGTAGGGTTTTTTTAATTTACGGTTGAATTCTCCTATATTCTCTGTCATACTGTAGAATTGTGCTAAGCCAGATGTTTGAATTGATTGTATATCTATTAGCGTATACAACAAAAATAAAACAAAAGTAAAAGAAATACAGTTTGCACACTATATACATTTTACAATATTAATCTTCAAGTATCATATATAAATAAGACTTTTATTTGCCATCTATACAGAATTTAGTGATACTAAATTATTATCTGCATGAGTCACATGCTTGTAATAATGTTGTTGGCTTCTTTTACAGTAGCTCAGCCTTAAACCAGAATCTTTAGACTGGTGCAATAAAATATGGCATTTTTAGTCACATTAATTTTTAGGGTTTAGTTCTCCTTTAAGGGTCACTTTCACTTAATTTGCCTTTAAAGTGTTTCTATGTATGCTTTGCAGACAGCCTAAATTTACCACTGTTTAAATCCAGTGTAGTTCTTTTTTGACACACTCACAAGCAAACTAGCATTATGCAGTGCTTTGTGCACCTTTACTGCAGTCTAAGGTAATAAACTATGTGCTGTAGATCCTCCAAAGTGATTATTGGTGCCTATGTAACTTATTTAACAAGTCTTCTTATCTGCATAGAAAGTTTTTAGGGAAGACCTTTCTAGACAGCATCTGGCTGGGTTGCTTGAAATTCATTATGCTTCCTGATAATTAGATCAGGAGTACCGACCGGAACATCCAAACACACGGATATTGTGTTGTGTCATTTTTATAATGTATACATTTCTCTCACTTTATCATCACCAACTTTAGAATATTTCTCAGCCTTCATTTTCACAACTGTATTTCAGACTCAAAATTTAAATGTTGATCACAGAATCTGTTGTGTTTGAAAAGTTTTGCAAGACCCTATATTTGCTAATTGAGTCTTTTTAAAAAAAAAAAGTCACACCTTTCTAATGACATGGGAGGTAAATTTACTAAGCGGGCCAAAATTCGCTGGCGACAGCTTCGCACCAATCGCAACACTTCGCCAGAAAAAAATTCACTGGCACAATGCTAATTTACTAGCTTTCCTGCCTGCGAAGTTTCATCCTGTCTGACAGAACGCTGGCGACTTTTCGCTAGTGTTACTTCGACAATGCTAGTAAATCAAAGCGAAGATGCGGTAGCGTTCAATTCTGCCTAGCGCAAATTTGTTAGAGGTCTTGCGCTCAGGCTAATTTGCATACTGCGGAAAATTTAAAGTTGAATGGACCTCATGTTACAAGTTGCATCTCATACATTACATTGACACTGATAACTAGACAGGGAACATTAAAAAAGTCAATAGAGCTGTTTTAATGCCCTACACATGAGTCACTGTAAAATAATGTTCCATATGTTAGAAAATGTATGGGGGAAACCGGTTACACAAAAATATTTTTTTAGGACTTTTATCACCCTGAAAAAAGGAAAAGACGCCAGCGTTTTTGGAACTTTCACAAAATATGATGTAAATAACTGAAGATTAAGGAATATCTATGCACTCCATTGCACTTTGCCTGGTCTGAGCTGATGAAGGCAAGTCCTGCAAAAGAGGTTACATTTAGTAAAATCTTCATTTTTGTGAGTAACGTCCATTCGTCAGAGCGAAAAGTCACTAGGGAAGTGACACCTGCACCCGTTAGTCCCTGCGGTGGTAACGATGGTGAATTGTCGCCAGCGTTAGTCACTTCACACTTTAGTAAATCTGCCCCTAAGTTGGTTGCTTACTGCTGGAGTAGTTGTCATCTGAACAGCTGACTGAAAGAGAGACTCTAGTTAGTGTGGCTTATACTTATCACTCGTTCTACTTCATATCGATTCCGAAAAGCATTTCCCTTACCCCTAAGAGATGGCTGTATGCTTTTACATCAGCTTTTTTAATTAAATCACAGGGAAAAAAACATCTGTATTGGACAACATTAGTCATTAGCTTTCAATCCTTTTGTTTTCTGAGGTAAACAAAGAAAGGTATTTTTTTTTAAAGTACTTTATTAATATTGGCTGTTAAAATATATCTAATTAAAACACTTAACCCTTTGCATGGCTGCTGCTTTCCGCTGTGTTCACAAGTTACTTGCCACGAATCCAGAAGTAATGATTCTACACTGCTGGACTATAAAGAATAGTGCTACAGCAGTAGATTCTAAAATCTTTAGCACAAAGCAAAGTCTACTATCTATTTCTATTTCATAAGTAAATAATGTGTTCTTTTGTTTTTGTTTTTACTTTTTTGTGTGTTTAAGTGTAACCATTCTGTGGCTGCTGTGTTATAAATAGAAAGGTATACATGTTTGCATAAACTTAGAATCTTGCAGACTGAAGCAATTGTTAAATATTATTCTATTATAAGGTATGAGTAATTTCTTCCAGTGGAATTTCCGATAATTGCTTGGAAGGATCCTGTATAGCTGTAGAGGATAGTGTAGAATTGAACTGGACATCTGGTGCCAATTAGAAATGTCCTTTAATGCAGTAACACTTTCTGTAGTTGAGATGTTGCCAGACCTGTCTGTCACTACCTGTGGCCGGTCTAGTACCTAGTGAGGAAAAGTTAATCTCCTGCCAGCTGTACTGCACAGACTTCTATTTTAAACCCTACTTGTTTCAAGGCCAAGATAAAGATATGTTCTTTGCCCCTGTTCTTTAGTAGTTCACATATTTTCTTTAGTATTACACTGGTACTAAAAATGTGTTTTCTTTTGATTCACTTGTTGGAAAACAATATACGTCCTTGGAAACTGGATTTAGCCAAGAATTCTTAATGGAGATTAATAACTTACATAGAAAGACAGATAATTATACACTGGAGGTCAGATTTATTAAAATATAAGTTTGTGAATAAATGAATTTGAGGAAAAAAACAGATGAGGAAGAAAAACACAGACAAAACTCATGCGACTTTTTCTAAAATACAATCTTATTTAAGAAGAAAACACCACAAAATATTCCTGCGCACATTTTTTCATAGAAAAAAGATGCATGCCTGTGAGAATCTCTTTGTCCCATTAATTTTCAATGAGGCTAAAAATGTTGAATGTTTTAATAAACTGGGAAAATAAATAAGTTGTTAGAGACCATTCCCATTGACTTCTATGCAACCTCACCAGATTTTACTTGGCGAGTTTTTTCTGGCAACTTTTTTTGGTGCTTTTTTTAAATTTTATCTATAGAAATAAGTCAAATCAACTGGACTTGCTGTGTTTTTATTGAAGACATTTCACCAGTCGTCCAACTGGCTTTCTCAATTCAAAATAACTTGTACATAGGGTATTGCTTCGCTATATATCCTCTGAAATGTTGCTCCAATCAACATAATCTGTTTATCATAATCCACAATGATGTCATTAAATTAGGTGTTGATTGTATTAGCGAGATTATTTCTAATTTGGCACTATAGCCTTTGTTAAGTGGAGAATGTTGGAGTGCTCTCATTATTGGCAAGTGTATCTGCTCTTTGTGGTTTGTCCCTTTTTGCCTTGATCTTGTAACTTGGTGGTATGTATATATTTATGCTAATACTGTTGAACATAGTATACCAGTTTGTGTGATGTTTATTTGTTTGCTATACACTATATAAAAGAAACATTTTTTGAATACCACCTTTGTTTACCAAGTATTATTTCCTTCATTGAGTGTGCATCCCCTCTCTATTCCTATATATGGTTTTGGGTAACTGATTGTGGCATTATCCCAGGGTCATTTGACCCTCATATTTCTTAAAAAAAGAGAATTTTTTTTTCCTTTCCAAAACTGGGAGTGCCCTCCATTAACTTATATCTAAAAGAAAAAGGACACGCGTTTGAAGACTGCTATGTCCAGATTCTAGACCGGGAGACTGACTAGTTCAAAAGATGTTAAAGAAGCCATATATGCAAAAACTGAAAAACCATATTTGAATAGAGGGGGGGTGCGACATCTATTGTCTGCAACATACAATGCTGTTTTGGCACCTCTCCCTGGAAGGTTTAATAAAACATCAAAGCGCCAATCTTGCTAATACAATCAACACCTAACTTAATGACATCATTGTGGTTTGGAGCAACATGCCAGAAGATATATAGTGAAGCAAAATCCTATTTACAAGTTATTTTGAATTGAGAAAGCCAGTTGGATGACTGATGAAACATCTTCAAGAAAAACACAGCAAGTCCAGTTGTTTTGACTTATTTCTATAGATATACCATGACCTGGATGAATAAGAACTTTCAAAAAATAATATTTTTCATTTCAACTTTCAAAGTTTTGGAAAATACATGTGCAATTTTTTCCATAGTTACATAGTTAAATTGGGTTGAATAAAGACAAAGTCCATCAAGCTCAACCCCTCCAAATGAAAACCCAGCATGTCCATGCTTTTTCTCTGCGTTTTTTTTATAGAATCGAGAAAAAAATGCCAACTCAATGTTTAATAAATCAGCCCCATAGTGTATTTATAAACATATAGACAGAATTGTGTGTATTGCCTGGAGGCCTTTGTCATATGCTGCTGCTGCGACAGAACAGTACTAGGGATGGGCGAATTTGAGCCGTTTCGTTTCGACAAAAACTCGCCGCCGGCGAAATGTCGCAGACGCCCATTAAAGTCTATGGGCGTCCAAAAAATTTTGTCGCGCGTTTTTGTTTTTTTTTGACGCACGCCGCCATACAAGTCTATGGGCGTCCTTTTTTTGGCGAAACTAGGCGAAAAACCTAAACAGTACCACTAACTATGATTGGCTCTATAGTTGACCAGCTGCTATTAGCCTCACTTTTATCTGGAAGAAGTTATCCTTAATCTATTAAGTAAAAATAAGCCTAATGAGATCTTTTACAACTAGAAGAAAGCTACAAAGAAGGAAGATAAATGTAGTTTGTTTACTTGCATATCTGTATATAATGGTATCTAACAAAGAACCAATTATATGCTACCTTAAAAGAATATTTACATATACTTTTGTAAATGAACTTTTCGGTATACTTTCAGAGTACGTATGTTTATGTGAGTTATGTATATTTGAGTAATATTTGATAAATAATACTAAATGTAGTTTTGTGTAGGGCCATCTTAGGGCAGTCTTCGCTATCTAATTCACAAACTTATGAGAAAAATATAAGGCAATAATACATTTATTGGATAGTCATGGTACATCAGATTTTAGTGTAGTTTTTAATTCAGTGATTGAATCTTTAGCAATTTATTAGAATGCTACTTTTTCAACACATTTTAAAGTTTCTTTTTTCAATAAGGGGCTTGCAGTTTGGCCAGACATTGTGGGTTGGGTGAGGGTCAGATTAGGAAAGTACACTCCTTCACTGCTCCCAAAGAATTCCTGTCTTGGAACCAGATGCATGGGAAAAGTAGAGTACAGTGGGAGAAGTATGGGTTGGGTGCAGGTCCTATAATGACAACATATTGCAGATAAGGGTCTGGTGTGGGTTAAGCTTTTACAGGTTGACTTTTTCCTTACCCTCACATCACTACTCATATGACTTTTTAGGGTGATGACACACAGGAAGAGATTTGTTGCCATGGGTTAAATCCTTATTACAGCAGGCAACAAATCTCCTGAAAAAGACTAAGTTAGTACTTGCCGTGATCTGGCTTAAGCACAGGAAGTAGCCTCCTAATTTTGATTATCCTGATCCTCACAAATACTGAGTGATCGTAAAGTTATTCAAGTCTTTTTCGGGAGATTTGTCACCCATAGTAGTGAAGATTTAAACTGGACAACAAATCTCCTAATGTGCAATAGAATTAAAGGTTTAGAGGGGTGTTAAGCAGGCCATACACATGTAGATTTTCAAAAGATTTTTTCATTATCGTACTACCGAGCATATAGTGAAATGATAGTTGAAAAGTACGATTTGTCCATCAATGAAAATGACCAGTTGAAGCAATATCGTTTAGTTGACGTTATGCTGTATGCTATATTGTACATTTCCATGTATGTACATTTCTTTTTTTGCAATTTTTGGTTTTTAGTTGTAAAAATAAAAAAATTAACTTTTATATCTTATAACTTTGTCATTCCTTTGGCCCACTGTATATTTATTGCTGTAATTTAATGCAATAATCATTTGTTCCAAAGAACCTGTCATCAAAGCACTGCCCCACACATGAACAGTTTCCAAATTATTAAGCAATTACAATATGTCCGTCCCAGCAACGGACAAGTTTCACAGTTCAAAGATGAACATTTTTAAACCTTCTTCTGATTAATTTTCTGACTGTTTGGTGCACACCAACCTTCTGAATACCCAAAGAATCCTCTGTATAACGAGCTGATCACAGATTGTAGCTTGGTGAAGGGAGAGGTTTATTTATACATAGGGCTTCTCAAGTGACTGTTTAGTTTGACGTTGCTCACTTGGACCAGGAAATAGAATGTGAATTTAGTTTCAATTTTCAAATATTGCTCTGTTTAGAACAAAAAATAGCAAAAAATGTGATCATTTCTGATAAAAGTATGTTCAGCACAATCCCGATACTCCAGCTTTAAGCACATCCGTTACTCTAAAAAGAGATGTTTGATAGATATTCTGTTGTTCTGAACATTATCTATGCCTCCATTTTTTTTAAGACCAGGCAATATCATTGTAGGAGTTATTTATAACAATTCTACCACCACATGTCACAGCTATTAGTACACTTAGTATTTTCTGTTACGCTTAAACACAGTCTCCATTATTGCAGCAGGGTTTTCCTGCAAAGAGCAATGCACTGCAAGACATAATGGCGCTTATTTATAAACACTGGGCAAATTTGCCCCGGGCAGTAACCCATAGCAACAAATCCGTGATTCCTTTTTTTTTTTCAGCCAGCTGCAGGTTGAACACTGAAAGCAATCATCTGATTGGCTGCTATGGGTTACTGTCCAAGTGTAAATTTGCCCAGTGTTTATAAATAACCCCCAATGTGTCCCTTACATGTTCTTCTGAAAAGCATTATGTGCATGACATGGCCATACTTGTGCCATGGTTTATGTACTGCTCCAAACACTTTGTAGTTTGAGGGTTCAATTAATGAGCTGGTATGAATTTAGTTATTTAAATAACTTCTGACAGTACTGCAATTAATTCAAATACATGCTTTGTAATATAGATGCATGTTACTTTTATGTCATCTTGTGGCCAATGTAATAAACTTGATAACTGTAATTATAATTTGAATTACTGTATCTTTTAAAATCCTACATTTACTTTTTAGACAAAGGGACTATTCAGAAGGTGGTTGTTGTTCCTGCTAATGGTTCAGCAAGTGGAGAACTCATCCTGGAAGAAATGGAAGTTTTTAAGGTTTGGTATTCTTTCTTAATATTAGAAATGCATGTTTAATATTAGAAATGGTGTTTACATAGATCAGATTGAGAAAAGAGAGAGTGATTGTCAACTTGGATCTGACATTTAGCCTCTACAATAAATAATGCTTTAAAAGTACACTTTTTTAGAAAAAATCTTCCTGTCTATTTCTCTGGAGGATGCAATGACTGTTTTACTAAGAATAATCTAGTCTAAACTAACAAAGATGAGGGAATAGTGCCTGTCCAAGAAAATTTCATCATTGCACTTCCCACCTAGGTGGTAATGTGGATTGTGTTGGCTGGCACGTGATCGTTCAGCTTGTCTATCTCACAATATCAAAGGCTATTAAATTCTATAGTTAGTATAGATATGGTTATATATAATGTATGTGAAATTATGGAGGGGTGTGTGTATGGATGCTGGGTTTTCATTTGGAGGGGTTGAACTTGATGGACTTTGCCTATTTTCAGCCCGATTTAACTATAACTATCAGCAGGGGTGCACAATTAAGTGCTGGAATCCATAGGTCACTTCTAGTGTCAAACCAGAAATATCTCGAAGTTGCACAAACTAACATGAGGTAATATTAAACATCCTGATGAATATTCTTTAATATTTGCCCTTAAGGTATGGTATGAATAGGACACCTAGATGTTCTCATAAACATAAAATTAAAATGCTCAAGTATGTTCGATGGTAATACATAACTTGATGTGATCTCTGTATACAAGTTATGTCCGGAGTATAATTTATAGATTTTGTTATTGTGTTGCCAAAGTGTCCAGTGATCCACTTATATACTGCGCGTACTCCACCCACCCTAACATTTTACATTTCTATAACAGATGATGATGAGAATGACCCAGGCCTTCAAAGTTGTCACATGTGCTTACCATCTTGGATTTTGTTAGTGTCATGTGTCAGCATGCTCAGTGTGCTCTCAACAGCTGACAAATTAAGCTTAGGGGTCATTACAATAACCAAATTAGGTCATATTTTGTGTTGGGCCCTAAGCTCAGTAACTGACAACAGCACAGAGCATGTGCTGGGAATTTGCATAAAAGAAAATGGGGAGCTACTGGGTGCATCTTTGGATTCACAAATAGTCACTGCTGAAAGCATGTGGTTTCCTTGCCTGGTACCAAAAACCAAAACATAAATGTACAACTTTTCTACCCTACTTCTTTATGAAGCTTTAGCTCTTGTTTAATGACTTACAGAAACAGTGAATAGAGAGTTTAGTGCTATATTTATACTTTATATTTAAAGTAGTTCCAGCTGTAAGGGACATATTTTGAGTAGAATTGAGATGTCCTCCCTTGATAATATACATGTCCTGTCAAACCATGGCCAGTTAGAAAACATATTTATAATTTAGGTGATAGGCAAGGCATTCTGACTCCTCATAATAAAAGGAGATCCTGTCAACCAGCTTCCCAACTCCCAACACACAGTATTTATCAGGTAACTGTAGTTGCTTTGACAGATGTTATTGCAGTTATAAACAAAATATGCCAGCAAAGTGATACATGTTCAGAACAAAGTGTCACATGTTTTGTTTTAACTTAATTTTTAACCTTAGACTATCCAAACAGTTTAGAATGCCATATATCCCCAGTATGCTGTAAATTCATAGCAGTGAGTTTTGGTATTCAGCATAAATAGTTAATATATAAAATTATAAATTGTGTTGAAGTTTTGAGATTTTCATTCAAAGCTCTAAGAGCAACTTGTTTTCTTTTTTAGAGTCATGCTCCTATAACTTCCATGAAGATTTCTTCAAAAAAGGTAAAGTTCATTTAGCTGTTTTTCAGGGTGAATGTAAACAATGTATTTATTATTTTTAGCTACTGTATGAAGAGTGTAAGAATGTGAGGAACTATCATACAGTGAGAAAGTTGCTTGTAGTCTTACGGCTGCAGTTTTATGCCACAAACAATTGTTACATATTTAATTTTGCAATTTTTCTTAAGGAGGACTCTTGTTTCAGTATTCTTTCGAACCACCTGTTTTATTTTCTCTGTAGCCCCCCAAAAATCAGTCATGGAACCCCTTTCTTTGTGCTGACAGAGAACTGTGTTCAGCTCTGGCAGACAGGGGACATACCTGAGTAAGACTAATCGCACACACTGTGCTTTCTCTACCAACAGAACAAAGTTGACAGAGAAAATGCCAATCTGCTCCTTACTACTCTCTTGTAAGATGCCAATCCTGAAGGGATGCCATTCCTTTCAAAGCTACTGACCATTAGCTTTTAGGATGTTTACCTCAGCAGAGAAGACATCACATGTGCCATTAACTTTAAGCTAAATGCCCCTCCTGGTGGTACCAGTATGCTATCAGAGACCACTAAAGGACCAGTAGCATCATAAAGTGGCATTTGACTTTGGTTTATCGTATTGTGCAAAAGCTAGAACCATTGTATTTTACACAGCTTATGTATTATCTGCTATGTAAATATGTGCCCTTTAGCATAGTTTCAACTTCAATGGCTGCCTTTATGGCTCCATAACCATAAATTATTTCATTGTGTTCACATAATCCACTTGGGATGGCTAACATATTTCCTCCACAAATTTGTGTTTCATTGTCCTTTTAGGTAGGTGTACAAGAGTTAGTATTGGCTAACAATTCAGACTTTCATGACCAACTTGACTGAGCTGAAATAGAGAAACAAATATTGCCAGAAAATAAAGAAGGCATGATCCAATTGTTGGCCTGATGACTGAGTGGTCATATAAGCAAAAATTGTTCTTATGCTGAGCTGGTTGTTTTCTCTAGTAAAAAGATGCTTGCAAGGTGACATGATTACTCTTTACAAGTACATTAGAGGGCATTATAGACAGACACAAGCAGATGTTAAAGTCTATTGTGATATATAACCTATATTTAGTCTAGATATTGGTATATACAGTTTATATATACTGGGGTTTATTTGGAGGGATTGAACCTGATGGACTTTTGTCTTTTTTCAACCCAAATTAAGTTCTCCTTGTAAAGAGTCTTTCAATTCCATACTGTACCTGTTCGTTAGATCTCCTGGAGTCAGACTTTCTGAAGTTTCTACAAAATATTGTTCATGACAAGATTTTGTGGGTCAGATAAAATCTGTCCCACAAAATCTGATCAAAATCTCCTGTTTAGTTTAGCTCTTACACTATTTTACTTGTGGGAGAGCTGCACCTCTCATTCAATTACTGGAATGCTAATAACTCAAAAACATACAAAGTAAATAAAAAAGACAATTGAAACGTTAGTTAAAGTAGATTCATTGATAACATACTAAAGTTAATATGAAGGTGAAGTTCCCCTTTCATTTGCACAACAACTTAATAGAACGAAACACAGCCCCAATAAACTCCTACCTTACTTCATTTGTAAAATTTAGAGGTGACTTCCAACTATAGGAATAACTGTAGGAAACTGACCATGGAATGGGTCCTGGGTATGTTGTTATTTATTTAGAATGCACATAACATAATGTAAGAAAAATATCTGTTACAGTTGAAAAAGAAATGACAGACTGAAACTGGTGGCGTTTATTAGGTAACTGTGTCACGATTATCTGGCTGCACAAGATCCTCTTCTGTCTGGCCATGCTTCAGACTGATTTAAAAGCTCACGTTTTATCTCTGAATCAACCATCTCTACATGTTGGTAGGCTCTGAAAATCTTGGCAGTTGATATGTTAATACTTTAACCCATAAACACAAAAACTTTGAATTAGCAATATATTGTATTATTTTGGAGGCATGCATTAAATCTAGGATATGGTTTTTTGCAGGATTCAGATTTAATCAAATCTGAATTGAAAGTGTTCGTGCAGGTTGAATCTGAAACCATTAAACCATGAGCTTTTAAAGCTCTGAACAATGAATACATTTTTTTTTAATTTTTTCTCAGATTTGATTGTATTAGGGTTTAATACAAAACCAATTAAAACATACAATATGTTTTTTTGTGAAATCAGTATTTAATAGCTGAACAGTATTGCGTTTGATTTACAGCAACAACTTTATGTAAGCTCAGAAGAAGGCATTATCCAATTGTCTTTACATCGCTGCCACATTTATGGCACTGCCTGTGCTGACTGTTGTCTTGCCAGGGACCCATATTGTGCGTGGGATGGAAAGTTTTGTACCAGATTTTATCCATCAGGAAAAAGGTAGGATAATGAATGCTTGTTATTGTTCTTTACCTACAGTAGCAGCTTAATGTATTGTACATAGTAAATGATGTACCCACCTATTGTAAAATGTAAGAATGTTTGAGGGTATAGGTAATTTCTGATGTTTGTTTCTAATGTACATATTTGTACATATACCGATGCCTAAATATTGGCAATACCACTCACATATGGTGGTGTGTGCACAGATGAGATGGCACCCCCAGCATTCTCAATAGTTATGCCACTGGAGCCATAGGTTGAGCTAGATTTGTGTAGAGGATAAAGGACAACTGCTTTTTCACTAGCTCTGCATATGTACATGTCCAGAGATACATAGTAAGACATGCACAGATCCCAAACACAAAGACATATGTAGCCTGGGAAACATGTTTTGTATACCACATACAATTCCATTAGCATGTACACAGACAGGTAGGCAAGGCAAAATAAGGACTCCCAATACAAGAGCTACTGTACCTTACTTTGCCTCCCAAGCAGGTTATGCTTTTTACATTGCACTTTTCTATGATATTCTATCATATAAATATAGTTCGAATCTATAACCAGTTTAATAAACTGAAAATATTTTAATAGCTTTACTATAATTTTGTTAGTTGAACATAAAATATTCTAACATATTTTTATTGCTGTAAAATAATTTTAATGTTATCATAATTTTTCCCACTGGGATTTACTCTCTGTTTTTCAGTCTTGAATGTTCTGCTTTTTCAATTGTTTGCTGCATATTTCCTTTTGCTATCTCATTTTATTCTGTCTTCCACTTTTAGTTTGCCTTATCCACTTTTTCTTTTACATTTAACATTCTTCTGATTGTCTCCATTTTCCACTTGTCCATCCCTTTTCTCCCTCTCTCTCCACTTTTGCTATCACTTTATGTCTTGTTTTTCACTTCATTTAGAGAAGCAGGTATATATATATATGTGGGGGGAAGTAGTCCTTGTTCAAAGACATTTCTAGGAAATAAAACTTTGGCAATTTGTTTAATTAATCATATTTTCTTATTTTACACAAAATTTATAGGAGAAGTCGAAGACAAGATGTGAAGCATGGGAACCCAGTTACCCAGTGTCGTGGATTTAATTTAAAAGGTTTGATATCATATCCAACATGTCATTACCAAAATATATTAAAGTGATTATGTAAGAGAATAACCGCGTCTATACAGGTTTGGAACCTATTATCCAGAATGCTCGGGACCTGAGGTTTTCCCGATTAACGGATCTTTCTGTAATTTGGATCTTCGTACCTTATGTCTACTAAAAAATAATGTAAACATTGGTGGCACTGTTGTACAAAAGAATATCCTGCTCAGATCTGGTACAAGGGGATCTGTGTTAGCACTGGGAGAACTGTGCAAAATAGTTATTAACTTCTTTATAGAGCACCATTTATTCAGTAAAGCTGAGCAGGAGTCATACCAAACTATTGCACCACTGATCGCCTTGTACAGACAAATGACAAATATGCCAACAGCATAAATAATGGAACATCTCTTGATGCTTTGTGCATTTCGTGACTTATTGCTGTCACAAAATGGATGCAGCCATAGACAATATGCATTAAAGTTACTCACCGTTTACTGCACTCGCTCCAGTTGTGAGAATTGTCAGAAAATGCAATTGTGCCTGTCCAGTCTGTTTAAATGATTCTCACGCATATTGATGCAGGGAAACCCTGCAAAACTACAAGATACAAAACTACTGCAAATAGTATTAAAATATTAAAGTTACATTGACTATTTGACTATTTTGCAGTCTTTATAAAGATGCTTACCAGATACCATATCGTATGTGAAAGAAAGAAAAAAGCATACCATGAGAGCATTGAGAAAGGAGAATTTTTTTTCTTTGTAGAATATACATAAGGTCAAGATAGAACAGAAACGCTCAGCTCACACCCCACTCTTTAGTTCCATAGATCATCAGTGGTGTAATTTTGGGGGGCAAGGCCCCCCCATAGTTTTCCTTTGCACCTCCACCCCTGGGCGAAATTGCGGGTCATCTTCAACATAAAACAAATGGTGTATAACTCCAAATTTCATAGTCTCACTACTCCAGTGTCATAGATTTGTACAACTCTCCCACCAGTGACTAGCATTGAACATGATGATGTTGTGTATGGCTGCTCACCAATAACAAAAACCATGGTTCCCATGTATTGTTTTGTGCTGATGTGATTGTTAAAACTAAAGACATGCAATATAATAAGTCTTCAGATAATTATGGCCATATAAGTATTCAAATATATGTGGCTGTATAGTTTGTATCTTGCAAATCAGCAAGAGTATTTTAACATGGTAATGTGAAAGCAGTTTACCTAGGTTTAAAAAAACAACTAGATATATATTGAGAATATTATGTATTTTTGTATTGTATTATATACTGATAAATGCAATGATCAAAACTAACCAATAGTATTTCATCAAAATATATTACAGTAGAATACTATCTAGAAATGAGTGGAACATTTATGTAGATCGGTGTGGTGTCATGACTTTGTCAAGTTCAGTATAAAATTAATATATAAGGTTACACATTTACAGCTTGCCCAGTAATGTTTTGGAATAAGAATAAATTATTCCTTAGACCACATAATCTAAACATGCAGTGGAGTTTCCTATAACCTGTTTTTTTTGGCATTTCATTTTATATTTAATTTCTCCAGGCTCCATTCATAATTTAGTAATAGTTGATGATTTGTGATCATGGGTTCTCCAGCTAATGATGGCTTTAAATGTATGATGTGGCTTCCTTTACATATACACTGTAAGCAGTATACTTGCCTATATACAGTGTGTATGTATATACAATATGTCTTTGATATCTTGCTAGACATATAATGGTTCTTTTTTTACTATTTAGAATATAGGAACACTGCAGAAATTGTTCAGTATGGGGTTAGAAACAACACAACTTTCCTGGAGTGCATTTCTAAGTCTCCACAGGCTTCTGTCAAGTGGTTGCTGCAGAAAGATAATGATCGGAGGAAAGAGGTGAGTTATAGCACTGAATTCACACAAAATTCACGATTTTATACAGGAAACCATGTTTCCAGGGGTGTAACTATAGAGGAAGAAGACCCTCTCACTGCAAGGGGGCCCTAGTTCATATACAATTTGAATACATATTACACAGTAAAACAGGTCAACCTCTAGACATTTTGGGGACCTGAAACATAATTTACTATGGGGCCCAGTAATATCTAGTTAAACCACTGCATGTTTCTTATGTTTTGTATTTTGAAACTCTGAAAGTATAGACTACAGGTTTAGGATCTGTTATAAGAAAACCCATTATCCAAAAAATTCAGAATTACTGGAAGGCCATCTCTATTTTAACCAAATAATCAAAAATTTTAAAAATGGTTTCCTTTTTATCTATAATAATAAAATAGTACCTTGTACTTGATCCCAGCTAAGATATAATCAATCCTTATAAACTCAAAATTATAACTTATAACAGGGGTGTTCAAACCTTTTGCAACGAGGGCCAGATTTGGTGAGGTGGGGGCCGACCATTCAGCCTGACATCCATTCCAAGGTAGCTAGCTTGCGATCAGGATCATTCACTCCTGGAGATAGAAGCGTGCACATCATTTAGGATGTGGAGAAGTGGAGTCTGTTTGGACTTATTCTCCGCGCCTCATTTAAACAAGGAATCACGTAGCCGCAGCAGTAATATTTGGGCACATGATTAGTGAAATGATCGTCTATACTGCTGCTTGTGTGCTGAAGGTGTGAAGGTGTAGCAATAGACACGTACTGTCACGTAGTGACGCACCGCCCTCGCATATTTCTTTCGTTTACTGTACTGGAATGTCTGTACAACTATTGCACCTTGAGCCCTAAAGAAGTATGTGAGAGCAGCGAGTCATTACATGCCAGTATGTATATATTGCTAACACCTTCAGCACACACACAGCAGTATAGACCCAAGTGGCAGATCATTTCACTAATGTGCCCAAATATTACGGCTACGCGATGCTGAGCTGGCTGACTACTGTTACTTTGTATAAGTAGTCAGCTGTCCTTAGACTGCATCCTCCAAACCCCACAATCCCCTGCACATGTGATTTCAATAACGAAAGGCACATCACAGTGCAATGCATTGTGGGTTATGTAGTTCCTGCATGCTGTCTGTAAACTGTGGAGAAGTTGCTACAATTTGTTACATCAGTGTTTAGTCCTTCGTTCCCTGCCAGGATTTTAAATGATGCAGAAGGAGAAGAACTGTTAACCAGCTGGATTGCAGCATAGAAAATTGCATTTATTCATACTTTTTGAAGAAACAGGTAACTGTGATGGATATATTAGGGGTTTCTGTGTTATGTGGGCCTTTTTATCAAATTTTGGTTTGGATGTCGTAGTTCCCCTTTTAGGTACTGTATGGATACCCAGATTAGGGAAAGATCCATTATCAAGCAAACCCCAGGTCCCGAGCATTCTGTATAACAGGTCCCATACCCATATAAAAGTACATACTCCATACACAAAATGCCAAAATCGGGTTCCAAATTATATATCCATAAGTTGGAAAAATGCTTGCATTAAAAAAACAGTAAATTAGGTTTGAGTTCTTCTACAGTTAAGCTGGCCATACACATTCAGATTTTATTCTTTGTATGACGATCGTTCAGATGACGATCATTTATTTGGAATGATCTAAAACTAATCATTTAGGTTTAAATTGTAGGATCAAAGTAGGAAAAATAACAGATCAGACAATGTTTTGGTCATTAATTGACATTGACATTAGCAGTTGTGCGAAAGTGATGTCCCGGAAATAGTAGTGACAGTAAACCATGGGTATAGTCACATAGCCAATACATGCAGATATATTCTCATTACCCAACAGAAAGTTTCTAACCTGTCCAATTGACTAAATGATCACCACAGACGTTGTTTCATACAACTATATATGTGCATCTATGACTAGCTTTTGGTTTCTCCCAGGCACATCAACTATTGCTGAAAAAGGAGCAAATAGCAGTGTTTGTTTTATTGATTTTGCAGTAAGAAATCATTCATATATAGCAGTATTCCATCAAATATATGCTGAAAGCTTCACAAATTGATGGAAAAAGTAACTTGTAGTAGTTGTCATGTTTAAACCAGTGTCACTTTAAAAACTGGCCACAAATTCTGAGCATTAATTGCCAATAACTTTAAATTATTATCAGTTAGCACACTGGGAGTTTTGAATAAGAAACTGATAAACCTTCAATATTCACAGTATTTGTTATTCCTATTTTAGCAACAATTTAAAATGAGAATACACAATCTGTAAATAATCATTGTATCATAGCATTTCTGGGATATGAAGGACACCCAATGCAGCACAGGCTGTAAGACACTTGTACAAGTCTCAGTTAAAAGCAAAAGAAAACAACTGCTAGATGATATCATTACAGTCAGCTTTGAAGATCTTTGTTGATCATTTGGAAAGCAATTTGTTTGAGCCATTTGTTAATGAAATTATGTCAGTCTGTGCTAGCAACCTGTGCACTTGTGGCCAAAAAAAGCACTTGAGTCTGTTCTTTATGTCAGATGTTGATGACATTAGAGTTCACTAAGAATTGATGCAGAAGAAAATGTCACCTAATTTTGCCTTGCCGTAAATTGGTACTCATTACCTGGTCTTTATGATCTTTAAATATGTGACTACAGACTGCAGTATTAGGATATATCCTTGCTGATAAATGGATGTTTTTTTAAAAGAAATTACATAGGGTTCATTTAGTGAATATATGTAAAGAAAAGATAATGGGTAGCACCTTCCACTGTTTGAGATATAGAAACAAGTTAGTGGTGTGCAGGGTCACAGAGAATATAGATAAATAGGAGAGAAAAAGTATGACCCATTGGTTGGGAAGGTGCAACCAATGGGTCATACTTTTTCTCTCCTATTTATTCATTTAGTGAATATTTTATGTAGACTCAGGGCTTGAAGCAGCATCCAGTTACATTTAGTGCACTCAATTCATAACTAGCTGAAGCCGTACCATGTATATTGCGGGTCTCCTATGCAATTTTCTAATAACACACAGACATGTTTAGCTTCTGTTTGTACTTGGCATTGATGCTTAGAGATACAGTGAAGAATTGACCTTTATGAACATATTCACTTGTACATTAAGGTCATGGACATGACACCAGTTCACATACAGCAGCCATAGATGCAGACAGTTCATCCTATGTTTTATTTGTGGGAAAAATTAACAATTGTTTTATTATATTATAAAGCCCATTTTTTTAAAAAAAACAAAGAATGTGTGTATTTTGTTTAAATGCAGTTGCTTTTTTAACAACAAAAAATGTTCTCTTATAGCAAATGAAACAGAGCCCAATAAATATTATATCTAATCTTTACTTTGCTTTACTTATCCATTTGTACTGTATAAGAATATACTGTGGAGTTATATGGGCATGATTACATTTCTAATGTTTAATACTTTTTTTTGCCCCATATAATTTATTTTCTTTCCTCTAAAATATCTTTTTTGAAACAAAGACCCTCCTTGTTAATGTTTCTAAAGATTTTGGAGCTGCAGACTATTCCAGCTTGCTCTAAATCATCAACTTTACGTGCTGCCTAGACAATACCAGCATCATTGTCTGGAAATGAGACCTCAGAGTGCCAAATATTAGATCAAGATCAAATGTACTTTGCAGTTAAAGATCTCAAGTTCATACTGAGATTCAGAACATGCCAGATACAAACCATACTTGATAAACCTGTGCGTCAGTAACAAAGACACAATGGTATCTTTGTTTAGGTCAGTCTATAATGCATAAAATATATGGCTGTGTTCTTGTCCGTGCTAATAAATTATATGTTATGCGAACAATACTGTATTATTCTGCTTTATATTCTCTATTAAGGGAGTTCTCTATATGTGTTACAGAATTGTTAATTTGCAGTTTCTCTGCATAAAGTAGTGCTTTAGATGAGAAAATTCTGTGGAAAGATTATGTTGGGAATGTCAATTTTTTTTTAAGGCAGTACTACCTTTGTACTTAACATTAAAAAAAAGTGTAGCTTTTCAAGCATCTCAAACCCTTTATCAAGCAAAAACAACATACTCCTAAACTTTGCACCTTTTTATTGTACTTTGTGCTGCCATTTTTTGGAAGTGAGGGCATTTTTTTAGTATGTGTTGGTGAAAGGAGTGTTTTGTCTTTGATTTCTTTTATAGAATCTGCTGTTAATATCATATTTGTTTTTCAGAGCAATGGTCGTAATTGGGAAATTAATGTCTGATGCTTATTCTCATATTCTTTATCAATTACAGGTAAAATTAAATGAAAGGATCATTGCTACTGGTCAAGGACTCTTTATTCGCTCTGTCCAGGAAACAGATCAAGGTGTTTACCATTGTGTTGCTACAGAAAACACATTCAAGCAGACAATAACCAAGGTTAATTTGAAAGTTCTAGAGCCAGAGCTAGTCACATTCATGACTGACAAATCTCAGTGGCTTTGGGCCAGCACTTTGAGTGGAATGCAGTTCCATCCAAAAGATCTTACAGGTGCATTCAGTCACTCGGAAATGCAAATAATTAACCAGTACTGCAAAGAGAGTCGGCAAAAAACCCGACAAGAAGCAGAAATTCCGAAAATGAGAGGGGACTATAGCAAGTTAAAGGTTCTATTGAACACCAGAAAAAGTAGAAATCGAAGAAATCATTTCCCTGGATCTTAGGCCTGCAAGTTTCCTTGTTTATGGCAACACTATATTTTTGTTTATTAAAACTATTGTAAGTGGAAATACTTAATCTTATAGACCATGGGATATTTATAAGCACAACAGCTATTGAATAAACATCTCGGAATGTTCTTTTATACCTACAGTAATTTGCTTGGCCCTGAAGCATCCAACTCAACACCAACTCCTTAACCTTATTTATTAGATTATTGTATTTAGGTAGAAAATAAAGTGAATTTCCAGTATTTTTGTCTAAATATACACTCATGTTCTTTTTTTGTTTTGTTTTTTTGTTTACAGATCTACTGTAACTGTAAAATATAGGGTTCAGTCATTGCATTAGTCGAGTATGTGGTTGTTTAGAAACCTGTCATTTGTTTAAAAAAATAAGAAAATGACATCATTATAAATTATATTAGCCTCGTTCAAATGACTTTTTGTCTAGGTTGGTACACTATTAAATGAACTGAAATGAGTAGTAATGTTATACTCTGGAGGAAAGCACCATTGGTTCAGTGGGCGGAACATGGCTGAGATTAAGTCTAGTGCCCTTGAATGGCTGGAACATGTATAGAAATACTGTTTGTGGTTGGAATTGTGTAGATCTAGAAAGTTTTTTCATAGTCTTAACAGTTTTTAATTGGTAGAGTTTACCAATGTATATAATTTATGACTTTTATGAAACATACTTCTAGTATTTGTTCTTGAACTATGCTCACAGTACCATTATTTTACTTAATGCATCTTACCTGAACCATGCTATATACAGTAGTGTCATCTTTGCGTAGCAAATGACAGTATATCAGAGGGAGCAATATGTATATGTGTTACATTTTGGGATGCAACACTTATCCCACTCACTGTTTCTATTCATGTATTTGCCAAAAAGTTCAGTGCATGACCAGCAGCTAGTAGGCAAATAATCAGCAAGCCAATCAGTGGGCTTCAATGAGCTGCTTATTTGTATGAGATAGTCATATACTCTTTATTTTACCCATGAGCCACATTCAAATGTAAAAAGAGTTGGAGAGCAACACAAGCATGAAAAATGTCCCTGGAGTGCCAAATAAGGGCTGTGATTGGCTATTGGTAGCCCCTATGTGGACTGGCAGCCTACAGGAGGCTCTGTTTGGCAGTTCACCTGGTTTTTATACAACCAAAACTTGCTTCCAAGTCTGGAATTAAAAAATAAACTCCTGCTTTGAGGCCACTGAGAGCAACATCCATGGGGTTGAGGAGCAACATGTTGCTCACGAGCTACTGGTTGGGGATCACTGTCCTAGACCATAGTTTATCAAGATATTTTAAAATAATACTGAAATAATGTTATTTGCTGTGGGGGTTCTGTTCTGTTATTCATGACTTTGGTGCACATAGCAAACAATTTATATGCACCAGATGCTTCAATGAAACTATCCATTTGTTCATAAAATATCTAAATCCCATAACATGTTAATTTTAATATATCCAGCTCATCTTCTTTATAGTAATACTGCTGATGGGCAAATTTACAAAAATGTTTTTAACAGAATCCAGGTTGCCTTCATGCACAAATAAAATAGATTAGACAGCGCCTTTTTAAAAAGTGTCTATATTCTAAAGTCTGTTGAACTGAAAGGTCCTTAATTTTTTTGTGTTGTCCATTGTGCTGCAGCTTAGTATATTGCATGGTATATAGCTACAGTATACTTTATTATTACAGAATATACACACATACAAAGCATTGATATGACATCTTTTGATTATAGAGTAATATTGTTATATACGCTTGTTGGCTTTTTGTGAGAGTTGGCACAAAACAAATCACCCAAGTTTATACAGTTATAAGGATCATACCCCACCATTCAGCTGTAAAACATTTTCTTAAGTAGCCAATCCAAATTTATTTGGTTATTTCAAGTTCATTATTCTTGGAAAAATGTGACTACTGTTTATCAGCCTGCCTATTGAAAGCTGCGGTAGCTGTTGCTACACAGTGGGTCAAACCTGTTGTCTGTTTGATGAATATTTTTAGAATCTTTATATTAAATCATCTGGTGAATAACTCAGCCTTAAGGCTTCTACAAAGTCTTCAAATATTTCACCAACTAATCAAATTTAATACCGACACGGTGACGCTGTGCATGAATAATATCTCCTTGGTTATCAGTACATACTACTTCTGTATAAATGATCTGAAGCAGCTGCTAATCCTGTATACAGTAAAATATAAACACTGACCGTTTATGTACATGCTGCACTTAGGAAACAAATTACTGCTGATTTGTTCAGAGTATGACTGTTGATTAGACTTTTATATTTTTCTGACTTTATGCACACATCTTATGTATATATCACATGTATACACTGAAAGCATTTAGCAGCAATATTTCATTTAGCCTCTGCTATACTTAATGTACTATAATGGCATTTGTATACATAACAGAAGCATAATGGTTATAGCTGTGTGTGTTCAATATGTTCACTGACAACAGCATTCATTCTAATAATACAATGGGAATTAGTATGTTTTTCCTTTTCTAAAACCTGTTTTGGTTCATTGGACTGAATCTGTTGTGCAGAAACCTGTGAATAGCATTACAATATAGAATTGTCTGCATGCCACTGAAAACGATATAGTTAAGGAAACATGCTTAGTGATCTGTTCAGACCACTTATAAGCACTCAAGTAATTGGCACAGCTTACATGCCAACATTTTTGCTAAAAAGTTTTCATCTTAGTTTGATTTGAAAGTTTTTGGATCGATATTTTTGAACTGGGACAAATCTGCAGAGAGGGTATATGAATGGACATCTCAAAGTGACCCCAATAACCGTATTCCTGTATCTCTCATTCTAGCCTTAGCTGCAGTGAAATTAGTGCCCAGTTCACACTAATCACCTCTTTATGTTGGGTGAAAGATATATCTTAATCTGATTTTCAACATTTTTATTGAGTTTTCCAAAAACAAGCAAGATTTACTTATCACAACGCAAATTACAGGTATATCTTAATCTCAAAACAGAATATAAGGCTTACCTTGTATCGACAATTAGTTAGGTAACATTTCAGTTGTGTGCCTGCAGTGTGGTGTGTAACTGTGCAACCAATATAACAGATATATATATATATATATATATATATATATATATATATATATATACTATATAATATACCTATAAAGCTCTGAGGACGTATCTCAGAATTAGTGCACCAGACAGTAACAACCAGGTTCAGGAGAGAGATTAAAATGAGCTATTATTAAGCTTATTTATTTTTATTTCTATATGTTCTATCCTGTTTTATGGAAATGGGGTTTTCAGATAAGCTTTCAGCAGCTAAATAGCACCGAAATTAAGCCCTGCCATTTTCTTGCTGAATTCAGCAACCCAATAACAATAGTTGTGCTGTTACATGTATGTCAGTATAATTCTACTACCATCCATTTCCATGTGATCGTATTCAACCTCACCTCTTGCCCAACAAGATATACACTGTAAGCTGCACATTTGCCTTATTGTTGACAGCAAACTGTTACAAGTTTATGTCATGATAAATTGTGGTACTTTAAAATAAATCCACAGCTGACATTAGCTTTGTGCAACATTTAGGCATATTTATGCACATATTCTTTGCATATTTGTCTTAATACATATGAGAAAACACTGCCAAATCACATTTCACAATTAGAGAGCCGTGTGACATCAACCTTAATGTTCACAATGCAGGTGTTGTTACTTTTACATTGTGTAGAATCTATAATACCTCATGTAAAGTCTACTAGGCCGTCTCACAAGCAGTCAGTTCACATGGAGTCTTTATTACGTGCCAAGGATGCTGCAGAGCTGGCTAAATGGTGACCAGTGACTGTTACATGTTTATTTTATGGAAAATCCTGGCGGTTAATAGTTGACATTAGTTCCTAATTCTAATAAGTTTGCACTTTACTAGACCTTATATCCCGCAGAACATTTGAAATTGGCATAATAATTATAAATGCATAATTGACTGATGCAGGCTTTGCATTACAATATAAAGCGAATTTAAGTTGGATTTGTCAACTTAAACACAATTTTTCAAGCTTTGTTCATGATGGTAGCCACAAGTCATATTTTTAATTTGATGGGAAGAGTTGTTTGCTCCAATCCTAATCTGGCACCAACTCCTCTCACATCAGCACTTCATGTGAATAATGCTTGTCCTGACTCGCAGGCTACATTGTAAAGCACTGACTTGCCTGCGTGTTGAGAATATTTCTTCATTGCTTTGTGTCTTTATTGATGCTAAATCAGCTCATAGATTTGATCCTAAACCAGTCATTGCACAGGGACACAGCTTTGTAGCTAGATGAGCATTAACATGTTTACTATTATTATGTATGCCAAATACTACATAGACATTCACCCAGTGCATATTCATATATTGCCCATCGACTGTTTCTCTTGTTTGTTGGAGAATCATAATTTGTGTTTTAATAATTTGTGTTTTAATAATACATTGAATTTGTTGATATTATAACTTAGAATGTAATAAGAAAAAGGTTTTTTTGCTATTTAATACATTTTTCATGTTTTTTTAAATACTTTGTAAATATATATTGTTTTAATAAATGAAACTATTTCCATTGAGAATAGTACAACACATATTTATTCTGCTATTTTATGTTGAATGTTTTAAGTTTGTTACCATTGATTCAGTATCATTTGGTGCAAATTTGAATGGAGCAGCTCGATGAAACTGTTGTTACCGTGAATATTCTCTTTAAAGACTATGAAGTCAGTGGGACAAGGTACTTAACTATGATAAGTTACTCCCTTAAACAAATTCATTCTTAACTGTCGGACTATTCTAAAGCACACGTCTGATTTTGTTCTGTTGAATTCATTGTATCACTTCTGTTTCTGATTGCATTAGCCTTTTGAAATAAAATATGTAGAAAAGCTAATAGTGACATGTCTTTAAAGAGCGTTTGCTGGAAGCCATTTACACATTTTTTTGCCTTTAATTGAATGTCTTCACTTAACCAGTCAACCACATTGTGTAGGCGTTTTCTGGATTATCTTCCGTTAAATGTTAAAATAGAAGCTAGCTTCAGTTCTGCTAATGTACGTCAGTAATAGGAATTTGTAACTTGGGAATGTACCTTATAAACAACATATTTCTGTTAAAATGCCACTGAAATTCACCATACATTGCATCTTGCATACTTTTAAAACTGTGTAGTGAATTTATGCATATTGATAGAAAATTTACTTATTTCCACCATTTTTTAGGCCAAAATTTGACTGATTTAAATCTGACTGGTTCAGATTTATCAGAGGAAGACACAGAGCTGACCGCAATTCACCATAGGGATATTCTGCAACTCTCAATTCATTTCTATGGGACTTTCAGGGGCATATATAACATGAGAGTTACCCTTTGATAAATACACCTCCAAATATCACATATACATGAATATGAACAGAGCGAGAGAATTTCTATGTGGATGACTGTGGTGACCTATGTTTCTTCCTTTCGTTATTATTCCTCATTGTCATAATGGGTAACACCATGGGGTATATTTATCAAAAAATGAAGTTAGAGATTTCCACTGTCCTCTACAGTGAAATAGGGGGGAAAAGTCAGTGTGGATTTGGTCGGAGTGGTTTTCAGAAAATAGAAAATCTTGAATTTTGACAAATAACCCCCTTAGTGTGTAGACATAAATCAGCAAGCATGAACATGAAACACAGTAGTTGGGAATTTGTGGAGTACATTAGGCTTCGCTATCATCCAAAAGGTTTCTGGTCGGCTTTATATATTTTTGGTAAGGTTTCTTTTATTGCAACACAGTTAAAAGTGTAGCAATTAAATGTAAAATAATCTTGTCTGCTTTTCTTATTTGTATATCTAATTTCTATAAATGATGTAAATAAATGAACGTAGCAGTGTAACAGTAGCTATCAGAGCCACAGAATGGACATTGATAGGTTGAGGATCACAGTTAATCCCTGAACAAGGTAAGAGCCGCTTAGTTTTTCTGAATTAAGTGACATTCATTATTATTTTCACAATAATTAGAATGCTGCACATATTCCATATGACACATATATGCAGGGGCTTCTGTAACATGCAGTAAGCAAGCACATTGCAATTTTCATTTAACATGTTTATGAGATTTCTATATATTTATATGAAGATGTGGAATTCTCTCCCTGAATCAGTTGTACAGGCTGATACATTAGATAGCTTTAAGAAGGGATTGGAGGTCTTTTTAGCAAGTGAGGGAATACAGGGATATGGGAGATACGTAGCTCATAGTACAAGTTGATCCAGGGACTAGTCTGAATTTTTCCCCCTCTGAGGCAAATTGGAGAGGCTTCAGATGGGTTTTTTTTTTTTCCTTCCTCTGGATCAACTGGCAGTTAGGCAGGTTAAAATAGAGTTTAAATGTTGAACTTGATGGACGTGTGTCTTTTTTCAACCTAACTTACTATGAAACTATGTAACTATATTATATTGTTTTATTACAAAGAGTTCACGGAAAAATTTCTGCTATAGGAGCAAGTAAAATGTTTTGTTTATGCTACTTTTCAGCCAGGTAGGGAAAACATAAAAAAAACCTTTTGGATCATCATTTAATGAAGGCAATCTTCCACCAGGCAGATAAATTCAAAGTGAAGAGTTTATTGTGTCCACAGCCTTACACGTTGGACACAATAAACTCTTCAGTTTGGATTTACAGTATCTGCCTGGTGGAAGATTGCCTTCATTAAGTGCCTGCTCCAAAAGGTTTTTTTTGGTTTATCCGCTCCCCATGCTGAGGGCTCAGGGTGGTGCACCTTGGCCTCTTCCCTTGTGTGGTGAGTTATCTACTTCTACTTGCAGACCCTAAACTACAGTTTTATTATTGAGGTAGGCAAAACAAATCAAATTTTGAGGTTGAGCAAGGGAGTAGAAGGCACAACTTTGGTTTAGCACTGACCTTACTGTGTGGAGAAACTTATGCAAAGACAATACATATTTTTGTCAATTTTACTATTTTAGCATGATCTCATGGCTATAGTTTTTGGAAGCTATTGGATAATTTTATGTTTCAAAGCTTCCATTTATAAAGACATCTGCCAACTACAGTACTAACTAGTATTCTGTCAACTATAATGGAGCCAAAAAAGAAACTTGAACTCTTTTGTTTCCATACAATTACTTCAACAGAAATAGAAGGGCAGTTATGCACTAGACTAGAGGAAGCACATCCCTAATACAAAGCTAAATAGTATGCAGATTCCAAGAAGCCTGTATTGAAGCAAAGTTAACAATGAGTAGTTAGATAATGCCAATCCAACAAAGAGTTGACAGCCCCCTACCATTATAACCACATTTGAGCATTACATCTGCAAATTGCTATTCTCCCTATTTGGCGTTTCCTTCCTTTCCTGATATATCATTTTTTTCACCCAAGGTTTTACATTCCAGTTATGATTTGGCTTCAAAAATTGGCCCAAACAAGGATTTGCATTTGGAAATGGCAAAGAAGATGGTGTATGATAAAACATTCAGCTTTTATACAGGAAATGTGCTTCTTTTATGTGATGCCAAAATGATGTCACTTATATTTAACCACATTGATGAGTCATTTTAAAGTTGTAGCAAACAAAATGCTATCTGTGCCTTGCACATTATCTTTCATATCTTTAGCCTGATCCTACGACATGGAATAAACATTCATAGAAACAGAAAAGAAAATGTTCTTATCTTTGCAGATTCTTTTCTAATCATTTGTTATCAACCCCTTTTATCAGATAAGTTGAAATGCATTGCATAATAAAAATGTGTTGCTTGATATATCGGTCAGTAATGTTTTCAACCAAATTAACTCTTTCTGACTGCAGAGCACATGACACTGTCTCAAATAGACATTTATAAAAAAAAAAAAAAAATCGAAAAAACTTGAATGTCAGGAAGGCTGCAAACAACTCCAAATTGATCCCAGGACATCTTCTAACAGCAATTCCGCAGGTTTAAGGTGGTTGAATAATCAAATTTGAGTTCTTAAAGGGCCAGTGTATGATACATCTTGAAAATATAATTTGGATTTTTTAAAAACTTGAATCAATTTTAAATAATTCCCTAGTCAAATTTGACAATTTTGGCCATAAAAAAAACTTGAAAATTTGAATTCAAAAATTTAAATTTTCACTTCGAACCTTGATAAATCTGCCCCTTAAAATTACTGTATATGTAAAAACAACTATTGAAAGCAGCATGCTAATCAGCTGCCTTGTATTACATTGTTTCAACAGTCTGAGTCAGCAGAAAATAATAAAAAAACATAGCTTTCAGTAGCACTACGTATACAAATAACTTTAAAACCATAGGAAAAAATGAATGAATACATTTTGCAAAGTGGCTTAGAATTATATTTTCTTTTATTAGGTAAAAATATTTTTTGGGTTGACATTCCCTTTAAATATATCTGGCTGTTGTTTTCGCTGCACCAGTAGTATAGTATAGGATTGTTGTAGTGTAAATGAGCAGAGAAGTTTGTAGTTAAAGTAGTCAATACAGAGAGCTCTCATGTTGTAACTTTTTATAACAGTGAAACCACCTGCCACAAGAACAATGATAACCGAGGGTCCCTACTTGAACACGTGGTGGCAGTAATTATCATTAAAATTCCACAAATTGTCACTCCACATTCCCAAGCTGTCCCTGCTTGACCGCACATTCAAAACATTGGGAAAATGCAGGAGGAAGGGAAGGACCACAATGATTCTAACTTAGAGGAATGGAGCAGTGGTAACAGGACCAGAACTAAGGGTTGGCAGAATAGGCACCTGTCTAGGGGTACAAAGATAAAGTGGTGCTGGGCAGGTAACTATTAAAGGATCTTCTGCCTGCCCCTAGTCCGAATTTTCTGCTCTCTCTTGCTCCCCCCCCTCTTCCCCATCTCCCCTTTGCTGCTCTCCCCTGTTCTCCCCTCAGCCACTGCACATGGGGGGGGGCTGGTTGCCTAGTGTGCCCAGTCGGCTTGACTAAGCCCTGAGTGGTAATAACCCAAAACATGGCACTGCAGCTGTGTCTGCTTTGTTGATGAGTTCATTTTTTTTAAATAGACTCAAAAAGCACAGAACAAAACAGCAACCAGAATATTAATTTTTAAAAGTTCTGGTTTCTATTGCGCTTATAAATATTCATTCACAAATGGGATTTGTAAAAGACATGTTAAGTGAGCCTCAACATCAGCAGAGGAAATCCACATTCTAAGAAGTTTATATTTTCTACTCTACAATGAATTGTTAAACGGAAAAACAGAGGAGTCTGCGCTCCCCTGCGGCTGAACTGAAGAAAAAAACGCCAATGTGTAAGAGCCCTTAGACAGTGTACAAAGTGCACAAATCAGTGTGTAAATGCAGGCCGTAAGGACATGGTTCTGGTACAACTGACAATGTCCAAAATTTTGACCTGGTACAAAAATCAACATTCCCAGTGTCACTAGAGTTGGGCACTTTTCTCTTCACCGAAAATTCGCGAAACAGCAAAAAATTTGCATTACACATTGAAGTCGATGGGACAAAAGTGTGCAACATTTTATAAACCAACATTTTAGATGTGTGTGTGTATATATATATGTATATATATATATATATATATATATATATATATATATATATATATGGTTTTTTTTCTACTTGCACATTGGGAATGGCATTGACTCCTTAGAGTTGTTAAATCTGAAAAGGTAGGTATTTTTTACCAAACCATAACCATCATTGTGTGGGGATTTAGTAACTGTGGGGGGTTATTTATTAAGCTCCAATTTTTTTCTAGTCAGACTTTTAAAGGGGAATATATTTTTTTCAGAGGAAAAAAAACTAGATTTTTTCAAGGTTAAAGTCAGATGATGTTAAAAGTCAGATGAAAAAAGTACTCCAGCTCAGACCTGCCGAGAACATGTAAAAGGAAATGGCAAATGTCCTGTTAACAATTGGATGATTTTCTGAGTTGTGCTGGGTTTCTAAAAACATCGTAGCTTTCCAGCGATTTTACAAAAAAAAGTAGCTTTCTGGTGCAAAATCTGAAAAAATCGCATGATTCTGATTTTTTTCTGATTTTATCATGACTTTTTCTGCACAAGAAAAATTTGTGAAAATTAAGTCTGTGCAGATTTGGTCAGAGTAGTTTTCAGAAAAAGTGAGAACTTTTCGGATTTTGATAAATAAACCCCTAAATGTCCTGTATGGCAATCACCATCACATATCTCACATCACATACTGTATCTAACATATTTCATCATCCTGACTGAATGCTAAAAGATCATTTACTTACACAAAGCATTCTTTCCTACAATGCCAGTGATTGCCGTGTTGCAGTTGCCCCATTTGCTTCCAATATGTTAAACGAATGCATTTGCACAAGCTTTAGTTTGATCTTCATGTGCACATTGTGGTGGGAAAACATCATTAAAGGTATTCAGTGGTAAAACAGCATTAGGGTGTTGCCTGATAAAGGGCCATTGTTTGGCTTGAAACGTTGTAACTGTCCTGATAACAAAGCCAAAAAATAGCAAAATAAAGGCTTTTTAAATTAATATTCTTGATGGTGCTGTCTGCTACAGTGTGTTTTTATATTTAAAGTTGGTTGGAGTGGACACCGAATGACGTGCACCTGATTACCAATGGGAAATTGGAGTTCCTGGTGAGTGCTGGCTTAATTGCATTTTCTTGTTGCACCTATTGATGTAGCCCACTGTGGGAAACCTAGAACTACCGCCATGTTCAGGGTGATGGCAGCTTCAGGGTTCCCTTCCATCAGGTGCTGCACTTGCGCACTATTTTCAGAACGAATGTACAGGCACTTGGTGCAACAGTGCAAAGCGTAAGAAGTGTGTTTGGATGCAAGAACCTTTAATGAAGGTGAAGGTCGCTCACATCGTAACACTTCGGCAGGCGTAGATTCACCAGGACAACGCTAATTCACTAAAATCAGAAGTTGCGTCCAGGGCTCCGAACTCTGGCAAAGTTGCACTAGCGTTACTGCACCAAGCAAAGTTGCGCTAGTGTTGGCTAATTTGCATAAGTTAAAGTACAATGGACGTATATGTTGCAGCAAATACATTACACTACACAAGCCCAGGGAACCTTAATAAAAGAAAATTGAGTTATTATATTGCCCTACACATGAGCCTAGTGTATAGTTTAGGTGCCATATGTTAGGAAATGTAGGGGGAGCCCGGGTAACCAAAAAAAATTTTACGGACTTTTGCAGCCTATCACCCTCAAAAAGTAAAAGACACTAGTGTTTTTTGGGTCGTTTTTTCAACTAAAAATTGAAGAAGCCCTATACATTCCATTGCATTTTGCCTGGCCTGAGGTGGCAAAGGCAAGTCTGGCGGAGTAAAAGGCGCATCTTAGTAAATCTGCGAAGTAACACTCTTTCACAAGAGCGAAACTTTGGCTGGCGTAAGAGTGCGAAGTAGCGCTAGAGTCTATGTCCTTCGCTAGCGAACTTACACCTGCGTCCATTAGTAAATCTGCCACACTGGTGAATTTTCACCAGTGTTAGTCACCTCGCCCTTTAGTAAATTTGTCCCCTTGTGTCTGAGCTCAGGTGCATTTGGGTTTGTTAATGGGGCCTGTAATGATGTGTATTAATGCTCCTAGTTCCAATGCAGTCTATAAACATCAGGCTGAAAACCACAGTGTATATAGTTTTGAATTGAAATAAAAATATTCTGTGTTCACCTCCTTGTATATTTTGATTTTGCAAGAACCACTGGTTTTCTGAATAAAGGATCTTTCCATAATTTGGATTACCTTACGGCTTCCAGAAAATCATCTAAACATTAAATAAACCCAATAGGCTGGTTTTGCTTCCAATAAGAATTATTTATATCTTAGTTTGGCTCCAATACAATGTACTGTTTTATTATTACAGAGAAAAAATTTGGATTATTTCAGTAAAATGGAGTCTATGGGAGATGTCTGTTCCGCAATTCAGAGCATTCTGGATAATGGGTTTCCCGGCATCGGATCCCATACCTGTACAGTGACTTAACAATTCAATTAGTTTTCAGTTTGAAAAAATATAAGAAATAATGCAAATTTTGTCAGCAATATTAGGCAAGAGTGCATGTCTGGTTTCTGAACTGCACCACTGACATCTAGTGGTGTCATTTTTTTTTACTTTACAGCTTTTTTTACTTTTCTACTACATTATCTAATTCAGCTCCTTTACACTTACAGTGCCTTGCAAAAGTAATCAGTTCTCTCATCTTTCTGAATAACAAATTGTCTCTAAAATGGTGTTCTCTTTGAATAAGAAATAAATGGTAGGGGGAAAAACTGAAACATGTTGCTCACATAATAATTCTGACACTAATAATTTGTAGAACCACCATTTACAGTAATAGCAGGTTTTTGCAGTAATTATGTACCTGCTTTGAGCACAGTTTGGGGTTGGTTCTTTGTTGTTCAGATAATACCGTGTAATACCATGAGTTGTCCAACAGGTGTGCAAGCTGAGAGGGCACAGATACATTCACATAAAGAAACCACAAATAAGAAGATGCAACAAACCCATAGTCCTGACATGTTTTATGGCTTCTTTATATGAACAGTGTCATGACTCCCATTGCTTGAAGAACAGAAACCTATATTATACTTTTTAAATAACATGATGTAACTGCTTGTCTGCCACAGATGTTAATATTCTCTGCAGCGCAATATTAGGGATTTTATTGCAATTTTGTTGCATTACTGTTCCCAGTTGAGTTACAGTAGCATATATTCACAAATAACACACCTCTATCACCATTCATCATTTATTAAATATTTTTATTCACCAGTGAGGTTTACAGTTTATAGTTAATATACCTTACATGCCATAAAAGATCACGCAAAATAGATTTGCAGGATAAACCAGTTTCCTTTACCAGCATTGGCTTAAAGCCCTTTCTCCCTTTTAAACAGATGTAAAAAGAATGTGTCACTTAAGATGTTTAGACAAGTGTTACTAATATTTACATATTATAAGGGTTTGACTTTATTCCCTCACCAGAAAATAACAACTGGCGTATAAACCTGTTCATGTATTCTTTGTGCTTTTTTTTAGACCGAGAGTTCCATCAACCCATTCCTGCTGAGTGCAGCTTTACTTGCACCTTCCCATGATCTCTTACGTCACAACGTTCCTTCATTGTGGCAGGTTCAGGGCTGAAAAGACTGTTATTAGTTTCACACGTTCACACTTTTTCTATAATGGCCTCCAGAGTTTCCTCCTGGTCTTAAATTGCCATTTTTCACATATTGCAATTACTATGTAATATTACCTGATTTTCTCCCAACTACGCCAATTTATATTGGGTAGTTGAGAGGATGAGAACATCTATGTTCAATCTGTCCCCCCTGGTCTGAAGGTCAATCATTGTTCTATAGACCATTTGTTAAGTATATGGCATACAAAGGTTTCCTTGATAGAAAGCTTCTAAGAAAGGATAAATGCTACTACTGAAGGAATAAACTTTTCATTTCAGTTGAGTGATCAGAAAATAGAGTTTCTTGATTTGAAATTTTTTGTTGAGGGAGGCGGCCTATACAAAAGGACAAAAATCTTAAGAGTGTAGACAAGAACATTTAGGACCAAAATTTGTATTTGTGTCATTTTAGTGTTTTTTTTAACCTTGACTAAACTCACGTTTAAAAAAAAAATGAATATTTCCTTATTTATTTAAAAATCTGAATATAAAAAGCAAAAAAAAGTGAATTTTTTTGTTGAGGTTTAGAGTAATTTGTATAATACACAATCGGCCCCTAAATTATTAAAAAGCAGTCACTATCAAGAATTCTAGTTAGTAAATGTCCCAAGAGGACAATTTAAGCATAGAAAGCAGAAACTGTAAAAACTATACTGTTTTTCTTTATATACAGAGTTATTAGATTTAACTGGTTTGATGAGAATTCTTACTGTAAAAGATTTCTAATCAAAGAATTCATGATGGTGGGCCACTCTGATGGAAAAGGAAATGGAAAAGGTAAAAAATACTACAGGATGAGGTGAATGGAGGTGGTAAAAAATACTACATAAACAGGGTATGTAATATAGAGATCAAACAGTCCACTGCCAAGAGCCAACCAATGTAAATTGCGAGTTGGCCGTTGTGGTCAGATATCACTTCCAATTACCAAATGTAATAAATATAATGAAAAATATTGGTCTAAAATGACTATGAAGATTTTCATTTGTCCAGGTCATGGTATATCTAGTATAGGTACAGTAAATCTAAAACAACTGGACTTGCTGAGTAATCAATAAAGACGTTTCAATACTCATCCGAGCAGCTTCTTCAGTTCAACTGTCTGGTGCGGGAAGTCAAACCTAGCAACACACCGAGACAAAAACTGCTACACTCAAAGGATCCATCACCTAAAAAAAACAAAGCAATGTGGTATACGCAGTCCAGTGTAGTGAGGAGTGCACAGATCTATACACCAGGGAGACGAAGCAACTACTCACCAAGCAAATGGCTCAGCATAGGAGGGCAAACTCTACAGGGCAAGGACTCGTCTTTCTACACCTAAAAGACAAGGAACACTCCTTTGAAGATAGCAATGTCCAAATCTTGGATAAAGAAGACCGCTGGTTTGAACGAGGCATGAAAGAGGCGATTCATGTCATCTCTGAACAGAGGCGGGGGCCAGGCTGCCTTTCTACTGTCTCCTCCTGGATGTCTCAGCGCCAACTGAATCCTTCTAAAACAGAACTCATTATATTTCCTCCAAGAGCTTCCCATGTCCCTCAGATCTCACTCACAGTTAATAACATTGCCTTTCATTCAACCACACAGGTACACTGCCTAGGAGTTATCTTAGACTTGCATCTGTCTTTTTCACCACACATCCAAACACTTGCAACATCTTGTTGTATTCAGCTGCACAACATTGCCCAAATACGACCATATCTCCATTCAGACACAATCAAAACACTTTTTCATCTCCCGGCTTGATTACTGCAACCTACTCCTCACAGGTATTCCAACAAGTCACTTTTCACAACTCCAAACTGTTCTAAATGCTGCTGCTAGAATCATGAGGAGTAGAAAAACATGGTTAGCCATTTTTGTTTTCAAAAAATATATGGTTTTCTGACGTATTTTCTCCTTCCAATATCAAATATGCTTATTTCTGGATTTGTAGAGAAAAATGATGATTTAAAAAGATGTAATTTTCCTAGATTAACTAAAAAAAACCTTTAAATAAAAAGAACACAAAAGTTCATAAATTGCCTGGTAGTTAATATAAATGAAATGCTAAATTATCTACTGCCAGTGAAAGGTTAATTGAAATTGTGGATAAACTAGTGTGCAAGGTTGTTCAAAAGGAGCTATATTAGAAAGGGGAAATTCCTTACATTCCATGATTTTTTTCATGGTCATCCCTATAAACCACACAAACAACTGGGTGTTCCCCTCATGTTACTGTATATGCAGTAGATATTACAATGTTAAAGTGCAAATCCTGCCCAGCATCTTGTATTATCTTCTTCACTATTCTAAAGCTTTTATTTTGTGGTGAAATTAGCAATGAAACCCTCAGTTTGCTGGAAGGTGAGCATAATGAATATACAGAGCTTCCATCTCTGGGTCTTCAAGATTTCCTGCTCATGGGGATTTGTATGGACTCTAGTTGTAAGATTTATTCTAACACCCAATCTTTCCACCCATATCTGTCAACTCCTGCAAGGGAGATTTGACACTATCATGATAAGTTTTTCCTTCTGGTTGAAATACTTTGTTTTTGTGTGTGGGTCTAGCTTTTCCCTCTAAAATTATGGATGTACCACTACATGCTGTATGATGTAGCAGAGAAGTAGCCTGGACAGTTCAATCAGACTTTACTGTTCTGTTGTGGGTATATGATATACATTTTTAAAAGGTTTGTTTTTAAGAAAAAATGGTCTTAAAGGAGAAGGAAAATGATGCTTAATGAGTGCACATACACTCCCAGAACAGAATGTAGAGTAGATACAGAACAAAGCAGATGGGAGTATAGTGTTCCTATAGTAGTACCCTGTGCTGGTGCACTTTCCAGGGAACAGTAGTATCAGGTAAGCAGTTATAATCACTGGGGCTTACCTAACTTTTTGGCACCTCCCAAGTGATTGTCCTTTCTTCTTCTTTAATTCAAAAATAAAGCCATGTTTATGTTTTTAAAAAAGGTGATTAAAGGAATGGCATTACAACTGGTGATCTAAAATATGTTGTTTTTAAATATGACATTTGTGTGGCTGCACCTTTAAAAGTAAAGGCTTTTGCATTATCACCTTTGGTTGCTATTGACACTTATTACATGTTATGAAAGGAATATCAGTCCAACTTATCTCGTGATACAGAGACACTCAAGGTTAACGTGGGTCTGATGCCAATACTTCACAAGATAGCGTTTAGCCTTTGACTCCTTTGATAAGATGCATAAATGAAGGCCAGGTAGTAATATAAAAACAATATATAACAGTTCACAATGTTGTCCTTGTATTATTGCATGCAGAAACACCAAATGCAAAATTCATAGAAAAAAAGTATCCATTTCATTAACTATTTAAAATAATTGTTGCCAAATCTACATGAGATGTATGACCAGTATCAATCAGCCTTTCAAAAATGTGTTCCCTGATGTGATCCTATTTCCTGCTTCAAATAATTGGCATTCAGAGGGAGTTGGCAAAGACTGAATCGGAATTTTCTTAGTATTGTAGATTTCTTAAGCTGTTATGAATCTATACTAAGGGAATACCTGAATAAATAAAGGGAATACAAATATAATATAAATGGAATACCTGAATAAAGTAAAGAGAATCCAAGAAAAAGGGAAAAATGTCAAATTTACTATTTATTTTGGGGAACCCAGAAAGATTTCATAAACCTGTTATGCTCATAAAGAAGTGAGTGTGTACAAGATCATCCTCAAACATGGCAGAGGGTAAGGGTACAATAATGGAGTCAACATGGCTGGAAGAATTAAATAGTAAAATCCAGGAGAGGTATCCAGCAGCTATATTTGAAAAGTCGTTGTCGTACCTGCAACATGCAGATGTCATGAAATGAAGACATTTATTGGACGTTTGAACAGGCTATACATGTCTAAGTGACACTAGGTGGAGTTCAAGACATGAAGCAGATCAACCTATTGCTAAGAAACTGCCAATCAATCTCCAAATACTTGAAAAGATAATTTCCTCTAAAAGACTTACAGATGATGCACACCCAGAGGCTATGGGGCTGTATAACTACTTTTCATCTTTCCGTGCAATTTTTCTGGCAACTTTTTGGCTGAAGGTTCTACAGTGTTTTGATGAGAGGAACACAATTCTGCAGTCCTGTAGTCAAGTTATAGTTTAGGGCAATTGGGAGACTAGGAGATCAAATCTACTGAAAATACCTTCCCTCTTCTCAATAATATCAGATTGCTTCAAGTAAAACACATTGTACACAGCGGCCTGGCTTAATGTGGGAGAATGCTAATGAAGGTATAATCCTGCTGAGGTATTTCTCTTACACCAGTCTTTACACTGAGGCCTTCCTTTCTTAGGTTCTTACCACAGCTCTTTTTGAATGGAGTCAAAAGAGCCCTGGCTGTTTTTTTACTTCACTTGACATCCCTGGGCCAATTTACCCAGGGTGCATGGCTGTACTAGGATACTCCTCCTCCCAACGATAACAATAACAGACCAATCCTTCTAGATAAGATTATACATAACAGAAGAAATACATCCATCCATTATTTGGCTCCTATACCCTTGCTAAGTATAACCCAAAGAGAATATTATACTTAACTGTACTGTATAAAAAGCTATTTGTTTCCTACTTTTACCATTAAGTGTGGACACGTCACCTGATGCTTGGGAAATTATTTTAGTGGAATTTAGTTAATGAACACAACCATACAAAACGAAAAGGCTAGTCCAATCCCAGCAATGTAGAGAGCGCCAAGTAAAGTTAATTTTGCTTGTTTATAAATAACTCCAGGAACCTACTCTAATATTGTTTTGATGCCTGTGCCGAGTGTAAAGGGTTTGATTTCTACCCAGTACATTTATTATTATTATTAACATGTATTTATAGAGTGACAACATATTGTGCAGCGCTGACATTTCCAATATTAGCTGAAGGAACAAATTGCTGAAAATATTATCAAGCAATTTACACCAGTATAAAGAAGAAACTAGGTATAGCTCTAAAATGTGCAGCAAAGCTGAGAACTGGATCTTTGTAACGTCTCACCCTGGTGGTCTAGTGGGGGGACGGTCACGGCAGGGATGCCCGCCGCGCCGCGTTGTTCCTTTTCCTGTGCCGGCTCTCTCCTAGTGCACGCGCGCATGCGCACTTCCGGATATAAAGGCGCATGCGCGCTGACGTAATGACGTCAGCACGCAATGGCGCCAAATTCAAAAGTATTAAAGGGGCATTCCCACAGTTTGTCATTGCCCGTGATAGGATTGTAATCCTGGTGCTCCTGAGCCTTGTGCTATTTGTCTGTTTCCTTCTGAACCTGTCTGATTCCTTTTTGACCCCTGCCTGGCTATTTCGACTATTCTGATTTCTGGATCCTGACCTTGCCTGCTTACGACTACTCTTCAGTTTAACCCCTCGATTGATCACCCGGTTTTGACCCTTTTGCCTGTTTGACGATCCTTGCTATCTGCCTGCCTCGACCCGGCCTGCCTGACTACGATTCTGCCTAATCCTTTGTACCGTGACCTTCGGCCCAAAAAGACTCTGCTTACAGCCGTGCCCCTTTGCCAGCCAGAACATCTCGCCTTGCACCCCTCGTTAAGTCCAGGTGGCACCCAAGTAAGCTGAGGGCTCCTCCCGAAGCCCAACGGTGGTCACACTACTGGTGAAGCCGAGCCGAGACCAGGGTACTTGGCATTTGTTCTGGTATCAGGTGCCGGCCGTGACAATCTTTTAAGTAAGGAAGTAATAAGTGAAGGAAGTGCTTTCCAAAAATGCAGCTACTTTATTTGTAGTTCTACCTTTAAAATGGAAATCAAATACACAGTTCATTAAAAATATTATAAACAAAATACAAATAATTGTTTACTCTTTATTTCTTTACAATATTGTTAAAGTTTTTTTATATCACATATTGAAAGGCAAGATTTGTGATCCAAAAACTTCAGGTCATTTGTTATGTACACAGAGATGGTTTCAGGCTTTGGATATTGCTTTACTGTCCCATTATTGTCCTTTTTCCTCAATTACTTCTTTTTAATTTCATAAAAATAGGCTTTTGGTGGGTAAGTCCAGTTCAAAGGTAGCATATGAAATAAAGTTGATTTTACACAAGTGAGTCCATACCAAATTAGGGCTAGCTGTATGATTTAGTATGGAGAATGGTTACTCCTGTGGGATCAAACAGGTGTTTTTCTTGTTTTCTGGGCTGTCTTTCTGGCTCGTTATGCATGTTTACCTAAAACAGAAAATTAGCCCAAAATTATAACTGACATTTATAGGTCTGTGGAATATTAATATAGCCTACATACTAAGCCTGGCTAGCAATCAAAAAACATTTCTGGTTTCACTAAAAGTAAGCAGAAAATGATCAAACAAGTTTTAATCCTAAACAGTTATTTCAGTTGTGAATTATCCTTATATTGAGCATAGCAGCCACTTTTAATGGGCTTCAGATTCTTTGTCACGTCAGCCCATGGCCCTCAGAATTTTTGGTTGACTTTTATGAATCAATCATAAGCATGCCAGTATCTGTTAAAAAACTATGGCAATGGCCATCACTTTGGGCTATTTGTAGTCCTTTCCAAGGCTTTCTGGGGGCAGGAGCATGGCAGGTGAAAATGATCTAGTCCTGAACGCAACTAAAGAGCTGGGGAAAGGCTATCAAGTTGCCTGTCCTTGTTGTTGCCAACCATGGTGCGATTTTCTGCAGATTGCATCAGAAATCTTGGAGTACTGTACCAGTTATTTTCTGGGGTCCCCTTATAACCAAGCACGCATTAAAAAAATATTTGCCTGTGCCCCTTCTACATGCTACACAAAAGATACTTTTTGTGGTAGGTTTTGCTATGCCAAAAAGTTGAACTTGGTGGATGTGGATTGTTTTTGAAGATACAAATTCACGATTTCAACGATTTGACTGAAAAGTAGGGGCGTAAGCACAGAGGAAACAGACCCAGCAACTAGGGGGGCCCAGGAACTCTAGGGGACCCTGTGGTTCTTTGATTGGTAAACAGCTGCAATATATGTTTATGGCAAATGTCTTGTTATCAAAGTTTAGGGCCCATTTGTGCCCCACTACTTTATTCCACTGCTGAAAACTTTATGTGGGTGATAGCCCATATAATTCAGTAAATAGATTCCAATATAAACAGCTGTTATTATTCTGGAACAAGTTCATATAAATATGAATTTATTAAAACTCACAACACTCCAACAACAAAAACAAGAAGGTGGACTCAATCTCCCAAACATAATGGAATACAATGAAGCGGCTCTTCTTAGATATGCGGGAGATTGGCTCCATCATAGGAGCACATATACCACACTTTCTTTAGATGAGGCCTTAACAGAGGGAATATCACTTAACTCACTATTACATACGCCCATCCAGGAAATTCCCAAAAAAGTGCAAGACAATCCTTTATTCATCCACACATATAAAACCTGGCACTATGTCAAGAAAAAAGCAAACCTTTCTCCTTTTAATTCGATAAATCTTACCTGGTTCAACAACAAAGCATTTCCTCCAGGCTTCAATAGTCTAATTTTCAGATCATGGCAAACGAAGGGTCTTCTAAATATCAAGGACATGATAACGACCACTAATACAATACAACCCATTTCAAACCTGCTCCAAAATTACCCATTCTTACAATCCCATCAATTTTCATTAATACAACTCACACATTTTATCACGCAACAACTGACTAAACTGACGACCAAAGATAAAAACAATGCAATTGACTCACTATGGCCAAAACATGATACAGTTAAATCAACAGCGCAAATCTACAAACAAATCAGGACCACAATAGATATGGACAATACTACTATGAGCTTCACGAAATGGAAAACAATTATCCCACAGTCAGAGAACACTGACATTCTTCGCTATCACACACGAATAATGAAGATACTGCCAGCTAGCATGTACCAGGAAATGTCCCTACAAATACTGCACCATACTTATCTGACACCTTTAAAGAGATCTCACATTGGCACGACAAACTCAGACTGTTGTCTCAAATGCGGGGAATCTAGAGCTGACCTGATACATTGCTTATGGCTATGCCCAATCATACAACAATTCTGGAAGGAGGTCGCCAGTTACTGGGGAAACCTATCGGGAAAGACGCTGAACATTCACGCCTCATGGGCCGTGTTCAGCAAACTGCAACTCACCTCACACCTCTCCAAACCAGAGAAGGCCCTAGCGGAAAGGGTGGCGGCGGCAGCCAGGAAGACCATTTTACACACCTGGCTGTCCCGACTCCCCCCGCCAATACCCATGGTACAACAAAAATTGCAACATATATTTCATCTAGACTGGATTGAAACTTTAACAAACAAAGAGAAAAATACGGAATTCTTTTTCGACACCTGGCTGACATACATAAATACCCTCGCACAACCTACAAAATTACTAACCATTCAAACTTTTCAAAACACCGCATGGTATGAAAGAGAACTGCTGACGGGAACCGATCTAGTCCGTGAGGCGGGGCTGCAGCTGATGAATATGGGTAATTCACCACAACTAATTCCGACAGGACCCCCCAGGAGTCACATCCTTAATCGAATACTAACAAGCACTTAACGTGAGTATAATACTTTAAAGACTTTCCATTTTGTATACAGATAGAACAACGAATTGTTTCTAGCTTTTGTGGATAGAGAAATATCTTTCCGGCCCTTTTCCTATGGTCACTTAACAAAAACTAAAAATGTTGATACCTTTTTACTCTGCACTTGACACTGACATTGTTATTTCATTTTATTCTTCTTGTTAGGATTTTGTTTAACTCATCTCATTAATATGTTGAGAAAATAAATAAAAACATTTGTGAAAAAAAAAAAAAATATGAATTTATTAATTAATTTGCTAATAAATCAATCATTTTTGATGACCAGTGGAGTTCAACCAAGTTTAAACACTCCTGCCTGCCCCTGTTATACTGCTCAGAGTGGTCATTGCTTGATATTTAATTTGTGTTTAAGTTCCTATGTACATTTCATATGTTTCTATGTTATTCTCATATGTTTTTATATAACTTATATAAAAAGAAAGTTTTGCAAATGTAAAATGACCAAGGATTACCCATACAAAATTTATGTAACTTTGTGCTTCCTGGCCAGGCCCTCACTCCGGTCAAAAATTTGACCAGGTCTGGAAAAACAGTCCCTCCCATTGGCAGCCCTATGTATAGATATCTTTTACTGCATTTAAGTAGCATGCAGCTTCAGTTAGAGCATATGGAATGTACCGTATAGCAGAAAATAATGCAAGGGGAAACCCAAAACTTCATTACACCAGATAATTATTAAAATGCCAAAAATTGCACTTGATATCTAATAAATCATTCCTGTGGACATAAACACATAAGACATACAGTTGTATTAGTTCAAAATGTTACATTATGCTTACCTTTGTTTAAAGAGTCTCTCACACACAGGGTAATAGAGCAGGAAAGAAAAACCACTGCCCCAATGCAAATCAGTACAATGCGCAATACCTCTAGCACCTTCATGGGGGTAGTTACGCTGGATTTAAACATATTTGCAGAATCATCCCCAATAAGTGCAGTCTATAAAAAATATTTTGTGTAAATGTCAAAATAAGCCATTTATAAAGATTAAACCATATACTGAATAAAAAGAAGAATGTAATTTCTGACTCCTAAATGCAATTAGATCCACATTGGTAGCTTTGTTTATCCTTATTTGCAAAAAATGCATTCCACATTTCTTAAACTTATCTAATGTATCTGCCAAGTTGAGTCCTGTATGCATCAGGGGGGCACAGGGGTGACTATCATCCCGGGCCAGGCAAATTCATGTTCTAAGTGGGGCCCGAAGACAGCGTCGGACTGGGGGGGGGGCTCAGGGCCTGTGCACCATCCCCCCCAAAGCCTTCTCTCCCCTAGCCCCTACCCTACACGTGCGCAAATACCTTTATCCTTCGCATTAGGGACACGACTGGGTTCAGGGAGGGAGGTGAGGAGAAAGTCCAGGGAGTGGGTCTGGGCAGGCAGGGCCCAAAAGAGCCAAGGCCCACTGGGTTTTTTCCCGGTGTCCCGCCGGCCCAGTCCAACCCTGCCTGTAGAAGCCACAATGGAAAAGAACAAAGGAGCCGCATGGAATAGGATGAAGAAGACTGCTCGCTAAGGAGGATAAAGGCCACCTGCCAAAATTTAATGGTGAGTTCCACTTTAGATTTTCTTAATGTGTAGGGGGCCCTGGCCACCAATGTTTTTTTTCAGCTTGTACAGGGGGCCCTGGCCATCAGTGGGGTGGAAAAGGCTCTGGGGAAGGTAGGCAGGGCTGCCATCAGAAATTGCAGTGCTCAGTATGACAACATTTTTTGGGCCCCCGCAATTTCTGATGGCAGCCTTGCCTGCAAGGGCCCAATTTCCAGACCCTGACTTATGGAAGAAGAGTAGAATGTGTAGAAGAGTAGAATTAACTTATACCTGACCAGACATTCAGAATCACTCTATTAACTGCATCTAAAAGATCTACCTACATCCTGCAATAAAATATTTTTTTGGGTAATGCAGGACACAATGCAGGATACAATGCAGGACACAATGCAGGACACAATGCAGGACTGCATATTTTTATTGTTGATTTTATGCCAATACAGTACTATATACAGTATATACAAGGAATCTATTTAACTAAATACAGGTATGGGGCCTGTTATCTAGAATTGTTCAGGAACTGGGGCTTCCAGGATATCAGATTGTTCTGATATTTGTATCTTCATACTTTAAGTCTACTACTAGAAAATCATGTAAACATTAAAACCCAATAATAAACCCAATAGGCTGATTTTGCTTCCAATAAGGATTTATTATATTGGATCAAGTACAATGTACTGTTTTATTATTACAGAGAAAAGGGAAATCATTTTTTAAAACTTGGATTAGTTGGTTAAAATGGAGTCTATGGGAGACAGCCCTCCCTCATCGAATCTCATACCTGCATAAAGATTTTCTTCTTTGCACAAACAAGACAGATTTCAGGGGTGACATCCTTAATATAGTATAAGTGATAGATATCTATGCATTTATTTGTTTAGTACAGGCAGGAGCCTGTAGATATTATAAAATGTATATTTTGTAGAAAACCAGACATATGTTTATTTCGACATACTCACCTCATTTAGCCATGCAACAGGGAACACAAACTCTGACTCGAGCTTAGACATTACACTGCAAGAGAAATAACCCATAATCACTCTATCCTATAACAATCTCTATTGTTACATTATAATTAAACATTTCTGAATCACATATAATCGCACAGCTAGAGTGCTCTACTGGTGAGGGGTGGATAAGTAAAGTGGCATGAATTGTAAAAGATCATTGGTGGGACCTGACCAATCTGGGCAAACAGGGTAGTGGGGCATTAAAAGGTGGGCCAGTGGCCTAACAACAGTGACCTTAGTATAATTGTACGTAAATATTTAATACTGACCAAAATGTTAGCTAGTGTTTTGCCAGATAGGCCACTGAAATATGTTGGATGGCAACTCTACTACCACAGACTTATTTATGACATTTTAGTGATATTGTCTTTCAACTTAAATGACTATGTTACTCTAAAAGATAAATGAGCTAGATACTTACTCTATTTTGTCTGTAGGTTTAAACATTACATTGACCTGCAGCCTTTTGGCAAAATGCATTGTAAATCCGGTTATCTGAAACGAGAAAATATTCATTTACATTTCTGTGTGTTATATACCATAGAAGAAAATTGGAAAGAAAATATCCGCAAAAATTAAGCTATGTTCATAATGTGGAGCCAAGTCCTGGGCATTATGGAGTTGGTCATAGACCAGTGAGTTGTGTTTATAGATAAGCTGTTCTTTCTTAAATGTGAAAACTTTGTTTCAACTGCTTATGTCACTCTTATCTAGAAATATGTTTTGTGTTTCTTAATACAATATATTGCAGAGCTGATTAAATCTAGAGGACTGCCATTGCTGTGATAGGGTTTGTTGAAATGGTATTGCTGTAAGAGTTTATTGAACAATGGGCTAAAAGAATATTGGTTGAAATACCAGTTTTTTGGATTGAAAGAAATTATATTTTTTCATACATGGGTTCTAGTAGTCCATGTTACTACTAATTGCAAATATACATAAAGTCAGGGCCAGAATTGCAAGAAATAGCAAAAGGCAGACACAATGGGGCCAATTCATTAACTTCGAGTGAAGGAATAGAAGAAAAAAAACTTTGAATTTCGAAGTGTTTTTTGGCTACTTCGACCATTGAATGGGCTACTTCGACCTTCGACTACGACTTCGAATCGAATGATTCGAACTAAAAATCGTTCGACTATTCGACCATTCGATAGTCGAAGTACTTTAAGAAGAACTTCGACCCCCTAGTTCGCCACCTTAAAGCTACCGAACCCAATGTTAGCCTATGGGGAAGGTCCCCATAGGCTTGGCTAAGTTTTTTTGGTCGAAGGATAATCCTTCGATAGTTGGATTAAAATCCTTCGATTCGTTCAATTCGAAGGATTTAATTGTGCGATCGAACTTTTATTCCTTCGATAGTCCGGTCGCAGTATTTGCGCAAAATCCTTCGACTTCGATTTTCGAAGTCGAAGGATTTTCATTCCCAGTCGATTATCGAGGGTTAATTAACCCTCGATATTCGACCCTTGATGAATTTGCCCCAATATGTTCCATATCAATTACAAATAGCTTAAAAATAATAATTATGGAAAATGTTTAATGCATTGGAATGTTTCTTGGAATTACATTTTATTTCATTATGCAACATTTTATATGTGGATTTACTCCTGCTTGAAACATACTGTATGTACCAGGAAGCGGTATGAGTTTTAGCTTACTGGTTCAACGTCTACGTAGGTCTCATGTTCTTCTTTACTGGGCTTTAGGCCACTCACAGAATCAAGCAAGAAGTCACTTGCATACAGAAAATGCGGAAGAGAAAGGAAAATTGGTTTTCCTAAAGTAAAGTGGCAAATATTAATAATGTCAGTTGTGATGAACACATTTAAAGGAAAAGCATTGCCAACAAAATTAATGGAGAACTAATCCCCACAATTACCCCTGAAAGTTTTCCCTTATTCATCACTCACGTATAGGTGCAGAGTAAGAGCAGCGGAGCTCATGGGCGCCATCTTCAGGCTCTTTGGTATTCTTTGGGACCTCTTCCTTCCCTTAGGCAATTTCCTGCACTTTTGGCACATGCACAGTTGCTACGAACCAGAAGACTGCTCCAACTGCACTTGCGCCAATATGGCGTTCACTTTCCGAAGAATACCAAAGAGCCGGAAGATGACGCCCATGAGCTCTGCTGCACTTACTCTGCGCTTATACATGAGTAATGAATTTGGGGCACTTTCAGGTTTAATCACCTATTCTGGGGGGGAGGTAGCAGGGAGGGGGGACTTTGTAGGGTAATAGGTAGGGATTTTTATTATTGGGGGGTTCAGTTCTCCTTTAAAGGGGTTTCAATTCACTTTAAGATAATGTACTATTAGCATTCACTGGTACAAACTGCACATTTCTTTTCAAAGAAAATAGTTCTTAATAGATAAGCTGCTTTGTAGAAAAGGGGCAACCATTCAATTTGAAGTAAGGCAACAGGGGACAGGTTTAAATAACAGATATGCTCTGTGGAATACAAAGGTTTTAGTACTTAAACAGGTTGTTAACAATTGTGTAATATGTTTTAAACCACTAGCATGCAATTCATTTTCTACAGCACTATTTCTATCATGTTTCTAATATATTTTTCTCCCTCTACTGGCTTTGGTTAGATGCAGTCAAAGCAAATCAATGCCAAAGCATATGCTTAAGCTACATTTTGGCACAAGCATGTTTCTCTGGATGCCTTTCTAAAATCTAATATTTTTATGTACTTTAAAGGGATAACAGCATGGGACAAAGAGAGAGACAGGAGATCTTCAGGTTGGATCTAAGCTTCAATACACACTCTTGTCTACTAATCTAGGAGCCCGGTGGTTTGCCTGACTTACTCTGTCTAGGTTATGGCAGGACTTTTGAAGCACTGTTAGCTTAAATAGCATAAGTAATTCTTCAACTATGAAATACCTTGATTTCCTTTTAAACTAAGTTTAACATTCAGGAAAATATTAGCTTTCTAAAGCAATATATATTAATGTTTTTCACAACAAAAGTATGGGGAACAATGAATCTTACCCCCTTGGCAGGTTCTGAGATCCAAAACACCAGCAGCAGTACAATTTCTTGAAAGGTCAAAATCTTTGCAGTAACAGTGGTTATCTGGATTCTTTGTAGGTGACGCAAGTGCTTCATCTGGTACCACAAACCTATACAGCTTTATTCCTTTCAGTGTATACTCTTTCTCAAATACTCCATAAATAGATCTATTGTAAAATAAAACATCTTGTTGAATATTATGGAATCATCAATTTTTTTAAACCAGTGATTGGTGGCCTATTGTGTACAGATAAATGCCCTTATTAAGCTTTTGAGTGCTCTACAGCTCGGGCCACTTAAAATTCTTAGCCTCAGGGTTAATGCGCTAATGCAGTTCTATGAAAGAGGTTGTAGTAGCCTGTAGTAGGTAGATATCCTGTAATAGTATGTATAAAGCATTTTAAATTGGTTGTTCTTCTTTAAATTAACTTGTGATATAGAGAGGGATATTCTGAGACCATTTGCAACTGGTTATCATTTGTTATTGTTTTTGAGTTATTTCGCTTTTTATACAGCTAGCCATTCTACAACATACTAAAAGTTAACTTAAATGTAACCCCCCCCCCCCCATTAATTGTACATAGAGAATGGGAGTATCTGTGCTGGTATAGTTCAGTGGTATGTTTCTAAAACAAAAACGAGTTCCCTAATATGCTGGTAATTTTACTATAACGCATATAGTGAAAAAATATAGACAAAGGGATAAATATATGACCTGTATATGTGTACAGCTCTTGGAATCTGTAAAATACTAATCAATTTGGGACCTATTTTGTGAAACACATTCATCAGATTGATTTTGATAACTAGTCTCCACCTCTACAGAATCACCTGAAGTAACATCAGTCTCTCTTTACTGGGTACCTGTTTTCCTTATTCCTATTTGCTAATAATTAAATGATTTAATCTATGCCTTTATATACCTACAAAAGATATGAACAGAATCATTCTAATTACCGTGTTGTTCCACTATTCACTTACCTACATATTTCAGAAGAAAAGAAGTAGAGTTTTTTATCTTTTTTAACAGAAGGAGGGAATGAAGCTGCATCTGCAAAATCCAGTATTTACATATGAGAAGAAATACAGTATACTTAGGGGCCAATTCATTAACTCCGAGTGAAGGAATAGAAGAAAAAAAACTTCGAATTTCAAAGTGTTTTTTTGGCTACTTCGACCATCGAATGGGCTACTTCGACCTTCAACTACGACTTTGAATCAAATGATTCGAACTAAAAATCGTTCGACTATTCGATCATTTGATAGTCGAAGTACTGTCTCTTTAAGAAAAAACTTCGACCCCCTAGTTCGCCACCTAAAAGCTACCGAACCCAATGTTAGCCTATGGGGAAAGTCCCCATAGGCTTGCCTAACTTTTTTTGGTCGAAGGATAATCCTTCGATCGTTGGATTAAAATCCTTCGAATCGTTCGATTCGAAGGATTTAATCGTTCGATCAAACGATTATTCCATCAATCGTTTGATCGAAGTATTTGCGCAAAATCCTTCGACTTCGATATTCGAAGGATTTTCATTCCCCAGTCGAATATCGAGGGTTAATCAACCCTCGATATTCGACCCTTGATGAATTTGCCTCTTAATTAGTAAATCATCATAAATGATTCTACTGTGTCACAGTACAGGTATTGGAATAAGTTCCATATCCAGAAACCCTTTATCTAGTAAGCTCTAAATTAAGGGAAGGTCATCTCCCAAGACCTTAGAATTTTTAGTAATTATATTCTTATACTTGATTCCAGCTAAGATACAGTATAATTAATCCTTATTGGAGGAAAAACAATCCTGTTGAGCTTAATTAATGTTTAAATGATATTTTAGTTGGTAGGTATGGAGTTCCAAATCATTTTTGTTAATAAGTCTCGTACAGTACCTGTAACAATATCACAATACTTTTATAAGTTTTACTGTAAATACATTACAACAATGTACAGTGCGTTTAACCTACCTGTACCATTAATCATGTCACAGTAACTATCATTCCAGTATGGAAGTGCACTAAAAAAGAGAAGGGTAATTAAGGTTTGTTGGTACAAACATTTGCTTAACAGTTAATTTACTTAACAAATCATTTTAACTTCCTTCATTCAGTTTCACCTAAGAGGCAAAAAGAATGGAGAGAATTCCCTTTCTTTATTAAATGCATTTAATTTGGGGGGGGTAATTGACTTCAGGATTTGTTTTACAGTTAGGACTGAGGATTTATTTCACTCCATTGAAAGAACCAAAATAGGTAAAAAAAAAACAACATGTTCTGTTATATTAAATTAAAAAGGCCTCCTACCAAATAGTTAGGGGAGGTGAATCTTCTAACCTTTTAATCAGCTGCCCAGTATGGGATAGAGGTACTTTAGATTTTTGATGTTCTACCATTGGATGGATTGTAACTAGAAGGTCAGACTAATGGGGTCATTTATAGTATGAACAAGTCTAGTGTGCAATTTTGGATTAAATCACCATTTTGTTACCATTAATAGTATATTTTTGTCATAATTGATGCACCCTTGAACCCTGGAGCTATTGCCAGGTCCAAGGTAATGGTAGTTCTAGTGTTCCACAGCATCAAAAGAAGTTGTCCACTGTTGAGCAAGTACCTAAATACATTTTCTCACTATGCTCTTTCCATTGCATCCATTTTTTGTGTTAAGTCCACATCTGCATATAAAGCTTAACCTTTTTTTTATACCCAAAATGTGTTTAGCGGGTGATAGATAGGCTAGGCATAGATTTTTTGTTTCTGACACCCCCAAGCCACAGGGTCCTTGAAACCCACCTGCCGCCTTAGTGGCCCCCCATGAGCGCATATAGGCTGGAGCACTGGGAACAGAAATTGCTCTGCGCGTCCCCAGTACTCTATAGAATATATACAGCCCCAAAAATGTTGCCACCCTAGGCCCGGGCCTTTGAGGCCTCGCCACAGATATGGGCCTGGTGATAGGGACAGCTAAATGCAACATGATATTGGCCTCCTTCATATATACCAACATCTTCAGATCTAGACACAAGCCAAACTACTTACTACTTGGTTTAAAACATCACCAACATGGCCCATACTTGTGAATCTTTATTTAAAATAATAGTTTGTTTTATTAAAAAAAATTAGATAACCACTGCTATAAGCAGTAAAAAGCATGCACTCTTTTTTAGGGGGCAATGCTAAAAAATAAATTAAAACTTGGGATTCATATTATGAACTCTCCTAACCACCATCCTATTGATAGCTAGTCGGGAGTGCTTCATATAAATGCAATCAACACAAATATTAATATACCAAAATGGACACAGAAGACCCTTTGATTTATAGCAAAATTTGGATTCTGCAAAAATGGTTTGATATAGGAACAGGCCAGGTGAGTTAAAGTCTTAATTATAAAACAAATGAAGAAAAAATAAGCAAGGAATTTAAATAATTTACCTTTCTCCCCTATATCTGTCAATTATTGCAACTTTACTTATGCCACCTTTGCCATTATAAACATTATAAATACCATCAGCCGTTCCATTATTCTGAGAAGAAAAAAATGAAAAAGGCAATTTATTTCAGGGGATAGTGCAAGGATGCTGTAGGATATAAAAAATGAAATTAGAGAATTCACGCTGAAATACAACTCAGTTATGAATATGACTCAGAGCTGAAAATATCAAACCAGCAAAAGCGTTGTTTAGAACTTGAAAAAGCTGTCATTTCTTATGAAATATCAGCCCAGATAACGGAATTAGAAATAGATAACAAGGTTTAAGAGCAAAGTTCTTTAATTCTGTTTGATAACATTATCACAAGTTATCACATGTAATTTTGCCCTAATGGGCCGAAGGATCTGCTTGTTTTGACAGAAGGCAGTTAGCAACCTTCTCATCATTTATATGTCAGATGCTGCACTGAAATCAGCTACATCTGTTTTTTATTTCTTTCACGCAAAGAGCATGTTGTTACAGTCATCCTCTTACAGTACAGAAAGACCCTTGCTATACATGACTAGGGCAGATAGCAATAATTGCCCCCCCTCCAAAAAAAAAAAGCCAAACCCTCCACCATTTGAAATATATCCAGAATTTATGGGTGGATACACAGCAGCTTCATTTGTTATAAAAGGGGGGTTGTGGGAGCACTCCAAAGGCTAAGTAAAGATGTATTAAAATATAATGGAAGAGCTACTGACTCAATTAATCAATGCACATTCCCCATAATTCAGTATATATGCAAGTGCATGTGTTCACAAAGACAGGGGTTTTTAGTTACAAATTTAAGATCATAAAGTTGATAAGCCACCATACCACGTCAAGGTAAACCCCACATGGTGGTCCCTAAGTTGTTTACCTCTGGTCATAGTATAGAAGGTCTTGTACCTCTCTGCATAGTAGCATTAATGGAAGTAAATGTCTCCTGAACCTTGGTTTCAGTCTGAGGGCTAGATCCTCCCGCGCCGCTAGCTTGCGGCTTTTAAGAGAGAGAGATTGCCCAAACCAACGCCCGTTTTTTAAAAAAATGTAATAATGGAAAAACAATAGTGAAGGCAGAGTAAAGTTGTATTTATAGGTGCACACTTGGAAAGTGTGTATATCGGTGTGGGTATAGGTGTGAGTATAGGTAAGAATATAGGTGTAAGCAAAAGTAAGTAAAAGACAAACTAAATTAAGTGTAAATAGGTGCAAAAGTGTTACTTGATGCAGTTAAAATGATAGGGCCACCATTAGCTAAATAGGGTAGGTATGGGGTGCTACAGACCATATGAAGCTCAGCCACAGCTTCAGGCTACATTACAAATACAAAAGGGGGGTTGTGGGAGCACTCCTAAGTCTAAGTAAAGATGTATTAAATTATAATGGAAGTGCTACTGACTTGGCCAATTAATCAATGCACATTCCCTGGGCCCCTGTCTAAGTAATTCAGTATATATGCAAGTGCATGTGTTCACATTACAAGTAATGCTACTATGCAGGAACTAAAAGACTTCTTATACTATGACCAGAGGTAAACAAGTTAGGGACCATCGTATGGGGTTTACCTTGACGTGGTATGGTGGCTTACCAACTTTATGATCATAACTTTGTAAGCGCTTGGATATATACTGAATTATTGGTGAGACAGGGGACCAGGGAATGTGCACTGATTAATTGGCCAAATCAGTTGCACTTCCATTGTACTTTACTTAAACATATTTTAAGTACATATTTTTGAGTGCTCCTACAACCCCCCTTTTTGTATATAGCTTAATTTATTAACACTATAAAAACCATTTTAGAAAACTTTGAGATCAATATACTTTACATAAACAGACATATGACCATGGTTTAGCCACTAAAGGCTGCACTACAATTATCAAAACTTACAATAAGGTGGACTCACACAGTTTAAGGCTAGGTTTTCATAGAAGATTCCTTTCATTTAAAGTGATACTGATACTAAAAATTTTCTTCACAAAATATTAATCATCATTAAAAGTTGCCTATGGGTCATTTTGAGTTTTTCGCTGATAGTTCTGTTACTTGAAGTTCCTTTAACCTGGCTCTTTTGCCAACCAACTCTTCTCAGCCTGTCAGAGTTTCTAATGCTAACAGACTCCTGCTGCACAAATATGGCAGCCCCCTTATAAAGGAACAAAGGGGTAATAAAGGTAATGTAAAAGCATCACAAAAATACTTTTATGGCAAAATTATAAATAGCATTAAAAACAATGTTATGACAAATACATAAAAAGGTTATTTTCTGGTGTCAGTATCTCTTTAACCCCTATATGTTTCCCTACCAATATTTACAGCTCAGTTTTAAGGAATGTTTTAGGGTTACAATAGACACCTTCACATTTCCTAAAAATGGGTGCTCCTGTAACTCTTCAGCAGGAAAATGCCCACAAATCGACTACTGTCTACTGCTTTTTTTTACCATGTAATTAGGTTAAGGTTAATCCCTTTTTTTTTTTCCTATGGAGTCACTTTCATTTTCTACATACCGGATAGAATAGTCCAGTAGTTTTATCTAGGGAAGCAATTGGAATTTTTTCTAAAAAAGGATCTTTATAGCCCCATAACAGCTCTTTTACACTTCTGACTTGGAACAAGGATGAATTCGAACTTTTAATAAAGCTATTCAAAAATCCTTGAAGAGCTGGGAACATAGCAGGTGCTGCCTAAAACAGAAACAAAGAACATTTGTTAGAGCAGTTGCAAAAATTTTACATTAAAAAGTGTAAACTAAAGAGTGTAACTTATCATTAGTTTTAATAGGAGCTGCACTCCAAGCCACTATTAAAGGCATTAACAGAACAACACCATTGTCCTCACCAGCAAAAACCACCTGTGCTGGTTGGCTAACCAATGGAGAACAAACAGGAGGAAAAGTTCTGTAGTTGGTCACTAAGGGGGTGATCTACTGTATCAATTTTCGAATTTGAATTTTTGCCACGGTTCAAATTGTTTTGCACAAAAGCTCACATATACAAATTATATTTTGAAAAACTTAAATGTTTGGCATTTATTAAGCTCAAAAAATTTGACTCAAATGTAAAACTTCAACATCTAAAAGCTTATGAGTTCATGTAGAAGTAAATGGAAGTTATCTTAGGCAAAAATACATTTTGAGGTTTTTTTGAGCTTGCTAACTTCTAAATTCAAGATTTATGAGCTAGTAAACTCAAAACTTTGAGGCATTAAGAGTGTTTTCTACACAATTGTATTCAATCAAGTTTTTTATATACAGGTTTTTCATAAATAAGCATAACATTCCAGTTTCTAAACATTGTACATTTATTCGAAGAAGAAACCCAAAAAAATCTCACAAATTAAATTTTTGATTAACAATCCCATAAATTGTTAAAGGGGACCCGTCACCCAAACAAAATTATTCCAAATCCTATTTTATCATGTTAGTCAAGCAAAATGAACTTTAATTACACTGTATAAATTATTTGAATATTGTTTCCATCAGTCTGGGAACTCATAAATATATTAACCAGGAAGGAGCCATTTTGTGGACACTGTTATTAAGGCAAGTCTTGTATCATCTCAGAATCTTGTTTGTGCACCAGGGGACAGGGACCCAATGTCCATCCCCATGCACTGGTTACACAATTAAATCGTTAAGAGAGCTGGGGGAATGTGGAGAGAGCAGTGACATCTAGGAAGTGCTGAATGGAAAGTGAAAGTAATTGTTTGCCCCGCCTCTATGCCTAGGCATAGAGGAGGGGTAGGCAATATTTGATTGACAGCTGATATTTACAACAGAGTTTACAAAGAGTTTACAACAGCTATGAATGTTTTAATAAAAAAAAAGAAATTGGCTTTCATATTTAATTTAAAAAGGACTTTTATTATACAGATTTTTATGTCTGGGTGACGGGTCCACTTTAAGTGAGTGCTCCCCCCTCCAGAGGAATTCAGGGATGGCATTCCAAAAGTAGGGAGCAACAAGACAGAAAGGTTTAAGGCTGGAAATAGCAGTAGAATGGAGGAGCCAACCAGTAATGAAATGTATGAAGAAACAAGAGAAGAAATATATTGAGATTCAGAGGAAAGAAGGGCTTTGAAAGTTGTTAAAAGGAGTTTTGTAAGTTATTGTATGCTTATTGGGAAGCCATGATAAGAACTTCAACAGTGGAGGGGGCTGTAGTATCTTGGATGAGAGAAGGAGGATTCTTGCAGCAGAATTTAATAGAGACTGTAATGGTCAGATGTGGGAATTTGTTAGGCCAGTTAGTATCAAACTGCAATAGTCTAGGGGAGAATAGGATGAGCATCTAAGCTGTTGCATGAAATTCGCCAGCCACATGCATTAGAAAAACCAGATATTAAGAGTATTAAAACATCATGTGCTATAGAAGATGAGGGCCTCTGCAATAAACATTATTCCAGCACAGCTAGTAAAATCAGTTTTATGATTTGGTTATATAGCAAGGAATTACTTACAGCAACAGCGAGATTCAGAACAGTGTATTTATCCTCTTCTGAACCACACGAGCCCTCTCTTTGAAAGATGGCTCCATTTGGCTGCCAATACGAGACTGTATTGTTCTGATGTTGTGTAATGTTTTCTTTAGGCAGGTAACGGACACTTTAGACCATGAGGAAAAATTGAAAAGGTTAAAATGTAAGTAAAATGTAATAGTTCATAAGCAATGGCTACAGTAACTTGCAAAGGCAAATCCTGTGCTGGGGCGATTGATACTGAAATGAGCAAGGGACTATTCTGAGCTTTTGTCGACCACCCACTAAATTGGCATATTCGACTAAATGCTCTGAATCACCCATGTGCCGTTGCCTATCTAGAAATACAACTTTGTTGCCTCCACCATAATCCCAGGTGCAGTAACCCATAGCAGCCAATAAGAAAATGCTACCTGTTGGTTGCTATAGGTGACTAAATTTGCCCTTTTTATTATATAACTCCACCTACTGTTGTTCAGCAGAAAAGAATGTTGCCACCAACAGCCTCCTGCTAACTAGCAATGGAAACTCTTGTTTTAGTTTTCTACTGAAATATTAATACAATTAATAAAAGTAGACTTACATAACAGATCAATATTCAGGGCTGTATGAAAAGTGATATAATTTCAAGAAAGTTTTGTATTATAACAATTCTTAAATATATAAATATACTTTCAGAGTCTTAAATTGTTTAGCACCTATTTTGCTAAAGGAGCCCTGCAATTAGCCAGCTACAGACAGACAGGGGACAGACCAGGGGCCTTCATTTTTATATAGCTTTTCTTAAATTTTTATTATGGGCCCTATAATTCGTAGCTGGTAGAGACCACCATCCTGGTTGGCAATGGACTAATAATCTGGGCCGCCTGTTTGTGGTTCCCCCCTATGCAAACAGTATGAGGCTTGATGACTTGTGATAGTGCCTCTGGTCACCAATAATAGCAAAAGCCTGAAATATGACCTTGTTATGGCTATTAAAAAAATTGCAGAATATTGGTTGCAAAAAAGGCTGATAAATTGTATCTTTTTAAAAAAATCTTCTCTAATGTGGGGAATGTATATATAGGTCACTAACAGAAAAAGGCTCTGCAATACGAAAAATTCACATTGCAACCAATTTTGCCTTTGTGAAACATTGGATATTGATTGTTTGTTATAATGTGCAGTTTATGTAATAAAACGTCTTAATGAAAAACTTTTCTCAAAAAGTTTACACCACCACCTTCAGACATGTCTTAAAAGTTCACAATGCACAATTAAAGGAGAACTAAAGCTTAATAAAGAAGTAGACTAGAAATGTTGTACATTATGTTTTGGGTTTCTGTACCAGCCCAAGTCAACCACAGCACTTTAGCAGTAAATTCTGTGTCTCCAAAGATGCCCCAGTAGCTCCCCATCGTCTTTTCTGCTGATTCACTGCACATGCTCTGTGCTGCTGTCACTTACTGAGCTTAGGGACCAACTCACAATATACAGTACACATAGAATAGAAATGTCACAATATAAGTCTTATTAGTACATAAAGGAACAGTAACACTAAAAAAAGTGTTTTAAAGTAATGACAATGTTGTCCTGCACTGATAAAACTGGTGTGTTTGCTTCAGAAAGACTACTGTCGTTTATACAAACAAGTTGCTGTGTAGCCCATGTAGCCATGTGGCAACCATTCAAGCACAGGATACACAGTTCATAATAGATACTTTTTAAAAAATTCCATAGTGTACTACAGAGCTAATCTGTTAAGATGTGTATACTTTGCCTTTTCTCCTATGAGTAGCTGCTCCCATGCCTACACAGCACAGCTACTATTGTAGAGTTTATGAAACAAACACATCAGTTTTACCAATGCACAAAAGTACATTATATTTTAATTACTTTAAAAGACTTTCATTTTTTGGTATTACTGTTCCTGTAATTCAAATAATTAATACATGGCAGCACAGAAACCAGTGCAATTAGCATCAGAGTTTAATAATCAGCCTTGTAGTAACAGCTTATATTACAGACCAACATAATTTTCTGCTTGATAATTTGTGATGACCCCTAAGCTTAGCTTCTCAACAGCTGCTCAAAGCCCACTGAGCATGTGAGCGTCACAGACACTTTCCAAGATGGTGACCCCCTGTGACAAGTTTGAAGTCCCTAATCATTGCTGCTATTGACAAGCTGAAACTTTAGGCTGGTGCAATAAGTTCAGTATATTAAATATGGCATTTTTAAACATATTTATTTTTAGGAATTAGTTCTCCTTTAAGATTTGCAATGCAAAAAAAGTCTAATGAAGAATATTACATTGCTACATGCGAATTTTTCTTCAAATGTGTTTGCAAATAGTATTCTATTTCCCCCTAAGTCTTTAAGTGTTACATGACATAAGAAGCTGTGTATTAGAAAATACATATTTAAAATATGCCTCCCTGGAATTCCATGTTCATTGTAAATGCACTTATATCAAGGCTGCTATCCCTATGTTTAAAATGTAATTATTCCCTTATTCATCTCTGCAGAAATCTATTTGAAATTTTTGAGATTTTCTTCCTACTGTAAAAAAACAGTTTAAGAGATATTCCAAACACAAGAACATACAGTATATACATGTAATATTCATAGAAATGGCCATTTTTCAAACAACAGCATTGCAAATCTAGTAACACAATAACAGACTGTGATTATGGAGAGTGTAAAATATGTGTTCATCAGTTTCCTTCTTCTGCTATAAAATCTTAAAGGAGAAACACTTCAATATTAGAAAAACTGTCACAAATAGGAAATAGAAAGAATGAATGCATGAAAAATGAAATGTTAAAAAAAGTCAAAGAAAGCAGACAATGTTTATTAGTATGCAAAATTCAAGTCAGTATTTCCTGCTATTTAACTGAAGCTAGTTATCTTGTCTGCTTATCAACAGAAAGAAAGGTTACTGCGTAATTAAAGTGCAATGGCAGGTCACCAAAGCAAATTGCAGAACATCCACCAGAATCCAATTGCGGAGCCAGTGTCCATAAAGATCATATCTCTGCTTTTCTGTTTATATAGCTATAGCATTTAATGCTGCAGAATGTGATACTGTATGGCTCAGTTTGTATATTGCACAATGAAAAGCTGTGATTGGCTGCCAGAAACACACCTCCATAGCAGCCACTGACATATGGGGATATTCTATAGTTATTTGCACTGATTGGAGACATGTTTAATAACATGCACTTCCCTCACCTTAATCACTATAAGGCTTAATTACATTTCTGCAGACATACTTGCACATTCATATCATCTCACAAACTCTCACTCCGCCCTAATGAAAACATCCTAACACATTGGTAAAGATGTTAATGGGAAAGAAGAGAAAGGCATTTAAAAACTACAAATCTGTAGGGACAGAAGCTGCATTTAATGAATATAAACACTGTAATAAATGTTGTAAATCAGCAATCCGGAAGGCTAAGAAAAGAAATGAAGAGTTAATTGCGGTGGAGGTGAAAACTAACCCTAAAAAGTTTTTTAAATATATTAATAGTAAAAAGATGCAGGTTGAGAGTGTTGCTCCATTAAATAATGGTACCAGTATGGTTGTAACAGATACAGATAAGGCAAATGTGTTAAATCAGTTCTTTTCTTCAGTGAATACAATAGAGGAGTCTGGGTTCACAGGCTCACTTAATAACTGCACGAATGGTTCAGCTCAATCTAGTCAGTGGCTGACTCAGGATATGATTCAAAAAGCTTTAATACAAATTAATGTAAACAAGGCTCCAGGGCCTGATGGCATACACCCCGGGTTCTAAGAGAGCTTAGTTCAGTTTTAGACCAGCCCTTATTTCTGATTTTCTCAGATTCACTGTCATCTGGTATGGTGCCTATGGATTGGAGAAAAGCTGATGTTATTCCAATATTTAAAAAGGGATTACGATCTCAGCCTGGCAATTATAGGCCAGTAAGCTTGACATCTGTGGTGGGCAAATTATTTGAAGGCTTGTTAAGGGATCACATTCAAAGTTTTGTCCTAATGAATGGCATTATGAGCAACAATCAGCATGGCTTTATGAAGGATAGGTCATGTCAGACGAATTTGATTGCTTTTTATGATGTGGTAAGTAAGATTCTGGATAGTGGGGGGCAGTAGATGTGATCTATTTGGATTTTGCCAAAGCGTTTGATACTGTGCCCCACAAACGACTGCTTTCTAAACTAAGGTCTGTTGGGCTTAATGAAGTCGTTTGCACGTGGATAGGAAACTGGCTACAGGATCGGGTACAGAGGGTGGTTGTTAATGGGACATTCTCTACTTGGAGTAAGGTTCTTAGTGGGGTCCACCAGGGCTCAGTATTGGGTCCACTTTTATTTAACTTGTTCATTAATGACTTAGGGGAGGTGTTGTAAGTAATGTATCAGTGTTTGCAGATGACACAAAATTATCCAGCCCAATTAATTCCATCCAGGATGTGGCATCCTTGCAACAGGATCTTGACAAACTGGCAATCTGGGCAGCTAAGTGGCAAATGAGATTCAATGTTGATAAATGTAAAGTCATGCACCTGGGATGTAAAAATATCCAAGCCACTTATACCCTTAATGGGACTGCACTAGGCAAATCCATTATGGAAAAGGACCTTGGAGTCCTTGTAGATGATAAACTTGGCTGTAGCAAGCAATGCCAATCAGCAGCATCAAGGGCAAATAAGGTCTTGAGCTGTATTAAAAGGGGCATAGAGTCACGGGAGGAGGGGGTCATTCTTCCACTGTATAGAGCACTTGTAAGGCCCCATCTAGAATATGCCGTACAGTTTTGGTCTCCATCACTCAAACAGGACATTATTGTATTAGAGAGGGTACAGAGAAGGGCAACTAAGCTGGTAAAAGGTATTGAAAATCTTAGCTATGAGGAAAGACTGGCCAAATTGGAGATGTTCACGCTGGAGAAGAGGCGCTTAAGGGGTGATATGATGACTATGTATAAATATATAAGGGGATCATATAACAATCTCTCTAATGCTTTATTTACCAGTAGGTCTTTCCAGCTGACACGAGGTCACCCATTCCGATTAGAAGAAAAGAGGTTCCGCCTAAATATTCGGAAGGGGTTTTTTACAGTGAGAGCTGTGAAGATGTGGAATTCTCTCCCTGAATCAGTTGTACAGGCTGATACATTAGATAGCTTTAAGAAGGGGTTGGATGGCTTTTTAGCAAGTAAGGGAATACAGGGTTATGGGAAATAGCTCATAGTCCAAGTTGATCCAGGGACTAGTCCGATTGCCATTTTGGAGTCAGGAAGGAATTTTTCCCCCTCTAAGGCAAATTGGAGAGGCTTCAGATGGGTTTTTTTGCCTTCCTCTGGATCAACTGGCAGATAGGTAGTTAATAAACAAAAAAAACAAAAAAAGTTGAACTCGATGGACATGTGTCTTTTTTCAACCTTACTTACTATGTTACTATGTTACTATGTATTCACTCAACAAAACTAGCTGTTCACATCACTCACTCTCACTTATGGGGTTATTTATCAAAATCCAAAAAGTTATCTGAAAACTATTCCTACGAACTCCAGCCTGACTTTCCCCCTATTTATCAATACATTTTTACATAAATTTTTTGTGCAGGAAAAAACTCAGAATCATACAAATGTCACCAAAAACGGCAATTTTTTTTTGGATTTGATGGCCAAAACCTCAGACTTATTCAGATTTGACGCCAAATTATTGAACAAAAACCCAGCGAAGATCAGGATATCAAGGGAACATCTGCTTTTGACTTCTACATGAACTCGGCAAGTCTGAGTTGGAGTAATTTTTTATTTGGACTTTTAAAACCATCGGAGTTAAATAAATCTTGAAAAATTTTAGGTTTTTTTTCTACAAAAAAATTGTGGTTTTCCCCTTTAAAATCAGACCAGAAAAAAATTGGAGTTTAATAAATAACCCCCTTAATCAAGTGCAATATGTTAAATGTATTAGTAGAAATATAGCTTTAAATTAACAATGTATTATAGTGACCTTTTTTAAGCAGCTTTTCACTTGGTCTTCATTTTGGTATTCTCATGGTGTGATTTCGCCGTTTCTTATTGCTTTTAAGTCTTCATTTCTGCTGCCTGCTAGGCCCTAGCTACCAAACTATAGGTCCAAGTTCATACTCGCTAGCTGCATAATGAAATTGATAAAATAAATATGTATAAAAATACTTATTCTAAATTCATTTTTCCTTGACTTCTCTTCGCACAAAAGTTGCAGAACCAATATTGCAGTGGGATGGAGAATTTGTAACGTGTGGAGAACTGAATGAAGTCAGTTGTCCTATGATGCTTCCTAAATTATCCTGCTTTGCAATTACTATAGATATGATGAAAAGGCTATGAACATAACACAAATAATAAATCATTTTAATATTCATGTGTACCGAGCAACAACATTCAATTACTTACAGATAGATATATGGGCCTTTTTGCTCAAGCGCTGGTTTTCCGCCATTCATTACCTCATCAGGATTTGTGACATGATATATCCAGAAATGCCTGTAGACGGGACTTCCTGTCTCTACCCAATTTTCATAGGCAATAGTTCCTTCTTCAATTACTGCTTCCTGTAAAAAGTAATACACGACACTTTAAGCAAAATCAGCTGCAGGTTTAAATGTATTATGATGTGAGTGTAATAAAAGATGTTTTAGGTTTAAGATGGGATTTGATGACTGTGCATTTCTATACAGTATATATATACATGAAGAAAATAGGAAGATAAATAGGCAGATAAACCTGTTTTTCACATACTTGGAGGACTTAGAGAAATTGTGTTTCCAATATAAAACAATCCTGGGTTGAATATTTTGTAGCAAATACAGAGATATGTAGTTTAATGATACAGCTATATCTGAATACTGATCCATGATGTTATTTGATGACTTTTATGATGTCGAAGGAATTGATTCTACCCCCAGTGACGATAAATTGTTAGCTCCCGACTGTGAGGTGTTGATTGCTTTTTGCTTGTTGATCTTGAAAAGGGTTTTAGAAGGGTTCAAACATAGTTAAGAATGGGCTACATTATCTCAGTCTTAACCAGTCATTTACAACTTGTGCCAGACCAACCAGATGTCACTAGTCAACCAATTAGACATTTCTCAGTATAACTGTATCAGAGGAATATGGCAGGGTTCATGTACAAAAGCAATGTACAGTGAAAAAAAAATCACAGTGTTCAGAATAAAAGTTCAAAATCCTTATAAGAGCTTTTATTTCCATACATACATATATGCATTGGGAACACTGCACATTCTATTCCAAATTAAAGGAAAACTATACCCCCAAAATGAATACGTAAGCAACAGATAGTTTATATCAAATTGAATGACATATTAAAGAATCTTACCAAACTGGAATATATATTTACATAAATATTGCCCTTTTACATCTCTTGCCTTGAACCACCATTTCGTGACTCTATCTGTGCTGCCTCAGAGATCACCTGACCAGAAATACTACAACACTAACTGTAACAGGAAGAAGTGTGGAAGCAAAAGGCAGAACTCTGTCTGTTAATTGGCTCATGTGACCTTACATGTGGTTTGTTTGTGTGCACAGTGAATCTTACGATCTCAGGGGGCGGCCCTTATTTTTTAAAATGGCAATTTTCTATTTATGATTACCCAATGGCACATACTACTAAAAAAGTATATTATTATGATAATGGTTCATTTACATGAAGCAGGGTTTTACACATGAGCTGTTTTATGCATTATCTTTTAATAGAGACCTACATTGTTTGGGGGGTATAGTTTTCCTTTAAAATATGAAGAAACATTTATCAAATTTGTGTTATTCCTTTACAGAAAGTGAAGAAAATTGAATATTTGGCTGATCCAAAAATAGCAGTGTCTGCATTCTTCTTTACAAACTCAAACATTTAAACTGAAAAATGTTTCAAGATTTTGCTTTCCTTTGAATCACTGAACTAATAGGTGTATAACCAGTGTTTCTGAGAACTGCTGCACATCTGTGTTACATGGAGTCCACCAACTTCTGGCACTTGTTACATTCCACAATTCTTCTACATTTCTTGGTTTTACCTCAGTAACAACATTTTTGATGTCACCCCACAAATTTTCTATTGGATTAAGGTCCGGGGATTGGGCTGACCACTCCGTAATGTCAATCTTGTTGGTCTGGAACCAAGATGTTGCTCATTTACTGGTGTGTTTGGGTCGTTGTCTTGTTGAAATAAAGGCATTTCCTCTTTGGCATAAGGCAACATGACTTCTTCAAGTATTGATGTATTGAAACTGATCCATGATCCCTGGTATGTATAAATAGGCCCAACACCATAGTATGAGAAATATCGGCAGATCATTATGCTTGTGCCACCATGCTTTACTTTCTTCACACTGTACTGTGACTTGAGTTCAGTGTTTGGGGATCTTCTGACAAACTGCAGTCCCTAGTCCCAAAAAGAACAATTTTGCTTTCATCAGTCCACAAAATATTGCACAATTTCTCTTTAGGCCAGTCAATGTGTTTCTCTCAGGTACTCACAGGTAACTTTAGACCTTCTTTGATCTTCCTGGAGCTGATCAACAGGCTGATCAACTGCCTTCTTTGCCATTTTGGCTATTCTTCTATCCATTTAAATGTTGTTTTCTGTTTCCTTCTGTGTCTTTCAGGTTTTGGTTGCCATTTTAAATCATTTTAGCTGAGCAGCCTATAATTTTCTGCACTGTTTTCCCTTCTCCAATCAACGTTTTATTCAAAGTACTCTCTTCTTCTGAACAATGTCTGGAACGACCCATTTTTTCAGAGAGAAATGCCCTATAACCAGCATGCACATTTGATGCCTTCCTTAAATAAGGGCTATAATTGATACCTGTTTTTTCACAGAATGAATGACTACTTCACTTATTGAACTCTACACTGCTATTTTTCTGAATAAACCTCAAATAATGATTCAGTTACACAGAATCAGCAGTATGCATGTCATGACTGTTTGGTCTGTTGGTTTTCTATTATTCTACTACACCTAATAGTAAATTATTTTCCATGTAGAAATAACATTTCTACCAATTACAGTGACTGAACAGGTTAGTGATGTAGGACTGCTATTATTTTAAACATTCCTGTATATACCCACATTGGCCCATTTAGAAAACTGGTGAGGATTCTTAGATAGGCAAGCTTTTTAAGTAAATCCTATCTTACATACTGTATACAGTAACAGAGCTTGCAGCATATGGTTTATCAAATAATGACAGACAGAGACAAAGTAACAAAGAAATCTATTTAACCTTTATGCTACTTTTTGTGATGATTGAAGCATCACTCTTTCACCAGAGTTTTAAGACGTTGGTTATGGTAGCTAACATAAGTCCTGAGTTCATCTTGACTATGACTATGGCACTGTTTACAAGAAGTTTGTTTTCCCAGTGTTGGTTTCTCTGGGTGCGTTGGTTCCCTCTCAAACTCTATAACCTTACAGGCAGCTTAAATATGTAAATAAAGGATAGTAAAAAATACCATTGCAATCATTGTTTCTACCACTCACATACCAATAATATTGTACAAAATCATATGTGTATATTGCCCCATTCCCAACCAATTTCTATAGTCCATGGATATCAGTTGGGATCAGGGACCACCATACACAATTGGAGATCAGGCAGGTTTGAAAATCTCATCTGCTGATGTTCCTTGTTGGCCTATTAATTTATTAACTATACTAACATTTAGTAAAAGGTACACCCTTGCCAAGGTGCAGTTACAAATAGGATGATTGCTTTTAAACAAGTGCTTCCTGTTGATTGATTGCTACAGGTTACTGCTCCAAGGAAATTTTCATAACTCAATTTTATTATTATTATTTGATAAAAAAGTTCAAATAATATTATAGAAATATATAGTGATGTGCAAATCGAACTCGTTTCAATTTGCCAAAAATCTGTGAAAAGCAAAAAAAAGTCGCCAAACACATTAAAGTCAATTGACATCAAACCACATGACAATTTGTTAAACCACACAACATTTGTCCAATATTTTGTTTTTCTGTCCATTATAGTCTATGGGCGTTTTTTCTCAGTGAAACAAGGTAAAATATTTTGTTCATCCCTAAATATTATATAATGTATTATAATAGAATATTACTGTAATATAATATAGAATATTTGTGAAACAGATCTGTTAAATATCCACTATGGTTTGTTGTATTTAATACAATGACATTTTGCCTTTTAGTGAGGTTGTCACTAATAGGCAAAAAGTCAAGCTATATGTGCAGCTGTCAAAAAGACATTTATACTACATTTATCCATTCTGTCAGGGCCCACTGGGAATCAAACCCTGGTCTACATGATGAACTATGCATGATTAACCTTCTCAGCCACTGGGGGTCTTCAGCTATCCTGATGGACAAGGGTCACTCTCTTCCTGCTGGTTTCTCCCTCCTCTCAGTTTGTTAACTTCAAGTGTTTCCAGCTATTCAGTTAAGGGGCTTTATAAGCCCATTACAAGCAGCTCCCAGACGCTTGATCATTGAAGTATTATATCCCAATCTAGCCTGCATTATCATAGTCCTGGGCTCTCTTTGCCTGGTTCCTGCCTGGTTCTCTGTTTCTTACCTTGTTCCTCTGCTCCAGTTCCCTTTTACTTGAACTCTGTTGGATCTCCTGGTATTAGACCTCAGCCAGTTTACTGGACTACCCTCTGTCTTCAGCCTGCCCCTGACTTTGGCCTGTTATTCGGATTTGTCTTTTTCTGCTGCCTGCCTCTGACCGCTGGCCTGGTGTAAGGACGTATTTTTTTTTATATCCTGCTGTCATCTGTTTACATTGCCATCATCTTCATTAATAAATCATCCTTCACTGCAATAACATGTTTCCAGCCAATTAACACAACAGATACCCCTGTGTTGTACAGCACCTAAGCCTGACATTCATTCAAGTAGAAATTAAAAATATATTTTGCAACATCTTTAATGGGGAGCTCCTTTTCTATAAAAAAATGAATCTGTCTGGGGTGCTTTACAGCAGTACAGACATTGACATTGCTGTTGGATGCTGCTTACAACAGGTTTTCTTGGAAAGTGTCACAGTTCTTGGGCCTGTGCATTTTTTAAAAAAGAAAAGCACTTGGTTAGCAAATTAACAATTAGAATCATGAGGGAAAAGTAAAACATAGACATCCCACAGCAAATCTACCTGTAGTTCTCCATTAATTTATCATCCAAATATATGGTGTTCTTTTTACAAATAAGTAATATTAGTTATTCAAGGTTATAACAGTACCTGGTACTTGATGGTAACTAAGCTAAATTAATCGATTGGGTTTATTTATTGTTTGAAAAATTTTTGTAGCCTTAAGATACGGAATCTGGTAAAGCTCAGGTCCCAAGGATTCCGGATTTATGCAATTTGTTAGTTTAAAACAAACATGAGGTAAACAAGAGAAAGGCAAGGATAAAAAAGTAAATGAAATTATACATATAATATAGAGATACTGTACCGTATCAATTTCCTTATTGATAATAATATCCCCCACAGGAAACAGGATACCACCTAGAATAGCCAACAGTCCTCCAATGACAGAGCCAACAATTAACCAACATTTTGCGCTGCAGCACATTGTACAGTAGCTGCTGGTTTCACTGCACCAAGTCGTATAAGAGAGATGGCTAAGCCTCTACTTGCTCTTACTGTGATGGTGAGTTGTGTTTGGCAAGTCTAATGAAGTCTCTTAAATGTACTGATGAAAGGAAAAGAAAATTGACATTTATCTGAAGTCAAAGTACACAATACAGCACATTAAAGATAAGACAGAAGGTCAGGTATACTCCGGCATTGGAAGTATGGCTTTATAGTTGAGGTATTTTTACAAGCATGTTTACAAATATATATTCTTTAACAACATGTCTAACAAAATAAGGTAGTGGGAGATTTCCCTATATGTGATAGCTGATAGAGAGGAGTATATCAAGAGGAACTAACTGAATTTTTATATTTTACAAATGTTCACGTCCTTACTATTGAAAATAATGGTATGCCCCGGCCACTACTTCCTCTACTATCATGACGTTGCCCATGTACAGACGTGTTCAGAATAATAGCACTCCAGCGTTACTAACCTGATCACTGTTTTTGGTAGAAATTATATTTCTACATGGCAAATAATTTACTAGTAGATGTAGTAGAGTAATAGAAAACCAACAGACCCAACAGTCATGACATGCATGATGCTGATTCTGTCTAATTGAATCATTAAAGAGGAACTATCATGAAAATTTAAATTTAATATAAGCTTCCTCATACTAAAGTAATACACTTTCTAAATACATTCAATTAAATACTCTGTACTGTTTCTGAAACAATCAAGTTAATCTTCACTATTGCTCTCTCAGCATCTGTTTCTCCTTATTCTCTCTTCATGCAGTAGTTGGGTGTCAGATGAATGATCCAATATACAGTATCTTATAGGGGGCTTCCTTTCCTAGCAGATGAATTAGAGCTCAATCAAATAACTGATTCCAGTACAAACAAAATCTAACAAAATAACTGGCTTTTGCACAAATCCTGCATGTAGAGAGACATGATGTCTGGTGATTTAATAGAGTGAGCTCTAATACATCTTCTAGGCAAAAGGAGCCCCCCTATAAGATATACTGGATCATTCATCTGACACCCAACTGCTGCATGAAGACAGAATGAAGAGAAACAGAGGGAGAGGAATAGTGAAGATAAACTTGATCATTTCAGAAATGTTACAGAATGTTTAATTGATTGTATTTAGAATGTTTCTTACAGGTGTCAGGTGTCAATTACAGTCCTTATTTAAGGAATGAAGGCAGCAAATGTTGTGCATGCAGGTTATAGTGCATTTCTCTCTGAAAATCTGAGTAAAATGGGTCGTTCCAGACATTGTTCAGAAGAACAGTGTACTTTGATTAAAGTTGATTGGAGAAGGGAAAACATATAAAGAAGTGCAGAAAATGATAGGCTGCTCAACTAAAATTATCTCAAATGCTTAAAAAATGGCAACTAAAACCTGAAAAACGTAGAAGAAACCTGAAAATATAGCCAAAATGGCAAAGAATCCACCCAATGATCAGCTCCAGGAAGATCAAGGAAGGTCTAAAGTTACCTGTGAGTTTTGTTACAATTAGAAAACGACTATGCGAAGCCAAGCTATCGGCAAATAAACAACCCCCAAACACTGAATTCAAGCCACAGTACACTGTGAAGACAGTGAAGAATAGTGGCACAAGCATCAAGATATGGGGATGTTTCTCATACTATGGTGTTGGGCCTATTTATCTCATACAAGGGATCGTGGATCAGTTTCAATACATCAAAATACATGGAAAGGTTATTGTCATGTACGGCTCCCAAAATTCAGAACAAGTGCTAAGCCCCTTGGTCAAGGCTCAATCTTCTGCCTGTAGCAGCCACCTTTGGCTTCAGGAGGAGCCCTCAGCCACTCAGATGCCACCAGGTCTCAACTTGAGAGGAGCAAAGCAGATGTTCTTAATGAGCAAAAGAGCATGTGCGTTTCCAAGGTTTTGGACAGAAGGCAACAGATCAGGGAGTAGACGAAAATTGTAGTTAGGCAGGTGGAGTTCAAAGAATAGTCAGGCAGGCAAGGGTCAATATCGGTAGAGTTCAGAATAGTCAGGCAGGCAAGGGTCAATATCGGTAGAGTTCAGAATAGTCAGGCAGGCAAGGATCAGAATTGGCAGAATTGAGGATAGTCAGGCAGGCAAGGCTCAAAACAAGACAGAGTGACACCCAGATACTAATGAATTAGACCTAACAACGGGCAATGCTCACACACCCAAAAGCCCCTTATATACCGTTGAATTAACCTGCGTAATTACATATTTCAACAAACCATCAGTGACACTTTTGCATTACTATTATGCAAAATATTATCTCAATAAAGAAGGGCCACTATAGAAAAGCAATGAATAGGAAATCTGTTGATCAGTCATTTGAACTATGGATGACTGAGGGGTTGAGTAATTAATAACATTGCTTCCACGAATGTGTATATTTTTCTTTTACAAATGAATCTGTTTCAATACATAAATACTTTTGGTACAAGATGCCATTCAGCAATGAGTCTAGATGTATAGAGTGTTATTCTGAAACAATTTGCAATTGTTTTTTTAATTATTCATGGACTTTGGGTTATTTAGCTTTTTATTCAGCAGCTCTCCAGTTTCACCATTCTGATTGCAGGGTCCATGCACTGATTTGACTAAAAACTGGAATATGAATAACAGAGGGCTTGAATAGAAAGATGAGTAAAAAAAGTAACAATAAAAACAAATGTGTAGCCTTAAAGAGGAATTGTTTTTTAAATGGGGTCAGTGACCCCCATTCGAGAGTTGGAAAGAATCAGAAGAAGGCGGCAAATAAAGAAAAAATGAAGGCATTGAAAAGTTGCTTGGAATTAGCCATGGGTACAGTTTGCTGAGCACCATACCACCATATTTTCTGGGCCTCCCATGTGTTCTTTGAGCTAATTCTAGTAGGGTACATACATAATACAGAAATCTAACAATATGTTGAACTTGGCCATAATGGGGCTGGACAAAACACACTGCATTGTGGGTAAACATGGAGATCTGCATCCAAAATGGCACTTTGCACATTGCACTTGCAGTTGTAAATGAGCCAACAGTCTTATCATGTAAAATCATTTCAGACAGCAATGTTGGACAGCTGCCATTGGGAAGATACTGTATATAAACGTTAATGAGACAGATAAAATATGTTTTGATTTTTATGAAGAACGAAGTAGCAAATGCAGTGTTAAAACAGGAATGCCGATCTGTAATAGAAGATATAACGTGAATAAACAAAATAAAAGTAAATAAAAATGTGCATTTTGCAAGTAACAGTGGTCCCTACACACTAAGAAACTAGAATCACTGGGGTTTGGAGAGGCTATTTTACTTTACTGTTGAAAAAGCCATCAATACTTTATATGTTTGCATGGAGATTTTTTTTTATGCTTGCGTAATGGGGCGGATTTACATTAAGGCTTGGTGTGGCTTAGGCCTCCCTAAACATATTTGCCTAAAAAATTAAAAGAAAAACTGATAGAAATAAAAAATCCTCTGGTTGACTGATGTGTCTATTTGAACTTGTATGTGTGAGGGGCAGAGGGGTGTAACCGACTAGATAGAAATCTATATGATAACGTGACATAATAAGGAAGTGAAGATTATGTTGCTGGAAGGAATGTATTTTATTGTTTTGGGGGAGGATTAAAGCAATTTAACATGTTTTTAAACACTATTCGTATTTGTATTTTATCTATTTTGTGACAGTGATACAGGTTTGTTTTTAAATAATTATGGGCTTTTTCGTAAGTGGACTTGACCTTAAACTTTATTTCCTGTGAACCTTGGGAATGCAGTTAAGTCATAAAAAGGGTAAAGTAATACTGGGACTGTATAGTCCTGGGCTCAGATAAAAACTGATTTATCAATGCTACATAAGGGAGGCAAAATAATGCTAATAATAATAATTTTTCTGTTACTTTAAATTTCATATGGATGCCCTGCAGGAAAGATGTATTTCCCCGTTGGATTTACACATACTAGCTGCTTTGTGCTCCATCTAAGCGGCATATGGAAGAACTTAAGGTCCAGATTATGTTTCTTTTACATTATTGTTAGTTCTGCTACTGAAATGTTGCACCATCAGCTGCATAAAGACTTTAATGGAAAACATGGTATAAGGGCCACACGCTGCGTTTTCATCTGACAGTCAGATTTCACACTAAGTTCCATTCTATTCTGCACATCAGATTTATGTCAGACGAGTCGGACATAAGCGCGCTGTGAAGTTCAGCCCTAAATGTTTGGATGTTCAATACCTGAGAACCTGTTCATGCTTAAAGGGAAAGTAAAGTCTAAAATAGAATTAGGCTAGAGGCTAGAAATGCTGTATTTTGTATACTAAATATAAACATGAACCTACTGCACCACAAGCCTAATCAAACAAATGATTTAAGCTTTCAAAGTTGGCCACAGGGGGTCACCATCTTGTAACTTTGTTGAACATCTTTGCAAGACCAAGACTACTCATATGCTCAGTATGGTCTGGGCTGCTTAGGGATCGTCATAAATGATCAAAACAGAGAAATAAACAAAGCTGCTTGAGTTCTGCATGGCTGGTAAGTAAGGTGGGGCTCCCCCTGTTGTTTATGAGTATGATTGTTTCCCTGCAGAGCAGTTAGGGACCGTCTGACAATTCCTATCCACAGCAGTAAATGAAGGAAGAATTTCACTGCATACAGTCAGTTTTTTTAATAAAAATGGTGCACATTTTTTCATTAAAGTAAAAATGGGATTTTATTTTTTTGCCTTTTACATGCCCTTTAAAGGGGTAGTTCACCTTTCAGTTAACCTTTATTATGTTATTGAATGTCCGGTTCTTAATAACTTTTCAGTTGATTTATTTTTACTTTTCATTATTTATTTATTTATTAGTTTGCCTTCTTCTTCTGCCTTTTTCCAGTTTTCAAATGGGGGTCACTGACCCCAGCAGCCAAGTCTATTGCATATCACTCTGTTTTCATAAAGAAAATTGTGTTGATGGTCAGTTATAGGTTCCTTTGCAGCTTCACAATGTCCTAACTCTAGAGAGCCAAAGAATTTGCTAATGGGGACCCTGACCTTTTGCACCGCAGGAAAATGAAAAGACAAATGGCATAGTAGAATACATGATACTAGTGACGTACATTAACTACTATATAAATAAAAAGTATAATTTTGAAAATAAGAGGCTTCCCTTACTATGGGAAGCAGTAACATATTTGAATTACCCGTCAGTAATGAATCTCACAGATTAAAATCAAATTGCAAAAACAAGAACAAATTGATTAATTAAGAAATGAATCAATGTTACGTATGCCAGTAAAAACCGTTTTATTTGCATGTTATCCTTCTGTCCATCTGCCACAGCCATTTAGTCTATTTTATTTCTCTTAGCAGAAAAGAAGAAATTTCGTTTCCACCAATTCCCTGTACTACAGAGCTAGCACATTGATGCCATCTACTGTTAGTATTTATTAATGCAATGCAACAAAAAAGTGTTGGTTCACTACAAGGATAGGTGTGTGTTTGTATGTATGTGAAGGCTACCTAAGGGTTCCAAGGTTTCTACCAAAAACTGTGTGTGTGTATAATAAACAAGTTAGCCCCAGCACTCTCAATATATAACCCCCTGAAAAATATTCTTGCACAACTGAACTGTAACTTTCTTAAAAAAGACACTTTTAGTTACAAAGTTTGTACAAAGGATGCATAAGCTGACGCGTCCCGTCAAGGCATTGTCCATGCGTCAGTCCTATCCTAAGTAAAAAAAAATAAAGTGTTACCTTTGGGGGGAGACAGACCATACCTGCGTTTCTCTTTATTTAGCATGATCTCTTCCAAAGACACCATTAGGCGGGGGTTGGGAGAGCGAGCATTTAAGGAGAGAGCCACCTCCCCAAAAAATATAAAATTTTTAAACAAACAAACAAAAACAGTACTTTGTACTTGATCCCAACTGAGATATGATTCCTTATGGGAAGCAAAACTAGCCTATTGGGTTTATTTGATGTTTACATTGTTTTCTAGTAGACTTAATGGTGAAACAACCCCTTTATCAAAAAAACACCAACCCCCCACCCCACGTAGACCCCCCCCCCGGAGAAATGCCCCTAACATTTTACTTATACCTCGGTGCAGAGTCACAGCATCTGAGTTCACCGCAGCCATCTTCCTGGTCTTCGTGTCTTCTTCTGGCACTTCGACAATTTCCCTCCATTTCGGCTCATGCGCAGTGTCACAAACCAGTAAATTGCTCCACTTCGTCAGTCTCCTTTGCAGCTTACTGAAGACTCGGAAGATAGCTTGTTGGAATATCCAACCCCTGCATAACTTTGTCACAACTTTGTGACTGATGCTTGAACATTATCCTGAAGAATTTGTTGATATTGGGTTGAATTCATCCCACCCTCGACTTTAACAAGGGCCCCAATCCTTGAACTAGCCACACAGCCCCACAGCATGACGGAACCTTCACAGTAGCTAGCAGGTGTTTTTCTTCTTCCGCCATGCAAAGTGCTTTTTGTTATGACCAAATAACTAAATTTTTGTCTCATCAGTCCAAAGCACTTTGTTCCAAAATGACTGTGGCTTGTCTAAATGAGCTTTTGCATACAACAAGCAACTAGGGCTTCTTTCTCATCACCCTGCAATACAGATGCTGAACAGATACACCATTTGCAGTAAGATGTTCTTGCAGGTCTTTGGAGGTGTCTTTGGGTTGTCTGTAACCATTCTCACAATCCTCCACATGTATTTTGGCCTGCCAGACCTGGGTTTTACAGCAACTGTGTCTGTGGCCTTCCATTTCCTGATTACACTCCTTACAGTTGAAACTGACAGTTAGATAGCTTCCGAAGTCGCCGAAACTTCGGGCGACTTCAGAAAACGAATTGCCGCGTGAGATTAGCGCCGGTGTTTTTTCGTTTTAGCCCGCGCAGAGTGAGGGAAGGCGTTTGGGGAAATTGGTCGTCACAAAAACGAGGCGGTTAGTCGCAAGGCGACCAAATCTCCCCAAAACGCCCAGTGTGGCCTGACCCTTAAGGAAACCCTCATATATAGATAAGCAATTTCAAAAAAATTATGTAGGCAAATGCAATGATTAAAATGGACAGAGCTCTTGTAAGGTGCTATCAGATCCCTGATCCTGAGGAAGTGCAGTGACACGAAACACGTCAGACCTCAGACGCTGTTTGTACCAGTGTATTAAGATGTTTTAATAAAGTAAACATTTTTACCTACAACTTGAAAATACGCGATTCTCTGCCTGCGCCTCTGCAGCGATTGGTGTGTGCTATCAGGATCCCTTCCACAGTTACCTTTTCACATTCCTTTTGTAACATGGCAATATTATATTTATTAAAATTAATATAATGTTAATGCAATGTATATATAATAATATAATAATAAAAAGTTCCAAGAATAATACATTTGTAGGCTTACAGAGCATTGGTTGTTTAGATGGGGTTAAAATCTGGAAAAAGTCAGAAGGCAGCGATAAACAATTAAAAAATGATAACAAATAACGAAGACCAATTGAAAAGTTGTAGAGAACTGGCCATTCTATAACATACTAAAAGTTAATTTAAATGTGAACCATCCCTTTAAAGCATATTTTTATTTCTCTGTTCTGAAAAACATGACCCAAGATTTGACCCTGAACTCAAGAACAATGTACATTACGTATTTCCATGCATAAACAGCTACAAAATGTGCTTACAAAATCTTTTGCATTTTGGTGCTCAGCATGAATATTTATTATTTACTTAGGGATCCCAGAGAGCTGACTCCATTGGTTCACAAACTATTGGGGCAACACAGAAATGTTACTACATAATGGTTGGTACATGTAAAATAATCTGTTAATTAGAGAGATACACATCTGTATTGCTTGAGGTAGAACATTTCATGATTTAACTTCAGCTAGCACAGTAATCAGCTAAACTCCATCTCACCAAAACTTCACTTTTTTAACTGGTTGTGTAAGGCTGGCGGCAGAACATTTCTGTATGTGTAAGGGGGGGGGGGGTTTGTTTTCCACTGCTGAAACATTTAGTACTATGTTTACAAAATATATATAGAAAAAAGGATACATCATAATAGCAAACAAAAGTTAATGGACTAGGTAAATAGCTTTCAGTGATTAAATACCAAGGAATGATTTCCTACTATGCCCACTTAATCCATCACAAATACCTCACTCTATATTTTGTGTGACACTCAGCCGATGAATATTAGCTAATTGGGACACCAACAGTTACACCCTGGACACTTATTTGTAACTAAAACTGTGTTTCAAATTTAAAAGTTATTTCAAATGCAAAATTCTGTTTTATTGCAAATATTTGGGATGGAAATGGGGTCCAACGTCTTAAGACAGCACATACAGTATATGTATGAGACCTAACACACTCTTGTAAATATGGGGGGTATTACATCTGCTATAACATCAGCTATACAAAGATATAACATTATCACAGTTGACAGACATAACGCTTTCTTAATTTGTTATCAAAGTCCCAAATGTTGGGAACACAGAGCAGGAAGCAGTGGTGTAGCTGTATAAAGTCCTCCTTCCCCAGCCCCTCTCATATCTCAAGATTCTCTGTCCTTCACAAAAAATTGGCAGTGTTGAGGCATGAGTGGGCTGTGGGGAGGGAGGAAGGTTAGGGAGTTGATGTCAGGGAAGTCAGTGGGCACTGCCCCCCACCCCCAAAAGGTTTTCTGCAGGGTGGCCGGCACTGTCAAGTTACTCCACTGTGAGGACCCCTGAAAAATATACTCTACAGAAGTAGAAGATATCAGCTGGTGGATACAGATTATTTCAAGCCCAGACTTCTCCTGGACTTCTATCCTGGAGGCAGCCTCAACAATATTTTTTGGATTATATCTGCATATTAAGTAGATTTAATGTAATTTAAGGGTCTATAATGCATCTCTACAGAGTGTGGTGTTCATGCAAATGGCCTGTAGATGTCACTGTGCTCAGACTTATCTGTTATACTTCCTGGTAGCTTAAAAGTGACAGCTTACTGTTGTATAATGCCTGCATGACTCTGCTAATAAAGCAATGTTATCCTCTACTCATCCTCGGCTACCCAAAACATAACACAGAGCGACAGCCCATTAAAGTTTATTGCAAGAACACACTGTAACAGTACCTCTCAAACAAAATAAAATAAAATACGTTATTTCATATAATTCCATTCAGATGAAAAATGTAATGTCCTGATGTAATTCCATTGACAGCCTTTTGCTGTTTAACATTTAAAAAACATTAACATTTTTGTTTTTGCCCATGCTACTTGTTAGTGCAGGTACTTTAAATGTATCCCTGCGTACTGGTTATCCTCCATTTATTTGACTGAAATGCTTTCACCATCAATACGTCTCAGTAACATTTCAATAACATGTTTCTTCTTCTATTCAATTATCTCTGTCCAATGCAATTTGTTAATGGACTTTTAAAATCTCAATTACGGAGACATGGCATTCATTTGGTTCATTATTACTGGGTCAATCCACAGGAGATCTAACCTATTAAACATCAAATCTACCATGAAGTTCCTAATTAAAATTATTTTAAATAGATGGTGGCCTTTATACAGAAGTATAAATAATACATCTGGGGCTTTTTCTTTGTATATGTAAGGCTTTTTAATTTACTCTCATTAATTTAAACTCAAGTACTTACAAAACCAGAGGGGCACCATGTAAATTTGGAAGTAACAAAAAACAGGAGGATTCAAATGGATTTATTATTTGCTTTCCTTAATCTCATCTGGAAATACTGCATTTTTTATATGATCACAAAATAAATATTAAAAAAACTGTCATTTTTCCCCAAAGTGAAAAATACATTAAAGGGCACCTATTACAGCCAAAATCAAACACATATTAACAATCTGACCAGTACAACCTTAACACGTTTAATCAAACTACATATATAGTTTTTTGAAAAAAAAACTGCAGGTTTTAAAAAATCCCTTACTTTGTCAAATGGTTCTTTCACTGAGAGAGGCCATACTGTGGCTATAACAGAGACTATAACATTCAAATTTCAGGAGCATGCTCAGATTGTAGCATTGCCTTAAATATTCTACCCAGAATGCCATGTTTCAGTAAACTCCTCCACTAGAAGTATCAAGAGATTTCCCTATCTTGTCCCCTGCTGGTGATGTGATTATGCAAATGAAGGGCACACACTAACTTCCAGCAGATGGCAGCACAACTGAACAGCAGCTAACACACAGGTTTGGCTGATTTAAAAATAGCTTAGAAGGGTTGATAAGCAAGCAAGGAATTTCAGCTGAGCATGTGCGAGATTTCAGAGCTGTTGTTGTCTGGAAAGATATAGGTAGGAAAAGCCAGTAAAATCCAAGATGCCTGTCTCAGCTAGAACTTAATTGGAGATGTGATAGATCCTGTTTTACTCCAGGTGTCAACATTGTGACATATTTTGCAGCACTTGGGTGTATTAACAAGACAACAACCCTAAACACACCAGTAAACGAGTAACATCTTGGTTCCAGACCAACTAGATTGACATTATTGAGTGGCCAGTGCAATCCCCAGACCTTTATCCAATAGAAAACTTGTGGGGCAACATAAAAAATGCAAACCCAAGAAATGCAGAAGAACTGTGGAATGTAACAGGAGGCAGAAGTTGGTGGACTCCATGTAACACAGATGTGCAGCAGTTCTCAGAAACACTGGTTATACAACTAAATATTAGTTCACTGATTGAAAGGAATAGGCACTGATATTTTCTGGAACAGCCCAATATTCCCTTTTCTTCACTTTCTGTAAAAGGAATAACACAAATGTGAGGTCTTCGTGTTTTAATTAGGAATATAAGGTGCAGAGTCCCAATGCATTTGTGTGTATGGAAATAAAAGCTATTATAAGGATTTTGAGCTTTATTCACTTTTTTTGTAAGCTTCATGGACAGCGTCAGACTGGAGGGGGTTGGCCTACCGGGGCTACCACATCAGGAACCTGCAACCCCCCCCCCTTGCTGGTAGCCCCTCAGGCCCCCTGCCTGCAGTGCAAATTCCCCCTGTCCCACCTGACATCACCTAACGTTCTCCCTCCAAGTCCTCACTAATATTAGCCTCCCATCCACTTAGACTGTAAGCTCTACAGGGCAGGGACCTCCTTCACACTACCTCTTGAGCTCTTCGTCCTATGATTCTGTAAATATGTATTATGTGATTTGTATCCCCCATGTATACTATTGTACTTTTATGCACTGTACAGCACTGTGGCTCCTTAACAGCGCTTTACAAATAGAGTTATACATACATACATATGGCAAGCGTTCCCTCCTGACTGCACCCAGGTGTCTCACACACACACACACACACATATGCATTTTTGGGGATGGGTGGTTTACACACTGTTACAAGGTTATGTGTGCTGTTGAAGTGTTATTGTTTTTTTGTTCTGTTTGTTTACACAACTGAGAACCAACTAATGAATATATCCTATTTATTACACCCAATTTTAATAACGTGAAGGCAATTGCCTTCCATAATGAAAGCTGTAACTCTAGACAATGTTACTCAGTGGCTACTAAAGAAAATAAAGTACTGTCTTGCATTAAAAAAAATGTAACGGAGTATGCAGTGCAGTTTTAGGCTCCGGTTCTAAAGGAGGATATTAATTAACCTGCACGAGTGCAGAGACGTGCAAGTAAAGTTCTTAAAGAAATGGAAGAATTAAAACAAATGAAAAGACTGTCAATTTCTCTGGAGAACAGTTGCTTGTGAGGGGACATGATTACTCTGTACAAGTACATTAAGGACAGATAGTGGGGATCTTTTCTCCCGTAGAGGCTGCCCCTTTAGACACAAGGAACAGAATCTGTTTATATTTGTCACATGTATGTCTTTTTTAAACCCAAATCACTATTTAACTATACAAAAGTTTCTACCTTTTTTTTTACCGTGTTTTATTTTTTGGTCCTACAAAGAAATGGCACAGTTTGATTAGTGTGAATGTCAATTACACTGCATAATTTATTTCATATTTAATGTAGTTGACTTTACAAATCCCAGTGTTACTAGGTTTTGATCACTAATCTTACTGTGTTATTTTACATTGCTTTGATTGGAATCTATTGTATTCTGCATTGCTCTTGTTTTTAGGGACTCTTAGGACACATAAAACACGAGCATCAAGTTGAACAGAGGGAACGATGAGACAGCTATGAAGATTTTGATTTTAGGGATTTCTGTATGTCATGTACTTTGCTAATCCTATGCACATTGGGCATCAAACTGTTCAGAACAACCCTGGAACTTTCAAATAACATGTGGGAGATAAAATTACAAATTCTGAGGCAATTTTTAAAAAGAAAATCAATAAAAAATGCAACTTTATTAGCAATAGTAAGAGTAGTAAGATATATCAACCAATCTTGGGTTTAACATAGTGTGTACTTTCTATAAATATATGGTTTTCTAGGGAAAACTTTTTATTACACATAAAATGCAGACAGTCTTAAATTTGTAGTAGCTGAAGTGACAGCCATAATAGGTCATAATGACTTTTTTCATTTTGGGTTTACTACATGCCAGGTGACATGTGCATTGGCCATAAAATGGTTCAGAAAACTCCAGGCATTCCCATTGAGGATGTTTTCTGATTCAATAAAAAAGAATGTGGAAGATTTGAGAACATATTCAGAAATTTCATAACACTAGATTAAGTAAAGCCTTACAGATTTGTAAATGGCTTTCTATTGCAAACTACCAATTTTCAATCTGCAGTTTTGAAAAGAATATGGTTTCCAAGCCTAGAACTAGTGGCATTTTTTACCTCACAATTTCAAGTTTACGGATTTCTGGAGTGGGGCTTTTGAAAAGGTGTACTATAAGTTTTTGTTCTATACAAGTCTTCATAAAATGAAATATGACAAATGGGACCATTTAAATATTTTTAGGGATATCTTGTTACAGAAGTATAATTATGTAAACATTCTGGGATCATTAGAAAGAAGAGCTTGTCCTGAAACACACAATATACCGTTTTTCTAGGTAAGTTAAAAGTTCCCTGCCAGGAAATGCTCCCAAAATGAGCTTGGAAAATGCTGAAAAAAATGAGTGGCTTGTGTTGTCAATGAAATGTGAAAATGGTCTGGCACGTAAAAGGGTTAAATAAAGATCAAAACCGAGAATGTGCCAATGTTGATGTGTATGACTGCAAACAGAACTCTGTTAATATGTTATCTATATTATGTGTTGCTTAGATACTGGGATTATGGGACTCTTGTTGCATCAGATATGTGATAAGTTGCTTAGCAATCAAGCTGAAGGACATCTTGAAATTTAGCATTTAGAAGATGACACTTTCAATTGCTCTGTCAGTTATGGACCAGTACTATTGTACATAATATGTCGTTTGTTGATTTCATAACATGCATATTTGGTAGGGGATATGGCACATTTAAAAAAAAAAAAAAAAAAAACGTTAATGGAGTATTATACTGCATGGTCATACTCTGCAGTGCTTTACAGAGACTGTATATAATTCACTGAATGTTTTTAGAGTGTGGCAGGACACTGAGGGGAAAACTGCACAAGACAGTGCCCTGGCTGGATTCAGACCTGTAATGCCAGAGCTGCAGGGATCAGTGCTAACTGTTGCACCAGTTGTAGCGCTACTGTGACTTGGATTCATAAGGGTTAACATTTGACTCAATCTCTAGTAATCCTTAAACAGTAAGTAACTGACATCTGGTTGCTCTGGTTAAATAGTCCTAGAGTAAACTTTATGCATGACATTTTATTGCCTCCATACAATACTATAGAAACTATTGCCCATATTTTCTCAAGGACTCAGTATTACAGTTAAAGAAGCAACTAATATTGGCCGGTACACCACACAGTAGTAAGCTATAAAAATGAATGAATGAAAATGAAATGGCACCATATAATAAATGGTGCCATGTCTGCTACTGGTCTAGCAACCAATCATCAGGAAGCATTTACTGGTCCCCGTAAAATCCTGCACGGGTCCAGTCGGGCAGACTTGTGCTTGACCCAGACCCGCCACCTAGCATCCTCTCCTACCTAGACACGCTACCCAACCTGGCCAACAAATAGTTTACTTACCTCATGACCCGAGACTTGCAAAACTGCAAGTAATGTCACTTTGATCCATAAGTAACGTCACTCCGGAGCCTATTCCAAAGGAAAGGGAGAGGAATTTTGCCACATTGTCAGGGAGGGACAAGTTACCCATGGACTATCCGCACAATCAGGTAATCAGAACTCACTACCAAAAACCCAACCACCTTGTGGATAGGAAGAAGTCACAATATTGTTTACACAATTAAGTGTGTATGCAGAACCGTATCCTAAAGGGATACAGTTATTCCTTTTAAACACACACTGCTATTTTAGTTTAAATTAGTACCTACCTAAGCTGCTACTTAGAAGGCCCCCTGCTGCAGAACATACTACTGCTGCACAGCAGCACTCACTGCCCAGCTCCATTCATTAACTGAAACAGCGTTGCACAGAAATATAACTACCGTAACGCCTTCCCACTGAGTGCCACTGATCTTTTTGTGCCGTACTCTACAGCATAAATCACAGAAGATAGCTACTAGACAGCAGGAGCTGTAGGTCCTAAGGGAAGTTATTATTATGTGTTTTCAGTCTATTATAAATGGATGCATGAGCAGTAGAGTAAAAGCTTGGCTTTTCACTTCTATAACCAAAGCCTGGCCGATGACATGGAGCATTCCATAGAAGTAAACACCCTACACAATGCAAAATGCTTACAAAACAATACAAAATACACACACACATACCTACACACAGGCACAATTCTTTAGATCATACATATGAGAGAGAGAGATAGATACTTTATACCAAAAATGTGATACCTGTGCTAAAATACTAGTGAGCTCAACTCTTTCCAGACTACATTTTAGTCATGAATTTAGTGAAAAAGAAATGCTAACTATAAAACGGAAGACAAGCAACCAATCTAAATAAACACTTAATCCAAATAAACACTTAAAACAGAGTTAAAATCTGAAAAAATTGTAAGGTTTATTAGGATATTTTAGCAACACAGTTTTACAGGATAAAGTCAAGGAATCCTTCAGTAAAATTTACCAACATGTGTGCTCTTTTTATATGGTGAAATTGACAAATTGATTTCGATTCAATCCAGTATATCATTACGAGTATACAGCAGGTAATCTTCCCAAGTAATTTAAATTAAATAAAAAATATAATTGAAGGCACAAAGAATTTAGACAGTGGTGACCTTAGTAATTCGTATTCACTATGAATGTATTCCTTAGGGTGAAGTACAAAAAGCCCTAATGACGTTACAAGAGGTACAGTTAATTTATACATGACTTGGACAACACAAAGTTACTTATGACATGTTAAAATTGTGAAATGACAACTGTTTTTAATAGTGAACCAAACTGTCAACTCACAGTGAATTTAATAACAATGATAAAAATAAGTATATAAAATAAATGAACTGTTTCTAAACAGATTCCTTAGCGAGCCTTAAAATAAATGTCAGCATTGAGGTTTATATTTGCTATACTTTCAATGGTATTCGTTTAATGAATACTTTACATATCAGAGACCTTTTATTTCTGGGCCTAAAGTTTACACATAAAAAGTCTAAAGGAAAGGAATGATAAAAGCTTGTAGACAGTGAGGCAATTACACAGCATTACAGAGCCACAAACAAAGGTCATGGAACGTTTGAATGGGGAGGCTGGACTTAAATGTTGCACTTGTGTGTCATATTTTTAAGAATAGAGAGGGTCATCTTAACAAATGAACGCCAAAAACACAATTCAAAAGGAATCCATTTCAACACCACCAATATCCTGGCCATATATCTGGAAAACACTATTTACAATAATTGACCACTTAGATTTAAAATGTATAAAAAAAGCTAATTTTGGCACCACCTTTAAGGCAATGCACAAGTAATTACTAGAGAATAAAAATGCACAGTGACTGCTGAGGTCAATGAGCGATTTTGTGTTACATGCTGAGTTGGGGTGTTGTGCAACTGTAAGACATGTCCAGATTTAAAACAAGTCATTTATCTTGCAGCTTAGCAATAAAAAGCCTAACACAGAATAAGGCAGCATGCATGCATAAACAGGTAAACAAAGGGATAATGTACATGGTTTCTTTAAATAACTGAAAAAGGCAAATTAAAAATCTCTAACAGCATTTTAGAAAACAAGGTGATCCTTTTGACAATTCATACTATTAAAATATTCTGTTCAATGTCTGTACAAATAACATTCCTACAATTACAGTATACATACAATCAAAATACCTTCTTTTTTTGTGGCCTACAAGCAGTTAGTTTTAAAAATTTACAAGACATGAACATAAATAAAGCTAATAAAACTGGCAAGTACAGTACTGGTCCGCTGTTCATCAAGAATCTTAAGTTACGCCAAAAGCCATCAAGGTATAACAGGGTGAAGTCAAATGCAATCTACAGGAAAACAAAACAAATATTATGTGCTGGTTTCATTCTGGACACAATAAATCAGTCAATAAATGTTTTCATTGAATCACAGCATTACATTTTCAACAAGAAGATATCAGAAAGCATACAGAGGAGCAATCATAATCCATAACAGCTTAGATCCTGTTGTAAAAATGGACCCTGATGTATACAGTTAAAATTGCAGACGTTTTGTAATTTTACAAAGATGACTTAAAGGAGAAGGAAAGCTACAGAGGCATTTTATTACCAATAGATTAGCTGCAATAGTGCAAGCTAGAATGCTATATTTATTCTATAGAATATTTTACCATACCTGAGTAAAAAGCTCTAGAAACTCTCTGTTTGTTTAGAATAGGAGCTGCAGTATTTATGTGGTGTGACATCACTTCCTGCCTGAGTCTCTCCCTGCTCTGAGCTCAGATTACAGTAGAGAAGGGAGGGGTGGGGGGAGAGGAGCAAACTGAGCATGCTCTTGCCCAGGGCAATGAGGTTTAAGCTGAAGGCAGGAAGTCTGATACAGAAGCCCATGTGTACACAATAGAAGGAAAGAAATGCAGTGTTTCTTTTGACAGAGGACTCAGAGCAGCATTACTTTGGGGGTTTACTGGTATATTTAGATGGCCCTTTCTGATAAGGCTTACTTAGTTTTAACCTTTCCTTCTCCTTTAAAGTGGATCTGTCATCCAGACATAAAAAGCTGTATAATAAAAGTACTTTTCAAACTAAACATGAAATCCAAATTCTTTTCTTTATGAAAGCGTTCATAGCTGTTGTAAACTCATTTAAAAATCTCAGTTGTCAATCAAATATTGCCTGCCCCTCCTCTATGCATAGAGGCGGGGCAAGCACATACTTTCACTTTCCATTCAGCACTTCCTAGATGTCACTGCTCTCACCACATTCCCCCAGTTCTCTTAACCATTTAATTGTGTAGCCAGTGCATGGGGATGGACATCAAGTGCCCCATTCTGGTGCACAAAATTCTGAAATGATGCAAGGCTTGTCTTAATAACAGTGTCCACAAAATGGCTCTTGCCTGCTTGCTATAATTATGAATTCCCAGGCTGATGGAAACAAGATTCAAATAATGTATACAGTGAATTTAAGTTAATTTTGCTTAACTAACATGATAAATTAGAATTTGAAATAATTTTATTGGGTGACGGATCCCCTTTAAATGTGCTGAAAAAATTATTTGTACAGTGAAACCTCAATTTTACATTCCCTGATTTTAAGTTTTCTCTCATTTTACTTTGTTGTTGTGTGGTCCCACCTATATATTATGCATAATACATTTCCCTGATTTTACATTTTCCTGGATTTTACACAGTTTTTTTCTGGTCCCCTGAAAAACAAAGTAGGAATTTGTCAGCTTCAAAACATTTCTGTAGACTGCCTTTTCCACCTCTATAATTTAGGCACAGAGGCGGGGCAGACACATACTTTCACCTTCAATTTAGCACTTCCTAGATGTCTCTTCACTTCTTACATACCCTTCCCTCCTCACCATCTAATTGTGTAACCTGTGCATGGGCATCATGTACCCCATTCCAGTGCATTCACAAGATTTTGTAAAGTATATCTTAATAACAGTGCCCACAAAATGGTTGTTTTCCTGCTTGCAGTGACTGCAAAGTCTAAGACTGAAAAATGATAGGCCCCTTTTATTGACTAAGCAACTTAATATTCCTTACCATATATAATCATGTATTAGAAAAGGCCACAGTCTTTCAGATTATTTTTTATGATGACATCAGTTACTGCATCAAACACAAACTGCACATTCTTGGTATCCGTAGCACATGTAAAATGCGTGTATATTTCTTTTGTATCCTTTCTTTTATTGAGATCTTCAAACTGACACTGAATGTATGCAGCGGCCTCTTCATATGTGTTTGAACCTGCAAAAAAAATGCTCACAGATTAGAAATAAAATTGCAGGTTACATAACATGTTATATAATTTAATAAACTAATTTCTTACATGAACATGTTTAAGGTTAACAAGTGAGAATATATAAAGTAGCACTCTGTGTCTAAGTTTGCTTCCAGCATAAATTATAAAAAAAAGAATGTTTAAATGCATGGTTTATGCTCTTTTCCACTAGAAAAAGTGAACAAGTTTTTGACAGCAGTTTCAATTAAAGAGATGGGAAACCTTTTGCAAGATATTAACACAGAATATCTGCCGATTTACTATTAATAGTTAGTACATGGTTATTGAAATTAAAGGAGAGCAAAACCCTAACAGTTAATATGGCTAGAAATGTCATATTTTAAATACTGGACTTAATACACCAGCCTAAGGGTTCAGGACCACTATAACATTGATGGTCCAGGCCTTCACATTTGTCACAGGAATGCACCATCTTGGATTCTTGAAATTTGCTCTGAGCAGCTGTTGAAAAGCTAAGCTTAGGGGTCAGTGCAAATTGTCAAGCAGAAAAGTAGGCTGACCTGTCACATAAGCTGATGCTACAGGGCTGACTATTGAATTCTCATGCTAACTGTACTGGTTTTAGAGCTTCTATGTACTTGTAATCTAAATTAATTACAAATCAGCCATGTATCATTACATTAATATTCTATATATACAATATTGGTTCCTGAGCTTATATAACTGGCAACAGCACAGAGTATGTACAATGAAAAAGCAGAAAAGAAGATTGAGAGGTACTGCCGTGCCTTCAAAGGTACAGGTCTTTACCGCTAAATCAGTGCCGGAGTTTCAGGAAGTTGCTAGTTAATTTTGTAGCTGACAATGGTAACATTCAGCCCAAAATCATGGGCAATATTAAAGATATACCGTCAGTGTGTCATAGGTCTTATTGTGTAGTAAAATATCCAATTCAAGACACAAATAAATTTAACTAAATGTGCTATGTGTTTAAGAATAAAAACATTTTAAAACAAATATTGCGAACAAAATTTTTAAATTAAATATTTAAAAAAAAAAAACCTCTGCAGATATCTGGGATACAAAAATGAACAGAACATATTAGAATCAATATAAATGTTTTGACATGTTTAGCATTATGTAAGCTGACAACATTGTAATAGCTGCAGTGACAACAAATGCCCCATCTAATTATGATACGAATTGTGAATTATCCAAACTCTATTTGAGCTTTAATTCGAATTTCGAGATTTATCATGCCCTTTAAGAACTTGAATTCGACTATTCGCTACCTAAAACCTGCCAAGTTCATGTATAAGTCAATGGAAGAGGTTCAGGCATCAATTTGTTAGTAGCCTGACTTTCAAGTTTTTTCGGAGAAAAAAACTCGAATCGAGTTTGGTCAAATTTTATTTGAGTTTTCGAGACGGTAAAATTCATCCGAGTTTTAGATATTGCATTTTTTTTACTACCCCAAAGGCGAATTTCGGGTATATTCGAATTTTAAAGAGTTTTAAAAAACTCACATGAATTCAAAACTTTAATAAATGTGCCTCTATGAGGAAATACTGAAACAATGAAGAATCTTAAAAATACCCAAAGCAATGCTTACATATTCCTATGAAAAGCCATAGGAACATGTCAACAGTATTTTTTTCCCTCTCCCCAAATAAAAGCGCCCCCAGTCCAACAATACCTAGTGATGATTGTGACAGACCACAGTAGGAGCACTTCCTTTAGTCACATTGGGTTGGGGGTGAAGTGTTCCTTATCTTCTCAAGTAATAATGAAAACAGTCTACTGAAAGATCACACTGCATCTAGCTCAGTGGGACCTTAAGCAGTGTTAGAGCATTAGCTGTGGTAAGTATTGCTAGGCAGGGGGCTGTTGGGGGGGGGGGGTAGGTACTATTATAACAAAATAATACTGTACCCAAGCTATACTGGCATGTTCCTATGGCTTTTCATAGGAATGTGTCAGTATCACTTTACGTCTAAGCTCTTTGATTAACTATAAAATTAGAATATATAAAAATGTACCTGGATATTCTGGGTAACAAATTGTTAAAGGACTTCTCTTGATTTTCTCCTCAAAAAGATCTTTTTTATTTAGAAAGAGAATAATGGAAGTGTCTGTAAACCACTTGTTATTGCAGATACTATCGAATAGCTTCATGCTTTCATGCATGCGGTTCTAAACAAAAAAACCAAAGCAGTATTAAAATATTTAGGTTAATCAAAACTGAATTATATTTTTGATATGTGGTCATGCTTACAATAGTCTCAGTAATCATTAAGACCATTAAAAAGCCGAAATAAACTTTCAAAGAGCCTTTCGGGCTTCAACTCCTCTCTAATAAAATGCTATACGGCTCTCCTTACTTTAAAGGAGAACCAACCCTTTCCCCCCTTCACTGCCCCCCCCCTCGCAGCATCTATTCTCTCAACAGTCTCCCTGTAGCCTGACTTTCTATATATCTGCAGAGTTGTGCAACAGAATTCAAAGGCACCATCTTCTGATCCTCTTCTGTAAACCTGCGATACGGATCTTGCAGGAGCATGCAAGAAAGGGGTTCAGGAGATAGATTGAACTGCACATGCTCCTCTAAGATTTGTGTTGCTGGTCTACAGAAGAGGTTCAGAAGAAAGACAGAAGATGACGCATTTGAACTCTGCTGCGTAACTGCAGATTCAAAGCAGGTCAGGCTACAGGGAAAGCTCAGAAAAGAACACATGCTGTGGGGAGGGGAGAGGGCAAGGGTTTTGTTCTCCTTTAAACTTTTTGCTACAGAATCTGATGCAGTGGTTCTTAAACAGCGCTCCAGTTTACAAGGATACAAGATTTGTTCAAGTTTCCCATTAGGCTGCAATTATTTGCTTCATCAATAAAAGTTCCAAAACTTCTAGAACAAGTGTGGGTCTAAAACGCATCCTTAAACTGACCTTCAATATGCTTTTCTAGTAGAAAAAGTAGGCCCCCAAAATGAACGGGCTCACATCAGTTGCCAACCCTAGACCAAGTCTACAGCTTACTGACCCATAGATACACCAGAACAACCTGGATCTTTCATGTGCTCCCCTGTCAAGTCTGCATAGCCCCCTATTATAATCTGACCGATTATATAATCAATTGCTTTGATTTTAAGTTAATTTTAATTGAAGAAAATCCTATTCAGTCTTCTGCCCATTACTATCAAAATAGTACTATATGCTCATATGATAACACTGGAACACGGAATAATCTTCCAGCTCAATAATTGTGTAGATGAAGGTGTGTAAACCACATTCATTCTACTCAGTAATTAAACAGTCATTGCTTTTAAATAATTGCATCTCTATAGGTATATGTTGCCTTATAGTCAGCCTCCATTTTCTATACTATTCTATATTAATGTATTCACATGAATCCAACAATTTATTCATACTTTTCACTCATGAACATTTGTCATTCCTTGTCATTTATGTATAACCGCCAACATATACATCTACTGTACATTTAAAGGGAGGCTATACTTTTAAATGTCTAGGTAGGTATCAAACTATCATCATCTATGGGATTTTGCCTTCTTTAAAGGGGCAGTTCACCTTTAAGTTACTGTTTAGCATGTTATAGTTTGGCTAATGCTAAGCAACTTTTCAATTGGTCTCCATTATTTATTTGTTATACTTTTTTTAATTGTTTGCCTTCTTCTTCTGACTCCTTTCAGATTTCAAATATGGGTCACTGACCCCATCTAAAAACCAATGCTCTGTACGGCTACACATTTATTGTTATTGCTACTTTTCATTATCATCTTTTCTATTCAGGATCTCTCTTCTTCGTACTATATTCTCTAATTCAAATCAAGGCATGGTTGCTAATGTTATTTGGATCCTAGCAACCAGATTGCAAACTGAAGTGCTGCAGAATAAAACAAAAATAATATTTTAAAAACCATAAATACAAAATTAAAACCAATTGCAAACGGTCTCAGAATAGCACTCTCTACATAACATTAAAGAAGAAGGAAACCCCCTGGGCGCAAAAACCCTCCCCCTGGGCAAATGCCCCTAACTTGTTATTCACTCCTCTGCGCAGGTCCTGTCCACGGAGTTCACAGTTGCCATCTTCTCCCACGCGCGTCTTCTTCCTGCTTTGACCGGCGTCTTCTGGCGCATGCGCAGTAGGAACATTTACCGGTACGGCTCTACTGCGCATGCGCCGAATGTCACCAAGTTTCCGATTTCACTTCGTGACATTCGCCGCATGTGCAGTAGAGCCGTACCGGTAAATGTTCCTACTGCGCCAGAAGACGCTGGTCAAAGCAGGAAGAAGACGCGCGTGGGAGAAGATGGCGACTATGAACTCTGTGGACAGGACCTGCGTAGAGGGGTGAGTAACAAGTTGGGGCATTTTCCAGGGGGACAGGAAGGACAGGGGGAGGAGGGCAACACAGGGGAATGGGTTTTTCACCCAGGGGGTTTCCTTCTCCTTTAAAAGTTAATCTACAGATGAGCAACCCCTTTACACGTCTAAGATCAAAGATATTCTATAACATATATTCTACTATAAGAACTACGGAATTTCACAGTAAAACAGGTATAAACAAAAAACAGGATTACCTGAAATAAGCTCCTCCAAGCAAGCAAATATACAAAACTAAAAAGGTAATAAACATATAATAAAGAAAGCTACACTGCTTAAACTGCTCTCAAGAATTCCAAAAGCGCAACACAAGTTATAAAATTTCTATGTAAATTTTATAGACTTTTTAACATGCACCCTTCCACCATGTAGCCTATATACAATGGTGCTCGAAAGTTTGTGAACCCTTTCAAATTTTCTATATTTTTAAATGAATTTGACCTAAAACATAATCTGATTTTCATACAAGTCCTAACAGTACACGTACATAGTACATGTAACAAAAATTGGATTTAGTCATGCATTTATTGAAAAAAAAAAAAAAAAAAAAAAAAAGATCCAATAATATATCAGCGAATGGCAAAAGTAAGTGAATTCTTAGAATTATCAGATAATTTGAAGGTGAAAACAGAGTCTGGTGTTTTGAATAAATAGGATGACAATCAGGTGTGATTGAGAGACCCTGTTTAATTTAAAGAATCGGGATTCAGCAAAGCATGATCACACATCATGGCTTGAACAAAGGTGATGTAGGAGGACCTCAGAAAAGAAGTTTGTGATGACCATAAAGCTGGAAAAGGTTACAAGACTATTGCTGAAGAGTTTGTACACAATTTGCCTGACTGTTGATTGGGGGAGTCCAAATGGAGAAATTGCAAGACTGTAGTTATCCTACCCAGAAATGGTCAACCATCGAAGATAACTAACTGCAAGGTATCAAATAATCCGAGAGGTTACAAAGGAACCCAGGGTAACTTCTAAGCAACTTAACGCCTGGGTATTTTGTTGCATCTGGGCTTGGACGGCTTGCCTTCATTGATGGAACAATTAATTCTGAACTATAACAGAGCATTCTATTGGAAAATATCATATCAAGACATCGGTCTGTGAACAGAATCACAAGACACCGTAGAGAATGGGGTATATTTATCCAAAACTGAAGTTAGAGATGGCCACAGTCTTCTAGAGTGAAATTCCGCCACTCTCCATTTCAATGGAATTTTGAAAGCCATATTTATCAAAGGATGAACTTGCACTTTCACCCATTGATAAATACTCTTTTAAAAATCCCATAGAAATGAATGGACAAAATTGTAATAAAGGCATTTCACTTTTTAAAAGATAATCTGATTGCTGTCCAGAGTTGTGGAAGCTGTATCACATGTTTAAGAGACTACAGGGACATGGTTTTTCCCATTAAGGTGCTAGTCTTCATTATTTAAGTATAGTTAGGAAGCTATGCCGCTTAACAATTCATTCTGCTACTCACCATTTCCTCATCTTCAGCTAAAACTAGATCATAATCACTCAGTGCTACACAGAAAATTATTGCTGTGACCCCCTCAAAGCAATGAATCCATTTTTTTCTTTCAGATCTTTGGCCTCCCACATCAAACATTCTGCACAGACAAGAAAATAAAATCAACATTATGAAAATTAATATTTAAACAAATTGTCTAATGGCTTACGTTACAATTTAAATAGGGGTTGTTATTGGCACAATGCCTTGAAAGTACCTTTTATTTTTAAATCCAGTTCTAATAGAGCTTATAAATTATCAACAGAAATATAAAACCATAAAAGGTTTCATTACAAATGAAACAATTTCAACAAAAAAACCCAAAAGCAAAATCCCACCTTAAAAATAAGAAAATATTGACTTTTATATAAAATGGAATAATTTTTAACAAGCCTAATGAATAAGTACTATTATTCAGGGTCCAATTAGTGTGATTGTTTATACAGTAAATAAGATAACTAAAAAAATGAAAATACCTTAATTTTTAAAGAAATTGCACTGTAAAGCCAACTAGGTAACATCACATGGTCTCCTTTGAGATAATTGGCAGAGACAACTCTAAAGTATCCAACACACTCAATATGCATGCAAACATTGGCAATATAAGAGCTCTTACACATGGGTGTCTTTTAATGCATTTACAAATGCATGCTAAGTTTGAAAAAACACATTTTCAGTGCAAAAGAACCATAGACTCTTGGGTGGCAGTAGATGTGTTATAAACTTTGTTAAAACATTTAATACAGTAACAGACAAAAGGCTACTAATTAAAGTGGAACTATAACCAAAATGAAAAAAATATAAGCTTCATCATAAATACATTTTCTAAATACTATGAATTAAAAATTCTAGACAGTTTCTGAAAAAAATCTAGTTGCTCGTCCCTTCTGAGACTCCAAACTCACTAATGAAGATAGACAGATTCTGAATGACAGATCTAATATATGTGGGGGGCTCCTTTTGCCTAGAAACTGTATTAGATCTCACACTTTTACAATCACCAGAAATTCTATATCTCTGCATGCAAGGCAGTTATTTTGTTAGATTTAAATGGTTAGAAGAGAACAAGGTGCTCTAGAAGGAAATGTAAAGTGACTCACCAAACAGTGAAAGTGGCCCGGGTGCACCAGCCCCAGACCCCCAGCTTTGGAGGAGCGGTACAGCAAAGAATATGGAACAGCAGAGCTGACCGGCACTCAAACGGTTTCACAGGACCAAAGATGTTCAGTTAAAAAATTATTTTATTTGTAGAAAAATTAAAAATATAGCTGCATCTACATTCACCCTACGTGTTTCACACCCCTACAGGGCACTTAGTCATGGCCTCTTAGATTGTGATTGCACTGGAATCAGTTATTTGTGTGAGCTCTAGTACACCTGCTAGGAAAGGGAGCCCCCCATAAAATATATAGAATCGAACTGTCAATGCAGTTTGTCAGAATGTGTTCTTTCTGAAAATAGACTTCTTGGCATCTTTGTACAGTTAGGGGGTCTTGCTAACAGTTTGTAGGCTCAGTTTGCAAAAGCTGAGTTGGCAAGAGAGAAAATGCATATGCAAGATGCAGTAAATGTGTTTATTTTGCAGTAGCTAGAATGACTAAGGATGATAGATCATATGGTCTGTCTTCCTTTTGGCTTCTGAGAAGTGGCAAGTTTGGCTACAAAACATGTTTATCCAGCCAGATGCCTGCCCCAACAATGTACTGCTTTTAAGCATGTTTAATTAAGTTACTTTTCATTTCTTTTAACACTAATGGATGCCTCCATCCCTGATTGACCAGGCGTTTGAGACCCCTACCAGTTAATGGTCATTTTGACACATATTTAGGTAAACTTATGCACAGTGGACCCCTGGCCTTCATAGTTAGGGTTGTGTATCTTGATACCGAACGTTTTGTGTGAGATAAGATAATGTTAATTAAAAGCTTTGAGGTTATTTTTTAAAAAAAGTCAACATTTTTTATAAAAAACGGTAATTTTACTAAAGTGTTGTGGCTGTCTAGTTTGGAATAAAAAGGCATATTTACTTATTTTAGATTCATCAGAATCTTTTATTCCCAAAAACAGATGTTTTTATGGTAAACCCACTGTGGAGTTTTTGGCCTTGAAATCAGAAGTAGGCACGTTTATGGAGCAGCACTTTGGAAATGTGGTTGTGTACTGGAAATCTCCATAAAACTATACATATTTGGTATTGCAGTGTTCTAGAGGCATGGGCCATTCCAAATCAACTGTAATTTTGTACACAAAATAAATTATGTTTCTGATATGTTTATATAATGGATTATAAAAAAATTGTTGACAGTTAGAGCCTATATCTTGTTAAAGAAGTGGAATTACACCAACATTCTAGCATATTTTGAAAGTTTTGGTTGTTCTGAAAAAAAAAACAAAAAAAAAAAACAATATTTTGTTTCCTGGGTAAATCTTAAGTCCCCTCCAGGAAAGGTCCCTAAACTGAAAGAGCCCTAAACTTAAAGAGCATAAAAGGTTTAAAAACTGTCTGGTAATAAAAGTTTGCAAGTGACCAAAATGGCCGGCAGTGAAGGGTTAAGCGAGACTATTGTGACTACTATAACCTTTATTGCATGGAAATAATTTTTATTTAATTATATTTAGAATTACAATGTACAGTTTCTGAAATAGCCAAGTTACTCTACAATATCCCCCATGAGTAATCTGACTCTCTGCAGCTACATGATGGAAACAGTTATTTTAAAACCTCGGATACATGGTCTAGGCAACACAGCACACAATGATGTAATAAAGTCAATCAAAATATGATTCCTACTCCTGTATGTAGAGAGAGACAGATTGCCAAGAATGCTATAGCAAAAAAAGGAACTTGATTTAAGAACTACCGTATATACTCGAGTATAAGCCGAGTTTTTCAGCATCCAAAATGTGCTGAAAAAGTCTACCTCGGCTTATACTCGGGTCAGCGGGCAGTAGCCGAGATTGCAGTCACTTTTAATCATTCCTATACCAACAGTTCACTTGGGGAGAGACTGCAATATCCCACAATGCCCTCTGTTGGTTTTATGAAAGAATAACAGTGCGCCCTCTGTTGGTTATATCAAAGAATAACAGTGACTGCAATATCACACAGCGCCATCTGTTGGTTGTATCAAAGAATAACAGTGACTGCAATATCACACAGCGCCATCTGTTGGTTGTATCAAAGAATAACAGTGACTGCAATATCACACAGCGCCATCTGTTGGTTGTATCAAAGAATAACAGTGACTGCAATATCACACAGCGCCATCTGTTGGTTGTATCAAAGAATAACAGTGACTGCAATATCACACAGCGCCATCTGTTGGTTATATCAAAGAATAACAGTAACTGCAATATCACACAGCGCCATCTGTTGGTTGAATAAAGGATTAACAGTGATGGCAATATCACACAGCGCCATCTGTTGGTTATACAAAAGATCAGTGATGGTTTTATGACACACAGCACTCTCTGCACAATTCTCTGTCACCATCAACTTTGCAAAGAAGTCCGGTCGATCGCTGGGGGAGTCTCTTTGGCGGAAGGTGCGCTGCTGGGAGACAGGGCTGTAGTTGTGTCTAGGCTTATACTAGAGTCAATAAGTTTTACCAGTTTTCGTAGGTAAAATTAGGTACCTCGGCTTATACTCGGATCGGCTTATACTCGAGTATATACGGTATACAGATTTTTTTAACTGATTATGTTTAGACATAATTAGTCAAGACATTTTTAGCAAATCAGACTTGAACAATAAAAGTAGCTTACTTGAAATGAAGGTCCTTGAAAGTAAAATGAGTTTCTACTATGCCCGTAGTTTTCACTCTAGTCCTGAGAACATCCTGTTGAGTTGGTATGTAACTGTTCTGTGCTATCCTGTCCAAATCGTTAAGATAACTGAAATGTAAAAACATAAATAAAATGAATCAATTAAAAAAAATTAACAGGTTAGATTTCCACTTATGCAAGTTAACAAATTAACTACAACCATGTGTTATATGCATAAACCAAAGCAAAATAACAAATCAATTAAAATGACTTATTCCACTAAATTTAGGTAGTTTATTTTTTAAAAATACATATTGATTTTGAGCTAGTTGTAGATGATGTTCCTAACTAGCTCCTGTTTGCTCAATAATGATGCCAGTCTTAAAGGAGAAATATTGTTCATTATATTTTGGGTTTCTGTACAAGCCCAAGTCAACCACAGCATCTGCCATTCTCCACTTTTGTATGGAGGCAGAGGAAAGCAGATCCGTATGCATTTTTTAGTGAATAAACAATTAAAAAAAAAACTATATCCCTCAAACAATGTAGGTCTTTATAAAAAGATATTGCATAAATCAGCTCATATGTAAAACGCTGCTTCTGTTCCTCAAGTATTCTTTTTGGGGGTGTAGTTTTTAGCAGGGACAATTCCCAGTATTTTCTATTATGCAATCCCCAAAACCAGATGTCATGGCTATTGTCCTTTCATTTGTTCGAATTGTTCCAATATGTAACTTCTAGGCAACAGACAAACCAAAGTACCTAAAGATAGGTTGTGTCTATGACAGTCTAAACCTCTTCTGTATATGTGCGATCACAGATTGCCAAAGGAATAAAGAGCTAAATGTAAGAAGATCTAAGAGAAAAGCATAGAGATTTTGCATGGGCTGGTGGGGTTCTCTCCTAACAGGGGTACCAGCCCAAGTAAAAACTTATTTCACTGAGAGGTGCGTTACAGCTTAATACCACCCAGTAATATAAACTATACATGTACAGGTATGGGATCTATTATGCAAAATGCTCTGGACCTAGTGTTTTTGATCTTTATACCTGGTCTTTTAGAAAATCATGTAACCATTAAATAAACCTAATAGGTTGGTTTTGCTTCCAAAAAGCAAATATAATAATATGTCAGCTTAGAAAAAGTTCAACGTACTATTTTTATTATTTAAGAGAAAAAATAAATAATTAAAAAAAGTTTTGATTATTTTGATAAAATGGAGTCTATAGGCAATGGCCTTTCCATTGAAGCTTTCTGGATATCTGGTTTCCAAATACAGATCCCATCACCTGTCCTTTCAAAGGAAGTTCAGCATTTCTGACCTGCTCCACTGTATTTTTCTGTACTCATTCAGAGGCCCCAGTGTTTGCTTACTCTTCTGCTTAGCTAGCCCTCCCAGGGGCTGAGTAAAACAATGAGCTATGTAAAGTGATGTTTGTATTATATGCCATCTGGGAAAATAGTATAATCCCTTTCTATTCCTACTTCAAATTCTCCTGGCACCCTATACATTCATTCCTGGGTTCCCCATTATGCCCTGTGATGTCTCTCTACAGCAGTAAAAAAACATTTGTGTATTTTTAAGATTGGAATCTAATTATTGTTACCTTCATATTTTTGTAATGGAAAGTCAAATGTATAATTTACACACAGCAAAGTGAAAAAAAACACGAAGTGCTAACGATTTAACATTAGCTGAAATATACGGAAAAGTGGAGCGTGGATAATTTAGCAAGTAGAATGAGGTACAACCAAAAACATTTCCCCAAATCTACATGGCAAAACTGCATTTACTCACTATGCTGCAGAGTCATTGAGCTGATATTCTCTTGACCTGTTGAAACACGCCTGTACACCACCATCTTTCCATAATCTTTTTATAACTCCAGCTAGTTCTGCAGTCATAAAACCTTCTTCTGCTGCTCCAGCCAATACAAAAAGCTGGCGTGCGTCATCCTTTAGAGAAAGGAGGAAAATTAACATCAGATCAAAGATAAACAGAGCAAAATATCTGGATAAATTTTTTTTACCTGAAATATGAAATGATAATGGTCTTTCTAAACCCTGGGAAATTATTTTATTTTGCATTATCCTCTAGTCTATTTTATAAACCTGGTGAATATGGATTAAAAGGAAGAAATTTACCCTTGCAATTATGTGTAAAGGTGCATATATTACAATGTTTCTTTGTGGCAAATTATGTCAATCAGCAAAACTCAAATCGAGCAACTTTCCGACAAAAAGCAGTAGCCTTATTGGCAGCACTGACGATACACAACAAAGCAAAGAGACCTTAAAGGGATACTGTCATGGGAAAAAATGAATCAGTTAATAGTGTTGCTCCAGCAGAATTCTGCACTGAAATCCATTTCTCAAAAGAGCAAACAGATTTTTTTATATTCAATTTTGAAATCTGACATGGGGCTAGACATATTGTAAATTTCCCAGCTGCCCCAAGTCATGTGACTTGTGCCTGCACTTTAGGAGAGAAATGATCTTTTTGAAAAAAAATTTTTTCCCATGACAGTATCCCTTTAAGTTTCAAGAGACACTAGCTTAATGTGGCTACAGGCTGACAGAGGTAACTTAACATAGGATTGTTTCTTGATTTACTTCTCACATCATTTAAACTTACCAAGAAAATTGGTACTTTGGCACTTTGAAAATTATAATAGGAATGTAGCCATATTACTTGTAACAAATCAGAGCACTGTTTTTTTTTTAAGGCAAAACAATTAGATTACCAGTGCACAGATAACTCCCCCTTCATAGTGGACTGCTGCGAACATACCAGTCAGAACACAGGGTAGAGTGGTTGTATTTTAGTAATATAATTAACTGCCTCGCAAGGATGAAACATGTAGTAGCTTCAATATAGCGGTTTGCTCTGTTAAGCTCAACAAATACCAAAAAACATGTATTATTGACATTAATAGGTGAAAAGCATATTCATTGTCAACCCTATTCATTGAACGCATGTTAAACAAAGGGGTATTCTGCCCCTGTAATATAAATGCCGAGCACACGCACATGGGGAGGAAATGTAGCCGGCTGGGTTGCCTTGGCCCTCCTCTGAATTTAATTGATACATTTGTTTTCTTTAGCCCTGCTGAGCTGAATACCTGAGTTTCATTAAAAGCAACTGTTAGAATTGATACAATAGTTGCTAATATCCCACAGATGCTGCTAAGAAAAGTATCAACTAATTGTATCAACTAAATGTAGCAAATTGTAACAGTTCAGAATGTTCCTGGATTACTGAACTGCCAGACTGAATCACTAGAGCAGGGGTGTCCAAACTACGGCCTGTGGGGCGATCCATTTTTAATTGGCCCGCAGCAAATTCCAAAAATATACCAGAATATGGGCCACACATGAAACCTGGCAGTATTGCATTTTTTTGGTATGCTGTAAAGGGTAGCTGGAGCAGGACCTGTAGGCAAGAGTAGGTGGAGCGCAAGTCACTTGCACCCTGTCACCAGCTGCTACTAACTTTTCCCAATAATGTTGGTGCGCCTTGCGATTCCCAGTCAGTGCTGCTGCTAACTTGCATGACTGGACTCGCTACTTGTCCCGGTGCTGACACGGAGGCAGCTGTGGGAGTAGAGATGGGGAGACGAACAGAAGCTTTTGACGCGAGTGCAAGTACGGAGTGAGTAGAGGGGGAGAGGCAGCTGGTTGCATTCCACTTCAGCAAGGCAGCAGCGTTTGTCATTCTCCTTCCACTGGCTGCTCTCTGCCATTCCTTCCCATTGGCCACTCATGCTGCCTGTCTGGGTGCAACTTGCAAGTCACAGGTGCAAACATTACTGCTGGGGGTAAACATTATACATCCCCTAACCCCAAACCTATACTTTTTTTTTTATAAGAAAAGGGACCCAGATCTGCTGGTGATTCATCATATATACACAGTAATGTCTGGCTTTATTCAAATGATCTAAATATAAATGATCATGTATTTTAATCTATTAGGTTTTTGTCTATGCGTTCAGATGTCTGCAGTGTAATGGTAATATCAATTCTATGGTGTAATGTGAATGTGCTTGCAGCTTATCTCCTAGTGTATTTCTAGTCTGATTCACAACAAGAAGAGTGCATCATTTATATAGTACAGTGCTGAGTTATCTTTTTACTTGATTTCATTGCTCTGACATATTCCCAAAGTGTCACACTAATAGTGAGGGAGTAGCGCACTATAAGCCCTATGTGAGTAAGTAGCGCACGTATAAGCCCTATGTGAGGGAGTAGCGCACGTATAAGCCCTATGTGAGGGAGTAGCGCACGTATAAGCCCTATGTGAGGGAGTAGCGCACGTATAAGCCCTATGTGAGGGAGTAGCGCACGTATAAGCCCTATGTGAGGGAGTAGCGCACGTATAAGCCCTATGTGAGGGAGTAGCGCACGTATAAGCCCTATGTGAGGGAGTAGCGCACGTATAAGCCCTATGTGAGGGAGTAGCGCACGTATAAGCCCTATGTGAGGGAGTAGCGCACGTATAAGCCCTATGTGAGGGAGTAGCGCACGTATAAGCCCTATGTGAGGGAGTAGCGCACGTATAAGGCCTATGTGAGGGAGTAGCGCACGTATAAGGCCTATGTGAGGGAGTAGTGCACGTATAAGCCCTATGTGAGGGAGTAGCGCACGTATAAACCCTATGTGAGGGAGTAGCGCATGTATAAACCCTATGACCCAAATTCACCAAGCGCCTAACGCTAGCGTCAATTCGCTAGCGTTGGGCATTTTCGTTACTTCGCAAATTCACTAACGAACGCTGGCGTAAATTCGCTAGTGTTACTTCGCACCCTTACGCCTGGCGAATTTTCACTACAGACGTAACTACGCAAATTCACTAACGCACGCAGTGTACTGAACGCTACCTTTTATGCTAGACTTCCTTCGCCACCTCAAACCAGGCGAAGCGCAATAGAGTAGATAGGGATTGCTTCAAAAAAAGGTCAAATTTTTTCTAAGTCCCAAAAAACGCTGGCGTTTTTTTCTACATTATGGGTGATAGGCTGAAAAAGATCGAAAAATTTTTGGGGCTGCCCTATTTCCCCCCTTCATTTCCTAACTCATGGCAACTTAACTATACAGTGGGCACATGTGTAGGGCAATTTGCAAAAAATCCCAGGCATTTGTAGTGATTCTACGTATTCCTCCATTGAAATTTTAATTTGGCGCCGTATGCAAATTAACCATCGCTAGCGTAACTTCGCTTAGCGAATCAACGCTAGCGCAACCTTACGCTACCCCTGTGCGCAACTTCGGATTTTAGTGAGCGCTGGCGAAACTACGCCTGGCGAAGTGTGGCGAAGTTGCGCCTGGCGCAACAACGAATCTTGGTAAATCTGCCCCTAAGTGAGGGAGTAGCACAAGAGACAATTTAATTAAGATATTGTACTACTTTTAAAAATAAAAAGAATATGAAATGTGTTTATGCTAAATAAAACACTTGTGTGACTAGTAGGATGTATTAGTGAACAAAGTCCCACACTGAGGGGAGAGTTAAGACTACTTAGAGGGCCAAGTGCAAAATTTAAGTTAAACTAGAATATAGCAGAAAAAGGGAGTAGCGCAAGAGACAATTGTATTAAGATATTGTACCACTTTTAAAAAGAATTTAAAAAAGCTCACCGCTCTTGAGGGATCACCAAAATCTATCTTCAGTCTGCCCATTGCCCGAATAATGGCAATAATGGATTGAATTGTGTTACTGTAAACAACTGCCTTGTACTGTTTGCATTCTTCTTCTGAGTAACCGGCTTCATGGATGATTCTAAAAATGGAACATGTAACAATATATATATCCTTGTAAATTAACTATGTAAATAGAAACAAAGAGCATGAACTGATACCATTTGCATTACCATCATGCAATTATAGCTCTGCATCTGAAGCAGACCTTGGAATTAGTCTGAAGCTGCCTCAAGAATTAATGCAGAGAGCTGGGATCCAGAAAGAATATTTCACAGATTTGCAGACAGCACAAGTTATTGTTCATCTGCCTGCCCCTAAAATCAACAAACAGATACCGTATATACTCGAGTATAAGCCGAGTTTTTCAGCACTCAAAATGTGCTGAAAAAGTCTACCTCGGCTTATACTCGAGTCAGCGATAAAAAAACCCACCTCTGGTAGATGAAATAGATGTATTAAAAAGACCCCCCTCATCCGTGCAACACACACGTACATACACAGACAATGCCGGACTGCCAGCTACCGGCGCTGCGGTCAATACACTTTAACCCAGAGCAGATAACCCCCAGGAAACCGAGCAAATTTCTTTCCAAACAAGCTCACAGTATAGGGAGCGGATTAAAGGAATGTGGCAGTAGAAACAACCACTACAGGCCATGGATCCTCCCTCACTTGCAGGCCCGAGCAACCCTCCAGGCTTTCCCTGTCATCCGACCCGGACGTGTGCGACCCTCCAGTTGTTGTTGCACTTGCTGTACCTGCTTCCCTGTGTTGTGCATTTGCAGCTGGAGGTCTACAGGTTAGACACCCTGGCTCTGCATTAACATATGTTATCAGAGTTTGACATAGACCAGTGCATGCTTTCTGTCTCCTCTGTGCCTTGTCATTTTTGTGTGGGGAGTGTGTGTGTGTATATAGTATATGTGTGTGTGTGTATGATGGCGTGGGCAGAAAAAATGTCTGTAATATAAATCCACTGGGGGGGGACAAATTTTCAGTGATTTTGCTGTAGTGATTGCAGCATAAAGGGTTATAAATGGAAACTTTTTGTTAATAAAAGGAATGAAGTGTAGTTTGATTTTGCCAAAAATTACCATCTATACCTGCTTGTCTAATGGTCTTAGTTGTTTCTAGGCTTATACTCGAGTCAATAAGTTTTCCCAGTTTTCGTAAGTAAAATTAGGTACCTCGGCTTATACTCGGGTCGGCTTATATTCGAGTATATACGGCATACACAATGCCTTGCATAAGTATTCACCACCTCTTCCCACCCTAAAGCTTTCCAAATTAGCGGCCTGGGTGCTGGTCAACAAATTACTACATGATAGGCAAACAAACCCCACTCCAAGAACTTCATATAACAAATTAAAGGTGATATTTTATTCTAAATGTTTCCGCACCCTCACTGTGACTCTCCTGAAGAAGGCCCCAGTGAGGGTGCCGAAATGTTGAGAATAAAATATCACCTTTAATTCGTTATACGATGTCCTGGATGTTGGAGTGCGGTTTGTTTGTGTATATATATATATATATATATATATATATATATATATATATATATATACATATATATATACATATATATATATATATATATATATATATATATATTTATTTATTATTTATTTATTTTTTTGTGATCTACACACATCAAAACGATCATCGAAGGGGGGGGAAAAAAATCAGAAACAAAAGGAGAAAACTATAAACGTTTTGATTGTATAGGTAATCACCCCATTGCTGTGAACCTTTTTAATAAGTTCTGGTGCATGTGTCTTCAGAAACCATACTTACTTTAATGGGTCTAAGTGCAATATTTGTCAAATCAACTCACAAAACATTTCTGAAGACAACACAGTCCGAAGAGTTACAAAATAGACCAGATAAAGAAGGCTTAGTCAAGCAACAGCCTTTATAGGCACTATAGGAAGTTGTCAGGACTGATCGAAAAGTATGGCATCTCTAAAGAAATCAGTCTTAGCAATAGACTGAGACTGGGAAAGACTGTCAGAGCAAGGTCTACAAACATACTAATACAGCTGCACTGGAGTGGTTTAAAACCAAGAGCCTGCATGTTTCAGAAAGGTCCTGTTAAAGTCCAGACTTTGGCAAGACTCGAAAGTGCTATTCATCAAAGTTTGCCCATCCAACTTGACAAGCTGCATGTAAGCCACAAATCATATTTTCTACAATACTGCAACAATAAAATACATTTTTTATTCCAAGTTGTAAAACAAAATGCGTAAAATCCAAGGGGGTTAATGCTTATGCATTGCACAGTACCTGGTTTCAAATAGCACTATATATACGGTTTTAAAGAAAAGAAAAAAAAAAACTTTATATGTAGTCGATTGGCTAACACTGCTGCAGTATCCAACAGGTTGACACATTTCTAATTAGGTTTAGCGAAACTGAAGTTGAGTTTGTGATAGTTACTGGCTGTAACTATTCACTTATAGACACATAGTGCTTGAAAGTTTGTGAACTCTTTTTAATGTACAATAATTATGCATAAATATGATCTAAAAGCATGATCTGTTTTTTCACGCAAATCCTACAAGTACCGTAGTTAATAAAAATGTTGCTATCATAGGCACTTCATCAGAAGTTATTTTGAGATGGGTGATGGACAGGTCAGGCACAGACATAAATGACAACAGCAGGCCAGATCAGATCTGATGTGGGTCAACCTGTACATCACTTAAAGGGGACCTGTCACCCTAAGAAATAATTTCAAATTCTTTTCTATCATGTTAGTTGAGCAAAAGAAACTTTACTTACACTGTATTTATTATTTACATTTTGTTTCCTTCTGTCTTGGAATTATACAATCACAGCAAGCAGGCAGCTGCCATTTTGTGGACACGGTTATTAAGGGAAATTGTGTATCACCCCAAAATCTTGTGTATGAACCAGAATGGGGGACCTAATGTCCATGTGCAGTGCCCTACACAATTATAGAGCCCGAGGAGGGAAGGGGGAATGTGAGGAGAGCAGTGACATCCAGGAAGTGCTGAATGGAAAGTGAAAGTAATTGACTGCCCCGCCTCTATGCCACGGGCATAGAGGCGGGGCAGGTAATATTTGATTGACAGTTTAGATATTTAAACACCTTTATAACAGGTATGGATGTTTTAATGGAAAAAAATTTTGGGGTTCCATATTTAATTTGGAAAGGACTTTCATTATGCAGTTTTTTATGTGCAGATGACAGGTCCACTTTAAAGTGATACTGACACTAAAAAAATACTTTTTAAAATATGAATGTTCATTAAAAGTTACCTATAGGTCATGCTGTTTTTTGCAAGTGATTGTTAGTTGAAGTTCCTAAACTTGACTGTTTTGCCAACCTGACTGTCCCAATTTGGCTTGTCAGTTAAAGTTTTCTAATGCAAACGGACTCCTGCTGCACAAATATGGTAGCCCCCTCATTCGCGATCACAGGGAGTCAGATAGGTAATGTAAAAGCATTGGGCAAATACTTTATGGCAAAATTATAAATTTTCTGGTAGAAGGTTCATTTTCTGGTGTCAGTATCTCTTTAAGCTCTCAACATCCCTGAGTTGAAGCTGTTCTATGAGGAATTGGCTAAAACTACTTCAAGCCAACATACAGGACTGATCAACACTTACTAGAAAAGTTACTGCAAGCAAAGGTTCACATTCTTTTGCTACACACAAATATGTAATTTTGGATAATATTCTGCAACAGAAAAAAATAAAAAATTATTATGTTTTTTGACTATTTTGTATATATGGATTTTCATTACATTATCTCATTTAAAGACAACAGATCAAGTTTTAGATCAGATCAGTTATTTATGCAGTGATATTTTTACTTTGAAAGGTTCAAAAACTGCACACCACTATATTTGAGGGGCTAAATTTAGAAAAAAAATCATCTAAAAAGTTCACATAACACTCAAATAGATTGCTTATGGTTTATAACACTCCATATAGATTGCGTATTAATAAAAATGGCATTATATACAGAACTGTAAAATAGATTTAAAGTTTCAACCAGATGGTCAATATTTAGTGTTTTGTAGTTCAAAAGTTATTAAAATAAACAAACTGCAAACCATTGAAGAGAAAAAAAATTAAAAAAAAAAACAAAAAACAAAACTTACTTCATTTGTTTAACAATTGTGCTTTTGCCAGATTCCCCAGCGCCTGCAAAATAAAATTGTTTACATGATCATCTTGAACAATTATAGCGAATTACACTTTTAAATAAACATCTACACAATATACCTTAATATGACAGTTCTCTTCTGTACTTAAAATTGTGAAAAAAATGTTAGTCCTCTTTAAATGAATGAAAATAAATAATTGATAGCACCCTTAAAGGAAAAGTTCAGTGTAAAAATAAAAAATGGATAAATAGACTCTGCACAATAAATTGATCCTCAGCATGCAGCTCAGATTCAAAAGCAAACAGTTATGACCAATGTGGACCCCTAAGTCACTGATTGGTTACAAGCTGGTAACCAATCAGTGGCAACCAAGAGAGCTGCAAAACAGGAAGTAGTGTTCTGGCTATTATGTTAGACATCCAGTCACTCCAGCATTTATACATTACATTTTTGGCCAACTATATTAAAAACGTTTTATTTTGCACAGCCTATTTATCCAGTTTTTATTTTTATATTGAACAATTCCTTTAAACCCCAGTGCACTACTGAGCTTCCTTACAACAGATAAGGTTAATGGGTCACATTGTGTCCTTCAAACCTACTGCTTTACTCTGCTTGTTCTCAACAGGTAGGGGGCAAAACAGTGCGGTTGGGTGGGGTGAAAGAAGTCTTTCTTATATCACCATATACCCCAGATGATGGCTTGTGCACTGATAAGCTACAACGGTCCTTCAGCTCTTTGGCCCAGAGGATGAGGTGTCCATGATTTCAAAAAGAATTTCAAATATTGATGTTCGACCATAGGACAGTTTTTCAAATTCGCCTCAATCTGTCTTAACCCTTTAAGTGCCAGCAGAATTTGATATTTCATTTGCACTCAGTACCAGTCATTTTTTTTTTTACATTTTGTATGCTCTCAATTTCGGGGCATTTCCTGGGGGGGGGGTAGTTTACCTAGGAAAACTATACATTGCTTTTTTCAGACGAACCTGAGCTGGAACAAGATTTAGAGCTGTAAATATTTTAATGATATAGGGGTTTATACCAGAAAAACATTTTGAATGTAATATTTAACTGATTTGGAAAGCCTCAAGTGTCTTGAACATGCCAATACCAGATATGTAAAGCTTTATGGCGATTTCAAAAACTCCCAGCAGTATATTACCGAATTTCAAAGCACTACATTAGAATATGGCACACTTTAGATTCCATAGCCAAAAAAATCCTGCAACATTAGGTTTATCCCAGCAAATATTTTTGAAAAGTACACATCTGGTGAATCCAAAATGGGTAACCATGTCTTTATAATCCAAACTACCGAGTAGTGATGCTTTCCCAAAATTGTCTTTTGATAAAACATTTGAAAATTTCCTCAAAGCTTCCACTTTCTAGTATCTTATCTCCTACACAGTATTATGTACTAGGGATGCACCGAATCTACTATTTTAAATTTGGGTGAACCCCTGAATCCTTCGCAAAAGATTCGGCCGAAAACTGAACCAAATCCTAATTGCATAAGCAAATTAGGCATGGGAAGGGGAAAACATTTTTACTTACTTGTTTTGTGACAAAAGTCAAGTGATTTCCCTCCCCGTCCCTAATTTGCATATGCAAATTAGGATTAGGTTCAGCCTGGCAAAAGGATTCAGCCGAATCCGAATCCTGCTGAAAAAGGCAGAATCTTGGCCGAATCCCGATCCCGGTGCATCCCTATTATCTAGAAAACATCTTAAATATGAATGCCAGGGGTCCACCGAGTATTTGATGCCCATTGTGCATAGGATCAGCCGAATCCAAAATGGGTAACCATGTCTTTCTACTCCAATGCTTTCCCAAAATTATCTGTTTTGATCATATATATAAAAATCCCCTCACCTTACACTTTCTAGCATCTTATCTCCCGCATAGTAACGTAGTAAGTTAGCTTGAAAAAAAGACACACGTCCAACAAGTTCAACCTTTTAACTCTTTAAGGAGAAGCAAACCCCAAAGTTAAAAAACCCCTACCGCCTACCCTACATAGAGCCCCCCTGCCTTCTCTCCCCCCCCAGCCCAGCTGCCACCCCGTGCAAATGCCCCTAAAGGCCCCCATACACGGGTCGATAAAAAAGCAGACAGAGTGTCTGTAATCAGTAGTAAGAATTACAGTTTGAATATTTTAGCTTGGCCAAGTAGGTTTTACAGACAGAAACAAGCAAACAACACCTACGCAGAGCTGAAAATGCAATAAAATGGCTAAGCATGCACCAAATCGCAATATAATCACTGAAATAACAAAGAAAAGGTATTGTGGTTAGTGATACGCTATTTGCAATAAAACATTTAAAAAAAAACAGACAAAGTGATAAGAGAAAGAATATTGTGTATGCGTGTGTAAAAAAAGTGTAAGTGTGAATGCAAGTGTTTGTGCGTAGCATGTGCAGCAGCAGGACACATAGATTTAACTTACCTGCTGCTGCCTTGGGGCCCCTGGGTAATTGCGCTCCAGGGGCCACTCGATCCGCCCTCTGCTCGTTGCCTAGGGGCGGGCAAACAAGCTACCCAACCCGAAAGTGCTGCAGATTGTAGAATCTATGTTCTTTGGCACTTACGTGCTCTTATTCACAGAACGTAGATTCTACGATCCGTGGCATTTAAAAGCGTTAAATGAGCTTTGGCTGAGAAAGAGTAGGTGTGTTTCTGGATAATGTTTATATATGGTTTCTTCAGCAGGGTAGCATTTTAACTTTGAATGCAGCGAAAACTATGTTCAAATACAATAGTTTGCAAAATATGCCTCAGCCCATGCAGTAAATTTCCACTACAGAACCGTGTGTTTCCATTAATAGCAGCTTTCACTTTTGCATATTTTGTGAATCTTTAATGATTTTATATACTGTAGATGATGAAATTACCAATGCTTTGCAAACTTAAAGGGGAACGATCGCATAAGTGAAAATTTAATATAAGCTTCAGCACACTGAAGTAAATACAATCAATTAAATATTCTGCATCGTTTCTGAAATAATCAAGTTTATGTTCACTATTCCTCTCACAGCATCTGTTTCTACTCATTCTGTCTTCTTGCAGCAGTTGGGAGCGAGACATTCATGAACAGTTAGATCCAATACATCTTATGGGGGGGGGGGCTTCCTTTCCTAGCAGATGTATTAGAGCTCATTTAACTGCTTATAACTGATTCCAGTACAAACAAAATCTAACAAAATAACTGCCTTTTGCACAAATCCTGCATGTAGAAATACATGATGTCTGGTGATTTTAATAGAATGAGCTCTAATACATCTTCTAGGCAAAAGAAGCCCCCCAATGAGATATATTGGATCTGTCAATGACTGACACCCAACTGCTGCATGAAGAAAGAATAAAGAGAAACAGATGCTGAGAGAGGGATAGTGAAGATAAACTTGATTATTTAAGAAAGGGTACTGAATATATAATTGGTTGTATTTAGAAAGTTTCTTAATTCAGTATGATGAAGTTTATATTAAATTTTCATTTTCACAATAGTTCCACTTTAAGTTAAGGAACATTATACTTAAATTGTAGCAATATTTGTCACTTTGCTGTTGAAAAATGTGGCATAACCTTCCTTCTCTTTACTTTTGACAGAATGATCACGTCAACACAAAAGAAATGGATGGCACTCCGATCAAAAAGGTATACAGGTTTATTGCATACTCCTGCAGGGATCCTATGCCCTACGCGTTTCAGGAATCAATCCCTTAATCATAGGCATGATTAAGGGATTGATTCCCGAAACGCGTAGGGCATAGGATCCCTGCAGGAGTATGCAATAAACCTGTATTCCTTTTTGATCGGAGTGCCGTCCATTTCTTTTGTGTTGACGTGGATCTTAGCAGTGGGGACGCTGTGGACAGAGCACCCGATAGGAGACATATGGAACAGCAACAGGGAAGGTGAACTTTGAGTGGTCCTTTTGTTTTTGAGAGAATGATCACATGGATGCTTTTTTAGCATTACACAACTTTTCCAGTCTTTTGTTGCTCCTGTCACAACTTTTGAAACATATTACTGGCATCAAATTCGAAATTAGCATATATTTTTCAGAAAACAATTACATTTCTCAGTTTCAACATTTCATGCAAACCATCACATTCTGTATTTCAGACAGATATCTGGGTAATCAGGGAAGGCCTGAAGTCAGATTGAAGGGGCTGAATTGGCAGCTTAAATCTACTTGGCTGTGACCAGCTTTAGAAAAAAACATAGCTTGTTAAAATATCCATTATTTTGGATACTCAAATAAGTAGCACAAGTGATTCAAATGTGGTTACTTTCCTTCTACTGTAAAAATAAATAAAGGTCTTGTGTTTATCGGTGATGCTAAAGCAACCATTTGCCACTACTCAATATTCAAGCTGTTGCTTAGTTTATTTCCATGGTTGTAACACAACAATGCATACCTACAAACATCCATTTGTCATATTTAATGTAGAATTATGAGTGAAATACTAACCAAGAGTTTATTTATATCCTAATAATTGACCTCTCATTAAAGGAAAACTTTACTCCAAAAATGAATATTTAAAGCAGATACAGATAGTTTAAATCATTTTAAGAGAAATATCAAAGAATCTTACCAAACTGGTATATATATTTAAGTAAATATTGGCCTTTTATTTCTCTTGCCTTGGACCACCATTTTGTGATGGTCTGTGTGTTGCCTCAGAGATCACCTGACCAGATATAATGCAACTCTAACTGTAATAGGAAGAAGTGTGGAAGCAAAAGACTAAACTCTGTCATTTAATTGGCTCATGTGACCTAACATTTATGGTTTGTTTGGTTTATTTATGTACAGCGCCCAGCTGTGACATCACAAAAGGGATGGGATGGGACGGGCAGGCGCGTCTATAAAACCGGAAGCTGGAAGTTGGCAGTGTAAGGTCATGAGCAGGCAGAAGACAAGCAAATGGGGCAGCAAGTTCAGCCGAACCCACCTGACCCACGGGTAAACCCACTGGTATCAGGCTACATCAGTTATTTGCTACATTTAGTTGATACATTTCTCAGCAGTATCTGTGATATATTAGCAACTTTGTATCAATTCTAACAGCTGCCTTTAATGAAACTCAGGGATTCTGGTCAGCAGGGACAAAGAAAGAATGTATTAACTAAATGTATCCCCCCCCAGAGATATTTTAGAAGGTGAAAAATTAAACTCAAATTACCATAGCAACCATGCATTAATATGAATAAGAGACTGAAATATGAATAGGAGAAAGCTTGAATACAAAGAAGAAGAATAAAAAGTAGCAATAACTATTACTTTGTAGCCTTAGAGAGCATTTATTTTTATATGGGGTCAGAGACCCCCATTTGAAAAATACAAAGATTCAGATGAAGGCAAATAATTCAGAACTATAAAAAAGATAAATTAAGGCCAATTGACTAGAATAAGACATGCTAGAACACAGTAATGGTTACCCTAAAGGTGAACCACTCCTTTAAAGGAGAAGGAAAGGTTAAAACTAAGTAAGCCTTATCAGAAAGGTCCATCTAAATATACCAGCAAACCCCCAAAGTAATGTTGCTCTGATTCCCCTGTCAAAAGAAACGCAGCATTTCTTTCCTTCTATTGTGTACTCATGGGCTTCTGTATCAGACTTCCTGCCTTCAGCTTAAACCTCATTGCCCTGGGCAAGAGCATGCTCAGTTTGCTGCTCTCCCCGCACCCCTCCCTTCTCTACTGTAATCTGAGCCAAGAGCAGGGAGAGACTCAGGCAGGAAGTGATGTCACACCACATTAATACTGCAGCTCCTATTCTAAACAAACAGAGAGTTTCTAGAGCTTTTTACTCAGGTATGGTAAAACATTCTACAGAATAAATATAGCATTCTAGCTTGCACTATTGCAGCTAATCTATTGGCAATAAAATGCCTCCGTAGCTTTCCTTCTCCTTTAAAAAAAAAAAAATCTTCATGACAGTATTAACTCAAGCCAAAAATATAAATTGGTTTGTTTTGAACTTTTGTAGACTCCAAGTCAACTAAGTCAACTAAGCAGGTATACATTATGATTAAACCTTAAAAGGGTTCTGTCATGGGAAAACATGTTTTTTTTCAAAACACATCAGTTAATAGTGCTACTCCAGCAGACTTCTGCACTGAAATCCAAGTCTCAAGAGCAAACAGATATTTTTTATATTCAATTTTGAAATCTGACGGGGCTAGACATTTTGTCAGTTTCCCAGCTGCCCCCAGTCATGTGACTTGTGCCTGCAATTTAGGATGGAACAACTTTCTGGCAGGCTGTTATTTCTCCTACTTAATGTAACTGAATCAGTCTCAGTGGGACTTGGCTTTTACTTGAGAACTGTTCTTAGATCTACCAGGCATCTTGTGTTAGGGAGCTGCTATCTGGTTACCTTCCCATTGTTCTTTTGTTTGGCTGCTGGGGGGGAGGATATCAATCCAACTTGCGGTACAGCAGTATAGCGTGACTGAAGTTTATCAGAGCACAAGTCACATGACTGGGGGCAGTTGGGGGACTGACATTATGTCTAGCGCCATGTCAGATTTCAAAATTGAATATAAAAAATCTGTTTGCTCTTTTGAAAAATGAATTTCAGTGTAGAAGTCTGCTGGAGCAGTACTATTAATGGATGTGTTTTGAAAAAAACATGTTTTCCCATGACAGTATCCCTTTAAGTAGCATATGGCTTTTTGCAATAGATTTAACGTCTCTGCGAACTGTGTGAGAACACATTTTGGTGATAAACTTGGATGGGATCTTGATCTCTGGTTTTTAAAAAGGTACTTTTTGCAATAATGCTATACAAATAGCTTTACATTCACCCACACTGAACTTCCTCTGATATTTCTCTGCACAGACTCTTGTCAGTGTCCAAATCTTTCTAGAGAGAGCAAATGTCAAACTTATAAGACCATGTCTGATTAACGTTAACACAATCCAAAGATGGCTCTCTGGTGGATAACAAAAGATGAGGTTATATTCAGCAGGCTGCTAGAGACACATGGTCTGATGCATTATTGCTCACAGAATGACATATGGTGGAATATTCAAAAAAACAGCTCTTAACAGGTAGGCAAGATATAACCTTAATGGCCCTAATGTGTCCACTTCAGGACATCAGCAAGTTAAGTGTGATATGTGCAAAAGTCCTTTGGGGCTTGGGGCATTGAGACTGCAGATTTTTTACACATCAGGCAAATGTTTCAACCACAACAGGAAATAAACTTGTATTATGACCACAAAATAGACATGAATGTTACAAAAAAAGCTACCCACTATAGAAAAGATGAAATGCAGATGAAGATATGATTTTTTAAGTTAATGAAAGAATTTGATTATGTTACGCACTATAAATGTGCTAATCTTGAATTAATTTAATGGCCATAAGACAGAAAAAGAAACTTAAAGTGGACCCGTCACAGAAAAAATGTATTCAAAATCTTATTTTATCACATTAATCAAGCAAAATTAAGTTTAATTACACTATATAAATTATTTGAATCTTGTTTCCATCAGTTTGGGAAGTCATAATTATAGCAAGCAGGCAGGAGCCATTTTGGGGACACTGTTATTAAGACAAGCCTTGCATCATCTCAGAATCTTGTTTGTGCACCAGAATGGGGGACCTGATGTCCATCCCCATGCCCTGGCTACACAATTAAATGGTGAAGAGAACGGGGAAATGTGTGGAGAGCAGTGACATGTAGGAAGTGCTAAATGGAAAGTGAAAGTAATTGTCTGCCCCGCCTCTATGCCCAGGGCATAGAGGAGGGGCAGACAATATTTGATTGACAGCTGAGATTTTTAAATGAGTTTACAACAGCTATGAATGCTTTAATAAAAAATAGAAATTGGATTTCATGTTTAATTTGAAAAGGACTTTTATTATACAGATTTTTGTTTCTGGGTGACGGGTCCACTTTAAAAGCAACTCTAAACTAGGACATATAAGAACAAAGTTTTGCATCTATATTTGATGTGGAGGTACTTTTTTCTGATTTTGGAAAGAATCAAAGGAAAATGCATTTCATCTCTCGATTCATTAAATTATGTTTAAAACAAGAGGTATAAATGAACTTTTACATTATCAGAAAACTGCTTTGACAGCTACATTATTGATACACAATACAAAGCTGTTGTATGCCTCAGCTAGGAAGTACAACAAAAGGGCCCATCAGTTGTTATTTAACTACAACTCCCACAATTATAATGGTAGGTGCTGTCGTAGAACAACTGCAGATATCAGGCTCAACAAGTGCAGTTCATTATAGATGTCCCACTGCCTTTGTTAAGATATTAAATTAAGATGCTACTGTGATCAAAAAAAAAAAAGAATTTAATTGATGGATGCAGACAGGCGATAGGCAATTTTGATTTAAACTAGAAGATTCTCATGTGCATGGTCGGACATAACTTTCGTACGACCAGGAGAAGAACATCGGCTGATCTGTTCTTTTACTACTTTATTTGATCTGAATGGTTAGTGGCAGGTCGGGAGATGGGGGAAGTCCGATCGTTTGAGGATTTAAATGATCGGATCTTTGCATCTATGGCCAGCTTTATTCCTTCCTTTAACCTGCCCTAATACAAAAATCACAGCAATAAATAAAGAATCACAGCACTGCAGCCCAAAAGCAGCAGAGGTAACAAATGATAGCCGGTGCGAAGGCAGTTCGGGGAGATTGTCGCCACGAAGACGAGGAGATTTGTTGTTGGGGCAACTAATCTCCCCGAATCTGTCCGTGTGCCCTTACCCTAAATGTATCAAAGTAGTATATCTACGGTGACATTCAAATTAAACCCATTAGTTAAGCTTTGGGCTCAAGCAAAAAAAAAAGCGAGAGACTGGAAAGTATAATTATGAGATGACAGACATGTCAATGTAGCTCCAGTCTGAAGACAGATTCATTGGGTGCAGTCACTAACCAAACAACCCACCCACTGGGGTTAATTAGGGAACAAGTATATATGTGCTGGGTGCCTCATTGGATTTCAGCAGCACTGTAAGGTAACAAAGTGCAGGGCTTGGAGCTCTTACTCGTGCAGGATTGGGCAGTGAATAGAGCGCCGCTCCCTTTTCAACAAGCTCCCCCTCTGCCTACATCAGCTCATAATGCAAACAGCACAGGCCTGCCGTGTTACACATCTCACAACGAACGCTACACGGTGAGGCCAAAGCATCAGGCAAATGTGCGGATTAACTAATCGGCATCCCCAGTGCATCATATTTGTAACCGCATGGAATCATGGCTCCGACAATTGCCTAATGTCATGGGGCGGGGGGGGGGGCCATGCTGAATGAAGCTTAGAAGTAAGGCTGCACTACAACTCCCACTAGCCCTTGCGGAGCTGCAGCTGTTTTTAAACGTCACATTCCGCAACCCAATTGTAATGTTTCTGGAAGTTGTAGTTAAACCAGCACTTAAAGTTCATAAAATGCATGAAGTGATCATACCGAGCAGAAGCAGCTTCACCTCCCGGGCAGCCTTCTCTCCGTCCTCCCTCAGGTTCCTATCGATCATTTTGCTCCTCTCCACGGCCGCCTTGTCTTCGGCGCTCAGAGTACATCCCATGGCGACGGTTCTCCGTTCAGCCCGAAGGCGAGAGACAGGACAGCAAGCCGGAGCACTGCGGCGAGGTACCACCCGGATGGGGGCGCAACGTGACTAAGTACGGGTGCCGGGATACAAATGGCACTGAGAGGTCCCGCGAGAGGCGGCCCAGTTAATAAGAGATAATGATGATGAGCTGCTGTCCTGGCTAGACGTTCACTCCCCAGGCTCCTCCACTTCCACACAGCTGCTATTGCGCTCCCTCGAGCGTCCCTCGCTCTCTCTCTCCTCCAGTGGTGACGAAAAGTTTGAAACACGCATGCGCAAACTTACGAAGAGCTCCTCCTGAGTATAGGACGCGGTTAACTAAAGTACCCGGATGAACGAACTAACGTCCCATGATGACTCGCTTTCTATTGGCTAGAAAAGACAAGTAGAACTTGTAACTCTTTTAGTATCTGAGAACGGGCGAAGAGAAAGCGCCGCTGAAGCGTGAACGAAACACGTGACGGGAACTGAAAGGGTTATGCGCAAGGGGTGGTTCAAAGGAAAGCGGAACCGTGACGTCAGCGCAAGCTGTCTATATAGAAGGCCCAGACGATGGGTTAGTTTTATTTAAATTTCAACGGCTAACTAAGCTGAGCACTTGTTTTGGTTGAGACAGGCGGCGCCCGCCTTAGATACTCCTGGGATTGGAATTTCTCGATGGATGTTTCGCTGCCTGCCGTTTGAATACTATTTGCTTATTACATGACAAGCGTTTCTTTGTCTAAAGTATAGGTCGTTGCATTAAGCCGCGTGCGTTTTAACCTTCACATTGAGAAAGTTGAACTTGCAGTGTGGAGGAGCCCAGGTATGGGATCTGTTATCCACAATGCTCTGGACCTTAGATTTTCTGTATAACCGATATTTCTATCATTTGGATCTTCATACCTAAAGGCTACTAGAAAATAATCTAAATATTAAATAAACCCAATAACCTGGTTCTTATAAGGATTAAGTGTGTCTTAGTTTGGATGAAGTACAAATTCTGTTTTATTATTACAGAGGAAAAGGAAATTTTAAAAAATTGGTATTTCATTATAATGGGGTTTATGGCAGACTGTCTTTCCGTAATTCTGATCTTTCTGGAGAACGGGTTTCCTGATAACAGATCTTATACTTTTACTGCTTTTTTTTCTCTAGTGTAATTTTAAACCTTGAAACAAAGGTGCTACCTTTGGACCCAGCTGTCAAACTCCCAATTGCTGAATGAAGGGAGACATGCTGAAATGGGAGGAGAGAATTATTATTTCAGAAACTGATGATAAAGCTTATATTACATTTTCATTTTTGCAATAGTTTCTTCCCTTGATATGTTTTGCTCTTACCAATGCCAATTTTACTGGTATAAAAATTAATACAGCTGGGCATGTGCACTAGAGATACCGGCAAAGAATTTCTGTACTGTCCATGCGCTTGCCCAGGGTAGTGCGAGGGATGTCTGGAATCCCGGAACAATATAGAGATGCAGTGCTCACAGGAAAAGTTCCATTGGTCTCTGAAGAACATGCAGTGGTAGGAAGTAAGTGATGAGTTACTGGGGGTGCTTAAAGGAAACCTATAGGATAAGTGACCCCCTTATATTGTAGGCAATAATGAATAATATATGGTGCAGGTTTTTATTTGGGTTAAAAAATGTATATCTTTAAGAAGCATTATTGGAGACCCCTATAGATCTGTCATGGCCCCTGTTTCAAATGAGCGGTGGAGGTGTCTGAATGGTCTTTTCTAGAAGCACAGTAGGCGGGGATAACCATCCATATCATTGCAAGTCACACAGGCAAAGTACCCTTTCCAGATCAGCCCCCCTGCTGATTGGTTTCCATTCTACAGTGCAGTATGCTGAGTGCTGCTGTCTTCTCTGCACAGCCTGGGAAAGGAGGCAGCAGGAAGTGAAACAGATGGGCAGACTAGTGGGTTTTTAGCAGAAATTTTCAATAAATCCCCCCCCAAGCACTACTTTTTTTTGAGCGCGTTCTATATTTAAAATTGTATAAAACATTATACAATTATAAGTAATCCACACGTACAAATAACTCAAAACAAATAAGTCCATAAATTAAGTTGTGTATAATAAAATGGAATGACACTGAATAAGTATTGAACAAATAAAGAAAAGCAGGTGCAAAAGGGCATGGAAAGCCAAGAAACCTGCTGAAATCTATCAGTATTTAGAAAGCAAACCTGCTTCCTATCAGTGCAAAGTAATATCAACTGGTTTAGTCCTTAATTGATGGCCTATGAAATTGTTTATAAACAAATATATAAAAAGTACCTCATAATTCTCACTCGGTAGTTGGTGCTTCAAAGTTAACCCTTTTCCATGCCAGCCGATTAGTCCTAATTGCGAACATCTACTGTCAAGCAGTTTTTAGACATTTTGTACTCTTTCACTTTAAAGTGATACTGACCCTGAAAATGTTCTTTTCAAAATATTAATCTACATTAAAAGTTATCTATAGGTCGCGTTGATCGTTTTTTGCTGATAGTTCTGCTTTTGTAAGTAATTATTACTTAACGTTGATAAACCTGATAGTTTTGCCAACCTGACTGTCCCATCTCAGTCTGTCAGTTATAGTTCCTAAGAAAGGTAACATAAAAGCATCAGGAAAATATCTTTATGGCAAAATTATAAAGATAATGTTATAATGGATATAAAAAAAAGTTTTTTTTCTGGTGTCAGTATCTCTTTAAGGACCTTTCCTGGGAGGGAGAAAAACAATATATTGTTTTTTTCAGGACAACCTGAGCTTTCAATATATTCTACTTCTGTGTAATTCCACTTCTGTCAAAAGACATGGGCTTCTAAGTGTCTAATAAAATGAAAAAAATCATGTTTCACATAGTACAATCACATATATCAATAAAATAATGTATTTTTTGTATGAAAACAGCAGATTTGGAAAGGTATATGTCTCCTGAACACACACATACCAAATAGAAATGGTTTTATGGAGGTTTCCCACTTGTATAGCTCAAAATCTCTAAGCAGTACACTACCAAATTTCCAAATCACTGTTCCACAAAACAGTATACTTCTGATTTCAAAGCCAAACACTCCACTAATAATGATGGGTGAATCGCGGCGAATTTGCCCATTTTAACAAATTCAACGTTTTTTCAACGCTGGCGACAATTTCGGCGCCGTGGCCAATTTAGACGACGACGACGATAAATGGACGCCCATTGACTTTAATGAGCGCTAGCGTCAACCTTCACACCGGCACCCATTTTGACGACGGCGAATTGTCGCCAGCGTCAAAATTGCCGTTTCGCAAATTTTCCTAAAGTTAGAATTTTTATAGAAATTGCTGATTTTTTTAAAAAAAGGACTCAAAGCTTCCAATCTACAGTATAATATCTCCCACACATCATTAGGTACCAATGTAAAACACCCTAAATATGATTGCCAGGAATCCACTGAACAGTTTGATGCCCAATATATATAGGTTTACCTAAGCATGCGGCATATAGGGGCCCCAATATGTAAACACCACATTTGAGCCATCAGTTCTGTAATTCCAGATACTGCAAAATCAACACATTTACATAGTTTTGTGGGGGGCAAATTAGAAAAAGGTATGTTCACCACAGAAAACCATATATTTTCGGAAAGTACACATTCCACAGAATCCAAATTGGGTATGCATGTCTTTCTGCTCCAAAGCACCAAGCTGCAAATCATTACTAAATTTGGCAATTTTGGTGACCTTTCTAAAAATCACATCAAAATTTCCACCCTGCAGTATCGTATTTCCACACATACTTTTAGGTATCATGACAAATCACCCCAAATATGAAAGCCTGGGGTCCTCTGAACAGTTTTATACCTAATATGTATAGGTTTACTTAAATGAAGACCTTCCATAAAGTCTGTCATTTCAGGTACTGCAAAATCAACACATTTACATATTTTTGTTGGGGGCAAAGGTAGAAAAAAGTTTGTTCACTCCAGAAAACCATATATTTAGCCTTTCGCCTAAAAATATTGCAATTGGCGGCATTTATCTCACCAAATTTCTTAGATACAACTAGAAAACACCTTAAATATTGATGCTAGGGTCTACAGAACAGTTTGATGCCCAGTATGCATAGATAAACCAAAGCAGCTGGTATGTACAGACCCAAAATAAAAATAGTGCATATGAACTTTCACTGCTGCCTATTCACTTTCTGCGAACAAAGACCAGTGACTACATATCTGCCGCAAGACCCTTTTAACAGCACAAAGACCCCCAAAACCCATACATTTTTGGAAAGTACACATTCTGACGAACCAAAAATTAATTACAAGGTAATTACATTCATATCAAAAAGTTTTTGGAACTTTTGAGTCTTTGGAGTTTTGTTTATCATTGGCTGAGCTTTCAAAGTAGCACCTTCCTTTTAAAGGAATTGTTCAGTGTGAAAATAAAAACTGGGTAAATAGATAGGCTGTGCAAAATAAAAAATGTTTCTAATATAGTTAGTTAGCCAAAAATATAATGTATAAAGGCTGTCGTGATTTTATGTATAACAAGTCAGTCAGAGCACTACTTCCTGCTTTTCAGCTCTCTTGGATTACACAGACTGGTTACCCTGGTTACTAGACAGTAACCAATCAGAGACTTGAGGGGGGGCCACATGGGTCATTTCTGTTGCTTTTGAATCTGAGCTGAATGCTGAGAATCAATTACAAACTCACTGAACAGAAATGTACCATGTGGCCCCCCTTCAAGTCGCTGACTAACTCAGAGTTATAGAGCTGAAAAGCAGGAAGTTGGATTCTGGCTGTTTTATTAGACATCTGTTCACTCCAGCCTTTATACATTACATTTTTTCCTAACTAACTATATTAGAAACATTTTTTATTTTGCACAGCCTATTTATTTACCCAGTTTTTATTTTCACACTGAACTATTCCTTTAATGTAAAACCTGCCTTAAGGAAACAGTAGTATTTCAGCAGTGACATATAGTTTATTGGATTAACAGAAAATATGCAATATGCATCATAACAAAATTAGACAGGTGCATTTGGGCACCACAACAGAGATATTACATCAATACTTAGTTGAGCCTCCTTTGCAAATGTAACATCCTCTAGATGCCTCCTATAGCCTTTGATGAGTGTCTGGATGGTGGTATTTTTGACCATTCGTCCATACTAAATCTCAGTTCAGTTGAATTTGATGGCTGCCGAGCATGGACAACATGCTTTAAATCATCCCATAGATTTTCAATGATATTCAAGTCTGGTGACTGTGATGGTCATTCCAGAATATTGTACTTCTCCCTCTGCATAAATGCCTTTGTAGATTTCGAAGTGTGTTTAGGGTCATTGTCTTGTTGGAATATCCAACTCCTGCGTAACTTCAACTTTGTGACTGATGCTTGAACATTATCCTGAAGAATTTGTTGATATTGGGTTGAATTCATCCGACCCTCGACTTTAACATGGGCCCAGTCCCTGAACTAGCCACTCAGCCCCACAGCATGATGGAACCTCCACCAAATTTGACAGTAGGTAGCAGGTGTTTTTCTTGGAATGCGTTGTTCTTCTTCCGCCAATCAAAATGCTTATTGTTATGACCAATTAACTCAGTTTTTGTCTCATCAGTCCAAAGCACTTTGTTCCAAAATGACTGTGGCTTGTCTAAATAAACTTTTGCATGCAACAAGCGACTGTTTGTATCGAGTGCAGAAAGGGCTTCTTTCTCATCACCCTGCCATAGATGTTCTTTGTGAAAATTGTGCTGGATTGTAGAACGATGTACAGATACACCATCTGCAGCAAGATGTTCTTGCAGGTCTTTGGAGGTGATATTTGGGTTGTCTGTAACCATTCTCATAATTCTTTGCATATGCCGCTCCTGTATTTTTTTTGGTCTTCCAGAGCTGGGTTTTACAGCAACTGTGCCTGTGGCCTTCCATTTCCTGATTACATTCCTTACAATTGAAACTGACAGTTTAAACCTGAGATTAGCCTTCCCCTAAACCATGATACTGAACAATCTTTGTTTTCAGATTTTTTGAGATTTGCTTTGAGGATCCCATGCTGTCACTCTTCAGAGGAGAGTCAAACAGAAGCACAACTTGCAATTGGCCACCTTAAATACCTTTTCTCATGATTGGACACACCTGCCTATGAAGTTAAAGGCTTAACGAGCTAATCCAACCAATTTGGTGTTGCCAGTAATCAGTATTGAGCAGTTACATGCATTCAAATTAGCAAAATTACCAGGGTAACCAAACTTTTGCACAGCCAGTTTTTCATATTTGATTTCATTTCATACAACTGAATACTGCTTCACTAAAGATCTTTGTTCAGAAAACACACCAGTACTCAGATGTTCCTGGCAAATGAAAGATTTACCACTGTTATCTTTTTTATTTGAAAGTAGAGTAGAGGGGTTCCAAACTTTTTTCATATGACTGTTGTTCCAAACTACCATACTGCAAAACTACACTAAAGGCAGCGGTTTTATGACATTTCTGAAAATCGCCTAAAAATATTGAAATTGCCAGCATTTATCTCACCCAATTTCTTACATACAATTGTAAAACACCCGAAATATTGAAGCCATGTGTCTACTGAACAGTTTGATGGCCAATATGCATAGATATACCAAAGCAGCTGGCATGTGCGTAACCCAAATAAAAATAGTGCATATGAATTTTCTCGGCTGCCGATTCGCATTCTGTGAAAAAAGTACCGTGACTGCGTATTATGAGTCCCAAGACCATTCTTACAGCACAAAGATCCCCCAAAACCATATATTTTTGGAAAGTACACATTCTGATGAATCCAACAAAGATAAAGATGTCTTTCCACACCAAACTACCAAACTGCAAAGCTTTTCTAAATGTAGAGGTTTTTACGACATTTCTTAAAATCGCCTAAAATATTGCAATTTGCAGAATTTATCTCACCCAATTATTTACAAACAACTAGCATATACAAGCAGCTGGCATATACGAACCCCGAATAAGAATAGTGCATATGAATTTTTTTTCTTCCGATTCGCCTTCTGTGAACAAAGACCTGTGACTGCATATTATGTGCCACAAGACCCTCCTAACAGTCATAGACCCACAAAACCATATATTTTTGGAAAGTACACATTCTGATGAATCCAACAATGAGACGACTACACCAAACTGCAAAGCTTTTCTAAACGTAGAGGTTTTGCGACATTTCTAAAAACTACCTAAAAATATTGCAATTGGCCAAATTTACATACAATTGAAAAACGCCCTAAATATTGACGCCAAGGATCTACTGAACAGTTTTATGCCCAATATGCATAGATTTACCAAAGTATGTGGTATGTACGGACACCGAATGAAAATAATGCATATGAATTTTCTCGCAGCCAATTCAGCTTTTGGAATCGGAGTACTTTGAGTGCGTATTATGTACCATAAGACCCCCCCAACTTTACAAAGACCCCCAGAAACCATATATTTTTGAAAAGTATACACTCAAATTCAACAAGTAAAAAGGCATCTGTGTATACCAAAGTACCAAACTGCAAAGCTATGCTACAAAAAAAACATAAGGAACAGGATAAAATTGCGATAAAACTACAAAAATTGCCCAAACCAATGAAACAACAAAATAACTGATCAGACAGCATAATAAGTGGTCAAAATACCTGATCCAATAGTCACGCAGCCAAAATAAACTATTTTTAGGTGAAAAACAAAAGATAAGAGTAAAATGAATAAGTAAAAAAAAAAAACTGTGAGTTTACCAGTTAACAGGAGTCCGCTTGCTCATGCCAGAGACCTTCAGCTTAGGGAGGTGATTAACACACTTCTAATGCAGTCTGCCACAAACCAGACATCACTTGGAGAATGATGTAGTAAAAAAATAGTTTATTTAGCCTTACCCATTTCGTGTTTTGTGAGCACTTAGTCATAAGCTGAAACAATACTGAACATGCAGTGGTATTTAAATGACAAAACACCAAACACAGAGAGACATTAAAAAGCCAATCAGGAGTGTAACGAATGTTGTCATTTGTCTCTAAGTTACAATATAAAGGAAAACTTGTTTAACCATTTAAGTGCCTCAGAAAGTAGAATCTACATTCTGTGGATGAAAGGACCAAAGTGCCACAGTTGATTGTTGATTCTACATTCTGCCGCACTTCTGGGCGAATAACAAAATATTAAACTAAACTAAAACATAAAACTAAAAAAACATGTCAGGTCCCCATGAATGTAAAAAAAAAAACATCCGTGACCAGGGTCCTCCCCCTTAAAAGTAAAAAAACAACATTGGTGGCCAGTAATTTAAAAATAAAAGACTATTGGCTATTTTGTTCTCCTGTGCGGCTTCCTCTTTGGCTTTTTTAGTCAGCTTCAGCTCCCATTTGGCTGCTTTTGCTTTGGCTCAGACACAGCAACTATGGTTTTAGCTTCAGCTCCCATTCTGCAGCTTCAACTTCAGCTCCCTTCAGGGGCTCCCAGCTTCCCCACTTCCCCCGGCCCACTTCAAAAAGTGCCTGAATGGACAGATGATCAGTTCAGGCCTCACCAGAACCCAACTTCTTGGTTTGAATCTCTCTAACCTGTTACCAATCAGCAATCAGTGACTTGAGGTGGGGACATATGGGAAATAACTATTTAGTTACTTTGCTTCTGAATCTGAACTGCAGGATAAAGATCAAAAGCAAACTAATCTATTTACCTAACTGTTCCTTTTAATATTATTTTAGCAAACTTATGGTATGGTCATCCAAATTATGTAAATATATATTATCTATTCCCATGCATTCCAGATAGTAGTTTCTATGGTATACTAAAAGCTAACTTTGAAATTCACTCTTCATGTAATACAGATGGGCAAGGCCTACACATGGATTCATAGCCCAAAAGTGTCATGCAGTGAAATACATGTAGTTATTAGGCAAGCAACCTGTTGGTCATTAAGTATAGTTTGCAAAACTATGTAAGTTTACCTGAAGGTACTGCACAGATGTCCCTTGACATTCCTGACCAAAGTAAACCTCTAACTGTCTTGAATGAAAATAATCTGGCCATTGTCTAAGTATGAAGTTATACGTTTGCTTCCAGCTTTACATTTATTTTAAAATAAATTTACAATCGTATATTCCCTATATTCATGTTGCAGCCTGCAAAAGAATGTACAAGCCTAAGATATTTGCAGAGGCATGCTGAACCAGCCCTTCAAATGCTTTGTGCATAATATTGATGAATAAGAGCATACAAATGATTACAATTTAGATTTTAGTTTCAAAATACTATCTAACAATATCTAAGTGTTAAATATGTTTAAAAACACAATTAAATTGTTACATAGTTTATGTATTTTGAGATAATCACTCAAATTAGTTTTAATTATCTCACTTACGCTCTATAACCCATAGGGGGAAATTTAACAAAAGTTGCAAAGAGAAAAGCAATTTGCACAAATAAGAATTAAATTTGCATTTTCTATGTAATAATTGTCCTTAGACTGTTATTACATTGCAAATTTTAAGGGGCAGATTTATCAGAAATCAAATGTGATTTTTTTTCCTAATTCACAATTTTTTAAGCACCCAAACTCACACATTTTAATTATATTTTGAAAACTCAAATGTCTGTGAGTTAATAAGAAAAAAAATTAGAAAATTCAAATGTAAATATTCAGTTTTTGTCCAAAACCTCGATTAAGCTGAATTTTCAGGACATAAAATTCAATCGATTCAAGTTTTTTCGGGACATGGACTTGATCGTTAGATGTTTCCCCCCTCCATGGTTTTTCATGCAAGTATTTGACATCCAGATTTTTCCATAAACATGCAAAAATTCGAAATTTTAGTTTCTCCGAGGTAGAAAAACTCTCACGCTGACAAATTCCATTCTTGATAAAAGAATTGAAAAAGATTATTACACCTCCAAGCACATCTTAAAAGTGCACATTTAGGGCATGTGCACTTTTAAGAAGTCCTTGAAGGTGTCAATCTTTTGGAGCAAACATGACAATTTGTTTAGTTTTATTACATTCACTGCGCACTGGCGTAAATAATATAACGTGCAATCTTCCTTGCAATTTAAGAAGTGGACACTAAACAGTTTTCAGGTTCTCTGACACACCATACTAAGTGGGAAAGGAAAAAAACATATGATTCAGATTTTCACTCAATTTTTTCGTGTTTGTCCCCAATCCGATTAGATCGGGACAGACTTTTTTTTATTAAAGGGGAACTATTAAAATTGAATATAAGGATTCTCCAATATTGACATGGCAATTGGCCAGTCACAGATCATCACATCATTACCCTGCAATGTGAAGTTCAGCTCAGCCCTGCAATGTCACTGCTACACCTATGGCATCACTGTCCCGCCCCCCCCTGCCCAGACTTTGCTGCCTAAAAAGGTGGCAACCCTTTCTGGTGAACTGACAAACAACCTGATAATTATACACAATCAGACAGTCGAAATCAGTCAAGAAACTCAGTATATGTGTTAAGAGTTAAGGTGCAGTGTAAACAGCGTCTAGGAGAATACTGGGAGAATGACAACGTTTAAGTAATATAATTCAGAGCGACCAGGCTCTCACATAGACTAGATGAAATGTAATTTATATATTTCAACAATTACACAAGCGGGCAAATTATCTTTGAAATGAAATACTACTTGGATTTGCAGATGAAAGAAAGTGGTGGAACATATAAGTAATTATTATACCAGTTTATTACGATGGTGGCTGTACCAAGTTATGCTTGGGTTTTTGATTGCATTTTAGGTATTATTGAGTTCATGGCATATTGTACATTTTACACAATTCACCTCTTTTAGCTGCATGAATGGGCTATGCAAAGTATTACCCCCTCCTCTCCTGGTTCTGTCTGGCCTTCTTTTTTGTTTTAAATCACAGAGACCCTATAAACAGTGGAATTATAAATGCCATTTCCACTGGTGAGGTTTATAGGTGCTTAATGTGTATCCCTCTCCAAAAGGAAAGAGAATTTATGAAGATCTCAATTTCCTGTCTTTAAACTAGAATTACCATGGTTACCGAATTTCACAGCATTTCTGTGCTGCTTGGCAACCCTTGGAATCTTTGCTAGTTTGTGTCCATAGAAACCATGTTCCGTTTCAATGCTCTATTATAAATATTTATTTGTTTCTGAGTAACTAGTATGTTCGGTCCACAGTAGCAGTAGAATTACGAACTGCTTATGTTACTATTTAAGGTAAAATGTGAATTCAAAATTCTTTAGAAGAGACAAAACAACAATGAACTTTTGTTTGCTAGAACACACGGAATTACACAAAATGTAACTGCATGTTGAGAATAGGTATAACAACAGAGCATCTGTTTATTATTTTTGCATTGCACATTTGTAAATTTAAGGGGATGTTCTATTAATATCACTTGTGTTGAATATATCTTTTGCCTTTTGTTTTACTCACAAAACAACTATGGTTTCTGTTAATTCTTGAGCTAAACAGGGCAAACAGGGAAACTGAAATTACTCCATATTTAGTCCTTGCGAGGTAGACAATTATAGTAAATTGCTAGTACACAGATACACAGATGTCCTTTATGTAGAGGGATTATCGGTGCACTGGTAATCTAAATATTTGCTTTTCAAGCACCAAACTGATGTTTAGCTCAAGAAATAACAAACCCATAGATTTGTAATTAAAACAGGCACTTTTTTTTGTCACATTTTTTATTCACTAAACACTTGTTGGTACACAGGGAAGTAAACTGCCTCTTAGATTACCTGTGCACAGATAATCCCCTTGCATAATGGGCTCAACAAAGGGGGAATGGAAGGTGTTGTACACTCTCATTACTCTCTCAGTGTAATCTCATTAGCAACCAAACATGGAGTAGTGTCAGTTTCCCTGTTTGTCCTGTGGAGCTCAAAAAAATAATATAAAACATAGATTTTTTATTAAAATAATAGGTAAAAAGCATGTTCAGCACAATCCCTATTCAATGAACTGACGTTGAACAGGGAGTTCAACAATTGATCATTACATTTACATTATGAATTAATAAATTATTTACTTGGTTTTTATATGAATTGTATACTTGTGTGCTGCCATTTAGAATTTTTTTTGCCCTGGACAGTATCACCATTAAAAGGCAATAGATGTGATCTTTATTTAGAGAACTATATATATTTATTCTCCTACCGAGCCTTATCTAGCTACAGAACTTACTGAACACTCTGGAAAGTCTACTGGGGTATTTTGGGCCCCATCTGTGGCCTTTCTCAAGCAGTTCCTGGTTTGATTTGTTGGCATGCAAAAAGATAAATGCTGATTTTTTTTCTCATTGGTGGCAGGATATGATATTGCAAAATTGTGACAATAACAACTATACCACATTATAGCAACATTATAGCCTGAGCAACCAGACTGATGTCTGACTATATACCATGGCAACCCCAGACTTGAATTTAAATCCCAATATCAGAACACATATAATACTACATCAGAAAGTATCGTATATACCCGAGTATAAGCCGAGTTTTTCAGCATCCAAAATGTGCTGAAAAAGTCTACCTCAGCTTATACTCGGGTCAGCGGTACCGACCCGAGTAGCTGAGATTGCAGTCACTTTTAATCATTCCTATACCAACAGTACACTTGGGGAGAGACTGCAATATCCCACAATGCCCTCTGTTGATTATATGAAAGAATAACAGTGCGCCCTCTGTTGGTTATATGAAAGAATAACAGTGACTGCAATATCACACAGCGCCATCTGTTGGTTATATGAAAGAATAACAGTGACTGCAATATCACACAGCGCCATCTGTTGGTTGTATGAAAGAATAACAGTGCGCCCTCTGTTGGTTATATGAAAGATTAACAGTGACTGCAATATCACACAGCGCCATCTGTTGGTTGTATGAAAGAATAACAGTGCGCCCTCTGTTGGTTATATTAAAGAATAACAGTGACTGCAATATCACACAGCACCCTCTGTTGGTTATATGAAAGAATAACAGTGACTGCAATATCACACAGCGCCATCTGTTGGTTATATGGAAGAATAACAGTGACTGCAATATCACACAGTGCCTTCTGTTGGTTATATGAAAGATTAACAGTGACTGCAATATCACTCAGCGCCCTCTGTTGGTTATATGAAAGAATAACAGTGACTGCAATATCACACAGAGCCCTCTGTTGGTTATACGAAAGATTAACAGTGATGGCAATATCAAACAGCACCCTCTGCCCATGGTAGTGGGACAGTGGGACAATGCACACAGTAATCCGTTTGGCAATTCTCTGTCACCATCAACTTTGCAAAGAAGTCCGGTTGATCGCTGGAGGGGTCATTTTGGCAGAATGTGCGCTGCTGGGAGACAGGGCTGTAGTTGTGTCTAGGCTTATACTAGAGTCAATAAGTTTTCCCAGTTTTCGTAGGTAAAATTAGGTACCTCTGCTTATACTCGGGTCGGCTTATACTCGAGTATATACGGTATATGAGAAAGCCAACCCAATCATCTAAGCATCTCTAATACAAACACATTAACATACAATCCCTTTGTACACAGAAACTTGAATCTTATAAATGCACAAAAGTGTATATTCCTTACATTGAAACATACCTACTCTCTCAAGTCTATTTCACTAGGTGCTTACCTTTCAGGAAGATATTATTGTGATACTATCTGTCACGATCGCCGCCCGGAGCAGGACCAGGAGCTCCGGGCGGCGCAACTACCCCTTCCGACGCCGCTCCCAAAATGGCGGCGCCCATGGCCGCCACGTGGGTAGCGGCGCAGAGACGCCTGCGCGCAAGTGCGCAGGCGCGAAGACGTCACAACGGCGCGACGGACGCAGGCGCAGCGCGTCGGTCCCAGACGTGCTGACGCCGACGCAAGGGCGCCAAAAATCCCCTTTAAAAGGACGCCTGAGGCGCCAAGATGGCGCCCGAAAATAGGATCTTGTTCCTGATTAGATTCCTGGGTTCCCTGTTGCTGTTATCCCTGTGTACTCTATTGATTGATCTCTTGTTGTTGACCCCCTGCCTGGACTTTGGACTCTGTTTATATTCTGCCTGCCTTTTGACCTATTGCCTGAACTTTATTACCCCTTCGGCTGAATCCCTGGATACCACGATCCTGATCCCTCCTGAGGGGCTTCCTCCTTTATCCGGACAACTCCCCAGAGGGAACTCCCGGTTCCCTGACACTATCAGAGCCTTAAACTCAAAAATTTCTCCAAAGCATGCTAGTAGGTAAAAAAATATATTTTATTCACATCAATAGTTAAAAGACATGGATAGTATCCCCTCTAACGCCTAACGCGTTTCATGCTTACCCAGCACTTCATAGGCAGAATCCTGTCAGAGCCTGCCTATATACAGTATACAATGTCAAGATTGATGTTTGGCTCATGTGCACAAACTGAGCACACTCAGGTATGGTGTCAGAGTTGGTGAGCACATTGCTCTGGTGACCTCGGTGCACATGTTTCCACACAGGCCCGCATTCCAGCATGAGCATTGACGCACTCATGAGCACACATTAATACAAACACATTAACATACAATCCCTTTATACACAGAAACTTGAATCTTATAAATGCACAAAAGTGTATATTCCTTACATTGAAACATACCTACTCTCTCAAGTCTATTTCACTAGGTGCTTACCTTTTAGGAAGATATTATTGTGAGACTGTCAGAGCCCGCCTATATATACAATGTCAAGATTGATGTTTGGCTCGTGCACAAACTGCGCACACTCAGGTATGGTGTCAGAGTTGGTGAGCACATTGCTCTGGTGACCTCGGTGCACACGTTTCCACACAGGCCCGCATTCCAGCATGAGCATTGACGAACTCATGAGCACATTCTGATGCATGAGCATATAGAGTAAATAGACAACGATCATACGCCAGTGCAAGGTGATTATCTTTTGCTGACACTTTGCATTCATTATACTAACTTCTGGATTCATGTTCCTGACCTGTCTTTGTGTTACTCCTTTGGCTTCTAATCCTTGACTTCCTGATCTTCTGGTTCTGACCCTGGCCTATTCTCTATCCAAAGTTACATAGTTAAATTGGGTTGAAAAAAGACAAAGTCCATCAAGTTCAACCCCTCCAAATGAAAACCCAACATCCATACACACACACCTTCATACTTACACATCAATTATATCTATACTAACTATAAAGTTTTAGTATCACAATAGTCTGTGATATTATGTCTGTCCAAGAAATCATCCAAGCCCCTCTTAAAAGCATTAGCAAAATCAGCCATTACATCATCACCCGGCAGGGCATTCCATAACCTCACTGTCCTCACGGTGAAGAACCACCTACGTTACTTCAAATCAAAGTTATTTTCTTCTAGTGTTTCCTGCTTGAAGTTGTGTCTTCAGCTTTTGTCTGCAGTTAAAGGGGTTGGTCATCTTCCAAACACTTTTTTCAGTTGAGTTGTTTCAGTTTGTTCACCATAAACAAAGACTTTTTTCAATCACTTTCCATCTTCTATTTTTTAGAGATCGCCACAGTTCTCTATAGTGAAATTCCGCCACTCTTCATTCATTTCTATGGGATTTTGAAAGCCGTATTTATTAAATTATGAACTTTCACCCATCGATAAATACTCTTTTAAAAATCCCATAGAAATGAATGGAGAGTGGCGGAATTTCACTCTAGCAGACTGTGGTGATCTCTAACTTCACTCTTTGATAAATAAACCTCTTAGTATTTGTACCAGTGGGAAGTGCAGGGGAGGCTTATCACCTCTTGGCTTACCATGATACCTGACAGATACCCATCCCTCAAAAGTGCTATTGCATATATATATATAGATATAGATATATATAGATACAGACGAAAGGATGGACAGCACTCACTATTAATGCTTAAATTCTGTATTGAAAGATAAAAACTTCACATCACCATATATGTGCACACATCATTCGGCGACGTTTCGAGCCATCTTGGCCCTTTCTCAAGCCATGTGTATGAAATAAAACTCTTTTGATTGAAAACTTCGGTGTGCTGGTCCACTTTGAACATTATATATATATATATATATATATATATATATATATAGTAGTAAGCAAAGAAGAAAAACCGCACTAACAGGTCTTTATACAAAAATAGAAAAACTTTTATTAATCAACGTTTTGGCTCGACCGCTGGAGCCGTCTTCAGGAACAAGCCGTCTTGTCGAGCCGAAACGTTGATTAATAAAAGTTTTTTTATTTTTGTATAAAGACCTGTTGGTGCGGTTTTTCTTTTTTGCTGACTACTATTGATACATGTAACCAGCACACAGGCATTGGTTTTTTGGTTGTCCGTGTGCACTGTGTCCAAATTTGATATATATATATATATATATATATATATATATATATATATATATATATATATATATATAGTTCAAAGAAAGCACTCACGGCATTGATCATAGGATGAATTTCAAAGTGTCTTTATTCGTGCATGGTGCATCAACTTGTTTCGGCTCTCGTAGCCGAAACGCGTTGATGCACCAGCGTTGTTTAGAAAGCAGTGCTTTCTTTAAATTTATAACAGCTTGATTTATTCGTAATGTTCTATATATTATGGGACTGTTGCTAGAAATTCAGAATTTGTGTAGTAAAACCTGTTTCAAGAAAAGATTTAATTCCATAATTAAGCTTGTTAACGTTATTTATTTCAACGATGACAAATAACATACAAGCTTTAAAGATATGACAAAAATATATATTTATGTTTGCTTCTCGCTGTCAAATTCAAGGAAAAATTTTATTGTTGATATTGTCTATCTGTCTACAGACAGATAGTCCTTCTATGTGTACCCAAGTAAAATCGATATACTTAATGGCTCTGAATAACATTGTGTAACTTGTTTAAATGTAAAAAGATGGTGATTGTCTTTTTCATCCAAACGTAACTATTCAACTGTGTAGCAAAGAATTTAGGCAGAATGGGTTAGCCATGCACAGTAAAGCATGAAAATATTCTCATTTCTGTTAGTAAAACGATAAAAAAAATCTATAACAATATATGACTCGGATAGATTTACAATCTAGTCATTATGAAGCAGAATAGCAAATAAAACCATGAAAGTAGCAAGGCATATGTTTCAACCCACTACACGTGGCAGAATACAAAGCAAACTTTATGACATCTGGTATAGTTTATGTCAGTAATTTAATTCAGATTTACAGAATGTATGAACTTTTACATTCTCTGAATAAATATTTATTTTAACCGAAGGCAGATTAAGTGATAATCTTAAAGGACAAGGAAAGGCAAAAAATAAAATCCCATTTTTACTTTCTTTAATGGAAAAGAAACCTATCTTCAATATACTTTAATTAAAAAATGTGTACCCTTTTTATAAGAAACCTGACTGAATGCAATGGAATTCTCCCTTCATTTACTGCTGTGGATAGGAATTGTCAGACGGTCCCTAACTGCTGAACAGGGAAACAATCATACTTTTGAACAGCAGGGGGAGCCCCTGCCTTACTTACCAGCCATGCAGAATTCAAGCAGCTTTGTTTATGACGATCCCTAAGCAGCCCAGACCACACTGAGCATGTGCAGGGTCAGGCAAAGATGTTTAACAAAGTTACAAGATGACAGCCCCCTGTGGCCAACTTTGAAAGCATAAATCATTTGTTTGATTAGGCTTTGTGGTGCAGTAAGTTCATGCTTATGTTTAGTATACAAAATACAGCATTTCTAGCCTTCCTTGTCCTTTAAGTATGACATATAAGGTTTTGAACAAAAGGGGCTTTTGAACAAAAATGGACTAGTCCCTGGATCAACTTGTACTATGAGCTATCTTCCATAAGCCTGTAGCTATCCAACCCTTTTTTTTAAAGCTATCTAATGTATCAGCCTGTACGACTGATTCAGAAAGAGAATTCCACATCTTCCACCCTTCCAATTATTTAGGCGAACCTCTTTTCTTCTAATCGGAATGGGTGACTTTGTGTCAGCTGGAAAGACCTACTGATAAATAAAGCATTAGAGAGATTATTATATGATCCCCTTATATATTTATACATAGTTATCATACCACCCAGTGCCTCTTCTCCAGTGTGAACATCCCCAATTTGGCCAGTCTTTCCTCATAGCTAAGATTTTCCACACCTTTTACCAGCTTAGTTGCCCTTCTCTGGACTCTCTCTAATTCAATAATGTCCTGTTTGAGCACTGGAGACCAAAACTGTACGGCATATTGTAGATGGGGCCTTACCAGTGCTCTATAAAGTGGAAGAATGACCCCCTCCTCTAGCTAATTTATGCCCCTTTTAATACAGCTCAAGACCTTTGCCCTTGATTTGCCTTCAATGCTGCTGACTGGCATTGTTTGCTACAGCCAAGTTTATCATCTACTCCAAGGTCCTTTTCCATTATGGATTTGCCTAGTGCAGTCCCATTAAGGGTATAAGTGGCTAGGATGTATTTACATCCCATGTGCATGACTTTACAAATTTTAACATTGAATCTCATTTGACACTTAGCTGGCCAAATTGCCAGTTTGTCAAGATCCTGTTGCAAGGATGCCACCTCCTGGATGTGTGTTGTTTAACACAAAAACAGTTTTTGTTGTTCCAAATTATTATTTTTACTCTTTGCCGTTTTAGCTTGTGAAGCATTCCTTTACTGTTGAGGACATTGATTTCACATTTGGATAACAAGTTTGATCGCATGTAACTGAACAATTTACAGTGTAAATATTCCAACATTACAGATTTTGACCAACAAAAAGGGCACTTTAGGTAGTATGCTATTAACAATGTACCTAAATAACCAACTGAGAAAGCTGGATCTGTGGGAAACCAGAAGCATTCAGCAACATGTGAGCATTAAAAGATTCTGTGTGTCTGTTTTATGAATAGAACTGTAGCACTAATTGCCTTTTACACCAAACATCAAATACCCTTCTGACAAGATTTCAAAGACCTGTCAGTTTAAATTGCTACTTTTCAAACTTTTACCATGTCTACCCACTAGAATTAAATCATGTTTTAAAGCTTTTATTCGAGCCTGTATAATAACAGAAGCACATTGTAACCGTTTTATTCTAGAAATTATTCCACATACAATAAATAGAAACGTTACACTGTTAAAGTGTTTATGAAGTATAACAACATGAACATTACTTTCTGATATCAGGATTCATCGATTGTATTCTTGCCAAAGTATGACAAAGGTCAAACACCAAAAGAAGTGCTTGCTGGAATCTATGACCTACAAACATCATTTGTTCTAGGGTTAGGACTCCCACCCAAGTAGAAACCTCTAGTATCAGATACTGAAAATAAAATAACATACTTATGAGCAGGCCAGGATTTGTGGCAAGGCCACAAAGGCCTGAAGAATTTTAGGGATGGCACTGGAGACATGCGGGAAATTTGCAAGTTCTCCCACACGTCAATCCCAGTGCTAGTGCTCCAGACCTGAAGTGCACACACATTCACCTCTAAGTTAACTTTTACTATGTTATAGAATGGATAATTCTAAGCAACTTTTCAACTGGCCTTCATTTTTTCTTTTTTTTATAGATTTTTAATTATTTGCCTTCTTAAGACTCAAGCTGACACCATTTAAAAAACAAATGCTCTATAAGGCTACAAAAAAACACATATAATAATAAATGAAAACCATCTGTAAATTGGCTCAGAATATCGTTCTGTACATCATACTAAAAGTGAATTTAAACAGGAACATCCCCTTTAAAGATAAAGTCATTCATATATCCTTTAAACAAATGAAGCATATGATAAAGTTGTAACTTTAATGAAGACATGGTAAAGTAAACTGACAGTCTAATCAAACTACAAAGGAATAGCCAGCAAAATAAAATACTAAAAGTTGTCTTAAAGGTGAACCACCCCTTTAAGAAGTAAATGTAGAAGCACTCTATGTGGTTTAATATAGAAGTAAAGAAGTTAATAGGAAAGAAGAGAAAGGTATTTAAAAACGACAACATTCTGTGGGGACAGAAGCTGCTTTTAATTAATATAAACATTATAATAAATGTTGTAAAACTGCAATCCAAAAGGCAAAGATAGGAAATGAGGAGCTGCAGATGTTAAGTATATTAATAATAAAAAGATGCAGGTCGTGAGTGTTGCTTCTGTAAATAATGGTACCAATATGGTTGTAACAGATACAGAAAAGGTAAATGTGCAAAATCAGTTCTTTTCTTCAGTGTATACAATAGAGGAGTCAGAGTTCCCAGGCTCACTTCATAGCTGCAGTGTTGGCTCAGCTCAGTCAAGTCAGTGGCTGATGAGGCATATGATGCATAAAGCTTTAATAAAAATTAACATAAACAAGGCATCAAGGCCAGATGGCATACACCCCCCAGGATTCTAATAGAGCTTATCTCAGTTTTAGACCAGCCCCTAATTTTGATTTTCTCAGATTCTCTTTCATCCGGTATGGTACCTATAGGATATCGGAGTATGCTATAGACCCCCTAATGTAAGTGAGGAGGAAGAGACAAAGCTCCTAGTGCAAATAGAAAAGGCTGCTAGTTTAGGTAAAGTAATGATAATGGGGGATTTTAATTAACCAGATATTGACTGGAGCAACGGTACTGCTAGATCAGTTAATGGGAACAAGTTTATAAACTTATTGCACGACAATTTTTTAGCACAGGTTGTTGAGGAGCCTACCCAGAACTTATAGCAAAAGTCATTGAACCCTTGGGTAATAGTGACCATAATGTTATATCTTTTAATGTCTGGTGCAAAAAACAAAAATATACTGGGGCAACAAAAACCATGAATTTTGGAAAAGCTAATTTTAGTGCCTTGAGGGCTGCCCTACAGAGCATTGATTGGGGCATTAGACACAGAACAGAAATAGTTGTCCTTTAAAATGATATTAAATCATTACAGTTCTCAATTTATTCCCTTAACGACTAAACATAGAAGCTCTAAGAATCATCCTGTGTGGCTTAATACAGAAGTAAAGAAGTTAATGGGAAAGAAGAGAAAGGCATTTAAAAACTACAAATCTGTAGGGACAGAAGCTGCATTTAATGAATATAAACACTGTAATAAATGTTGTAAATCAGCAATCCGGAAGGCTAAGAAAGAAATGAAGAGTTAATTGCGGTGGAGGTGAAAACTAACCCTAAAAAGTTTTTTAAATATATTAATAGTAAAAAGATGCAGGTTGAGAGTGTTGCTCCCTTAAATAATGGTACCAGTATGGTTGTAACAGATACAGAAAAGGCAAATGTGTTGAATCAGTTCTTTTCTTCAGTGTATACAATAGAGGAGTCTGGGTTCACAGGCTCACTTTATAACTGCACGAATGGTTCAGCTCAATCTAGTCAGTGGCTGACTCAGGATATGATTCAAAAAGCTTTAATACAAATTCATGTAAACAAGGCTCCAGGGCCTCATGGCATACACCCCCAGGTTCTAAGACAGCTTAGTTCAGTTTTAGACCAGCCCTTATTTCTGATTTTCTCAGATTCACTGTCATCTGGTATGGTGCCTATGGATTGGAGAAAAGCTGATGTTATTCCAACATTTAAAAAGGGATTACGATCTCAGCCTGGCAGTTATAGGCCAGTAAGCTTGACATCTGTGGTGGGCAAATTATTTGAAGGCTTGTTAAGGGATCACATTCAAAATTTTGTCCTAATGAATGGCATTATGAGCAACAATCAGCATGGCTTTATGAAGGATAGGTCATGTCAGACGAATTTGATTGCATTTTATGATGTGGTAAGTAAGATTCTGGACAGTGGGAGGGGGCAGTAGATGTGATCTATTTGGATTTTGCCAAAGCGTTTGATACTGTGCCCCACAAACGACTGCTTTCTAAACTAAGGTCTGTTGGTCTTAATGAAGTCGTTTGCACGTGGATAGGAAACTGGCTACAGGATCGGGTACAGAGGGTGGTTGTTAATGGGACATTCTCTACTTGGAGTAAGGTTCTTAGTGGGGTCCCCCAGGGCTCAGTATTGGGTCCACTTTTATTTAACTTGTTCATTAATGATTTAGGGGAGGGTGTTGTAAGTAATGTATCAGTGTTTGCAGATGACACAAAATTATCCAGCCCAATTAATTCCATCCAGGATGTGGCATCCTTGCAACATGATCTTGACAAACTTGCAATCTGGGCAGCTAAGTGGCAAATGAGATTCAATGTTGATAAATGTAAAGTCATGCACCTGGGATGTAAAAAAATCCAAGCCACTTATACCCTTATTGGGACTGCACTAGGCAAATCCATTATGGAAAAGGACCTTGGAGTCCGTGTAGATGATAAACTTGGCTGTAGTAAGAAATGCCAGTCGGCAGCATCAAGGGCAAATAAGGTCTTGAGCTGTATTAAAAGGGGCATAGAGTCAAGGGAGGAAGGGGTCATTCTTCCACTGTATAGAGCACTTGTAAGGCCCCATCTAGAATATTCCGTACAGTTTTGGTCTCCATCACTCAAACAGGACATTATTGTATTAGAGAGGGTAAAGAGAAGGGCAACTAAGCTGGTAAAAGTTATTGAAAATCTTAGCTATGAGGAAAGACTGGCCAAATTGGGGATGTTCACGCTGGAGAAGAGGCGCTTAAGGGGTGATAGGATGACTATGTATAAATATATAAGGGGATCATATAATAATCTCTCTAATGCTTTATTTACCAGTAGGTCTTTCCAGCTGACACGAGGTCACCCATTCCGATTAGAAGAAAAGAGGTTCCACCTAAATATTCAGAAGGCGTTTTTTACAGTGAGAGTCGTGAAGATGTGGAATTCTCTCCCTGAATCAGTTGTACAGGCTGATACATTAGATAGCTTTAAGAAGGGGTTGGATAGCTTTTTAGCAAGTAAGGGAATACAGGGTTATGGGTAATAGCTCATAGTCCAAGTTGATCCAGGGACTAGTCTGATTGCCATTTTGGAGTCAGGAAGGAATTTTTCCCCCTCTAAGGCAAATTGGAGAGGCTTCAGATGGGTTTTTTGCCTTCCTCTGGATCAACTGGCAGATAGGTAGTTAATATATATAAAAAAAAAGGTTGAACTCGATGGACATGTGTCTTTTTTCAACCTTACTTACTATGTTACTATGTTACTATGATTGGAGAAAAGCTAATGTCATTCCAATATCTAAAAATGGATTACAATCTCAGCCTGGCAATTATAGGCCAGTAAATTTGACATCTGTGGTGGGCAAATTATTTGAAGGCTTGTTAAGGGATCACATTCAAGATTTGGTCCTAGTGAGTGGCATAATGAGCAGCAATCAGCATGGGTCAGATGAATTTGATTGCTTTTTATGATAAGGCAAGTAAGATGCTGGACAGCGGGGGGGGGGGCAGTAGATGTGCTCTATTTGGATTTTGCCAAAGCATTTGATACCGTGCCCCACAAATTACTGCTTTTTAAACTAAGGGCTGTTGTGCTTAATAAAGTCTTATGCACTTGGATAGGAAACTGCCTACAGGATTGGGCACAGAGGGTGGTTGTTAAGGTTACATTCTCTAGTAAGGTTCTTAGTGGGGTTCCTCAGGGCTCGGTATTGGGTCCACTTTTATTTAACTTGTTCATTAATGACTTTGGGGAGGGTATTGCAAGTAATGTATCAGTGTGCACTATGCAACCCAATTAATTCCATCCACGATGCAGCATCCTTGCAATAGGATCTTGACAAACTGGAAATCTGGGCAGCTAAGTGGCAAATGAGATTCAATGTTAATAAATGTAAAGTCATGCACCTGGGATGTAAAAATAATCAAGCCATTTGTACCTTTAAAGCGGACCTGTCAACTGCACATAAAAAGCTGTATAATGAAAGTCCTTTGCAAATTAAACATGGAACTTAAATTATTTTTTTCATTAAAAACATCCATACCTGTTAAAAAAGGGTTTTTATATTTGAGCTGTCAATAAATTACTTACACTTTCCATTCAGCACTTCTAATAGGTCTCTGCACTCCACACATTCCCCTTCCCTCCTCACGCTCTTTGATCGTGTAGGGCACTATGCATGGACATTAGGTCCCCCATTTTGGTGCATACACATGATTTTGGGATGATATTTAATTTGTTTTTATAACAGTGTTCACAAAATGGCACCTGACTGTATGCTTTGATTGTGTAATTCCAAGACTGAAGGAAACAAAATGTAAACAATAAGTATAGTGAAAGTAAAGTTTACTTTGCTCAACTAACATGATAGAGAAGAATTTTTAATTATTTCTTAGGGTGACAGGTCCCCTTTAATGGGACTGCACTAGGCAAATCCATAATGAAAAAGGACCTTAAAGTCCTTGTAGATTATAAACTTGGCTGTAGCAAGCAATGCCAGTGTCATGATACATTCCTGTAATAGTTGATAAAACAGGCCAATGTTTCATGAGAAATATTTCTGCCAGTACCTAAATGAGACACATAGCAGGCCTCTCTTCACTAAGGTCTTGAGTCAACCATTTGTAACAGGGTCACAACCTATTATGCCGTCCATGTGGAGGGGGAAAACCCAAGGAGGGAGAGCTTAAAGTTCCCAGCAAGGCCCCTTCATAGGTGAAGTGAAGGTCGCACAGAACATATCCTCAAACATATTTATCCTCACAGATCCCAGACTTCTTGTACCAACAGTATAAAAAACAGGTGATGGGTTCAAGGTAATAGCTTTCAGATGAGTCCAAACATGACTAGGTTTGGTACTCTGTATATCAGATGTGAATATCTGGGCAGGGACAGGCCACACAGTATTGATGTTTAGTATCTATGGAATCCATGAGAGAATTAATAACCAATAAATATAATATAATCTTGCTCCAATGTTCTTATAAATAGTTATGGTCATTATATTCTTGGTCCAGTTCCTACTCACAGGAGGTCATAAAAACTCAATCTGTGTCCTTGTGCTAGGCCACGCCCCTTGCATTCCTGATGGAGGAGTGTGCAATTACCTGATGCCCTGAAATCACTGATAAACAGTCAGCTCTTCTGACTATAAATTGGATCTACTTAGGAGGACCAATTGCGATTGGAAGTTATCCAATTTGTTTCCCCTTGCCTCCAGGACCAGGAATTCTATATCTTTGAAGCTAAGTATATGTTTTCCATGTTTTCCCTTTTATTTTGTACTGTTTTTATTATGTATGTCTCTTTTTGTAGCATTGTTTTGTTAATTGCACTGCTATGTGTTTTATAATATTAAATATATATAACTTAATAAGTTTGTCTTTGGTTCTCTAAACAAACCTAGACTGAAAGAGTGTAATTGTGAGCCTTAAACCTCTGCATGCTGAATGAAAATGCTAGTCTGTGTGTATAATGATTAACCCTTGTTTGTGCTGGAGTACTGATTGAATCAGTAGGCACTTACCCTGACTATAGTGAGAGAGTGTTAAATGCATTGGTGTATTGTGAGTTATTACCTGTTAGAGAGAGCAGTGGAATAGTCACATTAGGTTTCTATCGCCTGTTAATGATAGATGGTGGCAGCAAATTAATTTTCCGGGTGTTGGTTGGTTTGTGGGTTGCTTTTGCGTTAGTCTAACCTGTGTGCAAGGTGTGTGAGAGTTAATGACAACTATGGGGTTATCAAAGTCCGAATTTATCTCAATATTTTCTGCTACAAACTCAGAGTTAATCCGCTTGGATTTTTACGCTTATTTATTATTACATTTTCCCAACAAATTGCTTTGCGGTAAAAAATCTGATTTTCACGATTTTTCCGGATATTTTCATCCGATTTTCAAGTTTTTTTTTTTAATTTCCACCAATTTTGCACGAAATCCAGCGCACATCAAAAAATCATTGGGACATATCCCATTGACTTATATGCAACGTCGACAGGTCTGAGATGCCAGATTTTCAGATTCAGACTTTTCCATCCTCGGGGTTTAATAAATTCCCAAAAAAAATGTAAAAGTCTGATTATATAAAAAAAAAAAATCAAGATTTTTTCATGATTTTTGCATTCAGAGTTTAGTAAATAACCCCCCTAAAGTCACATGCGGCGGGAAGTACCATATCTGTGATAGCCAGTTAGCAGCATCGAGGGCAAACAAGGTCTTGAGCTGCATTAAAAGGGGCATAGGAGGAGGAGGGGGCCATTCTTCCACTGTACAGAGCACTGATAAGGCCCTATCTAGAATATGCTGTACAGTTTTGGTCTCCAGTGCTCAAACAGGACATTATTGAATTAGAGAGGGTGCAGAGAAGGGCAACTAAGCTGGTAAAAGGTATGGAAAATCTTAGCTATGAGGAAAGACTGGCCAAATTGGGGATGTTCACACTGGATAAGAGGTGCTTAATGGGTGATAACTATGTATAAATGCTTTATTTACCTGTAGGTCTATCCAGCTGACGCAAGGTCACCCATTCCAATTAGAAGAAAGGAGGTTCCAGCTAAATATTCAGAGGGGTTTCTTTTACAGTAAGAGCTGTGAAGATGTGGAATTCTCTCCCTGAATCAGTCGGCTGATACATTAGATAGCTTTAAGAAGGGGTTGGATGGCTTTTATCAAGTGAGGGAATACAGGGTTATGGAAGATAGCTCATAGTAGGAGTTGATCCAGGGACTAGTCCTACTGCCATCTTGAAGTCAGGAAGGAATTTTCCCCCTCTGAGGTAAATTGATGAGGCTTCAAATGGGTTTTCTTGTTGCCTTCCTCTGAATCAACTAGCAGTTAGGCAGGTTATATATAGATTTGAACTGTTGAACTTGATGGCCATGTGTCTTTTTTCAACCTAACTTACTATGTTACTATGATATACAGGTATATGGAGATTAAAGTACAGGTATAGGATCTGTTATCCAGAAACCCATTATTGATCCAAATTACAGGAAGATAATCTCCCATGGACTCCATTTTAATAAAAAAAAATTCACATTTTTAAAAATGATTTTCTTTTTCTCTGTAATAATAAAACAGTAACTTCTATTTGATCCCAGCTAATATATATTTAACCTTATTGGCATCAAAACAATTCTACTGAGTTTCATTAATGTTAATTTTTTTTTAAATAGACTTATAGTATGGAGATCAAAATTATGGAAAGATCCCTTATCTGGAGAACCCCAGGACCAAAGCATTCTGGATAACAGGTCTCATACCTGTACAGTTGTGTTCGGGATAATAGCAGTGTGTTTAAAAAAAAAAAGTGCATAAAGCTCAAAATCATTATAATGACTAATGATTCAATTACACAGAATCAGCAGCATGCATGCCATGACTGTTGGGTCTTTTGGTTGTCTATTACTCTACATAGTAAATTATTTGCCATATAAGCATATAATACATAGCAGGTCTGGTCCCTTTATGCTGTTGTTATCCCTAACCACTGGATTCATAATTCAGGGGCTGGCTAGTGATGCAATTTTTAATAATAAAATATTCAGAAGAGAGTGCAACTTGGTTCTTCTATGTCCAGCTGTAACTATGTCTGTCCTTGCACCAACAACTGAAATGTGAGTCAAAGTAGAGTCAAATGGATCATAGGTGCTGTTCAGTACTTTAATGCAATAAAAAGCCTCTCAAATACTAAAGGTATTCACATGATCCTAAAATAAACACAGCATTGCCACAGAATGCACAAGAAATAAAGAAGTTATGCTGAATTATTATCAGAGGTATGCAAAGAACTCCTTAAATGCCACTTCAATTCACTTTGTATCCAGACAGACAAGTTTATTAACATATATATATATTTAGACTGACATTTTGTTAACTCAAATAGATATATTTTGATCTTGTTTATTTCATCAGTACATGGGCATAGAAAAATGGCTTCAAGGTAAGGGGGAATACAGTACATTTATTATAGTCATACAGATAAAGCACTCTTTATTAGCTGTGCAGATGCACAATTAGAAGAAATATGAGCCTAGATTAATAGATATCAGTGGGTACAGTACAGGTCGTGAACATGTGCTTATCATGCACTGCATAAGCCTTTATATGCAGAATTCCATAAATCACTTACAATGTATCTTCTGTTTCAGTATTACAAGCAAAGCTGGACAAAATGCAGCAGTGCACTAGAACAGTTAAAGCAGGGTAAAACACAAAAATGATGCTGTAATGCTGTATGCTGTAACTTAGAAACAAACAGGGAATGATGCATTTACTTTGAAACATAGAAGTTATGGCAAAATAAATATCATTGGTGCTGTCATTATTGCACAACAGAGCAATGGTATGCCATAGATTTAGTAACATTTACTTAGCTTAGTAACAGAACTAATCTTATATTTGTAGATATTCATGTGACAATATTCACATATATATATATATATATATATATATATATATATATATATATATATATATATATATATATATATATATATATATATATATATATATACTGTAAGAGACAAGGTATTATCATTTGAAAGCACCTACTGTAAAAGAAGTACCATACCTGATTAGTCTATATGCAGATAATTAATCCCAAATCTCAATCTATTGACACAGGGGGACCCTGGAGCTAGCACCACCTCGCAACCAGGGAAACAATGGGTTGTGGTTATAAATGAACTCTAGTGGCATTTAATGCAAGATAAAACTGCCAGCTGAGCTATCTTTGGACTTACTTTAGGTGCCAGAATATTTACAGCATTGCTGCATCAATGCAAAATTTGAGAGAAAGGCTAATGCTACACCAGAAGGATAAGCGTAGGCCGAGAATCAGCCCATGCACTTCAATTAAATTAGCCTAACCCTGTGACTGCACCTGGAGCCACAGTGTCAGGCTGGGTGCAGACAGAGAGCAGATTTAAATTCTAAAACTCCACCTTTTTCAGAAAAGGAGACAAATTGTGTTTTGGCATGAGATAAATAATTGAGTGAATATAGATATAATTTACCAATTTTGAGCACATTTTAGTACATTGGTTCTCTTAACATATACCAACAAATTGCATATCAGGAATGTTTTGGTAATACACTGTAATAATTCTTATTGCTGTAGGTATACACCATTAAAAACATGTTATTTTATTTTTTTAGTAATGAAATAGTGTACTGAATAGATTCTCATCTTAGATGTTAAAGAAATGAAGATATAAAACTAATAGAAAGCCTTTTGGCAAACACATATGTATTTTCTAGTAGTCTCTATTTGTATTGACTTTACTAGAGAGGTAGGTAGATGGAAGAATCTGTGTGTGGCAATAGTTTAATAACAGGAAAATGAGTATAAAATAAATTACAAAAGTATTATAATTTTATGTGCCCAGGCATCGTATCCAAGCAGCGGTATTAATGATTAGGACTTTGTACTCCCATGTGATGAACATTAAATAGAAAAACAGTATGAATTACCTCTATATATAAGTGTTCAAAGGAAACGCTTATTGAGATTGCTTTTGTCACACAAAATAATATAATGCAAAGTGAAAAATCTTGCCTTAGTTTGACATTATATATATATATATATATATATATATATATATATATATATATATATATTATTCCATCATATTTGTTTCCATTACAATAATCTATATCATGTCTAGACTACTGCAATTAGATTTTCAAACAAAAGAATAAGTATAAACAACTTCAAGCACAATGTACACGATGTACACGATAAATATATTTCCATAAATATGAAACACTGTGCTAACAATATTCAAAGAGGGGGTTGTACTATATTTAACAATAAAACTCTCTTTAGTAGTTCTGTTACAATTATGTATGCAATGGAGCTACAGTATGTCATAATTAATTACATAATCACAAAAATTAGAGGTCTAATTTGTGCTTGCAAAACTGTAATCTTAACTAATACAGAATACATTTGTGAAATAAAAATGTTTTAATTCAAAATAATTTAAAATATAGGCCTTAGGCACAACTGTCTCTTCTCTCCCTCCCTGTTGTAGTGAATAGGAAACCCTCTGTGCAAACATTGGCAATATCAATGAGGTGCCAATTAAGATGCGACGGAAAACAAGGTAAGAAATACCTTGATGGTGTCGCAGCGTTCATCCAACAGTCGTGTCGTATCGGACGAACGCTGCAACACCATCCAGCGTTGCTGTTGCTTGCCTTGTTTTCCATAGCATTTAACTTAAAAAACACAGGCATCATATCGGATGCGTGGAAATAAGGTTAGTGAATGCATTGTCGGATGGTGTTGCAGCTTCTGCATCCGACAGTCGTGTTAACGATGCATCTTCATCCGACATTTCCATTACTTACCTTATTTTTGTTGCATCCAACGTGACACCTGCGTTTGCGCAGTGCGTTGGATCGAACGGGAATCAGTCATGAAGTCCTACCCTTAGAGGTAGGAAATACCTGGTATTTCTGCTGGGTTCCTCCTGGTTTCCTGAACTTGTTATCTGAATCTGAACCTGTTTGCCTTGTGGTACTTTTTTTTCTGCCTGTATCATTGAACTTATTTTCAAACCAGAAAGCCTGTCCCTTTTTATTATTTTCCTATGCTTACATATTGTTGTGTCTTGTTTTTGAATTTTGGCTTTAGTAAACTGTTTATATTTTTTAAACAAAAATCCAATCTGCTTCATTGCTTGTCTTCCCCCTCCTAGCCTATACAAATAATAGAGCAGTGGCCCCTGTGACCTAGTTGTGGTCCCTGATGGTCATTCTGTGAGAGGGTTTGGGCCACTGTACTTAATACCCTGCGTGACATCACCAACATCTGCCATAGGCATAGTATTCCCGATTCACCTGAATCGAAAAAAATGCCTGAAAAAATCTGCATGTAGCGATAGAGATGGGGATAGTGATTACTTGATAATTTGTGATCAGTTTAATTAATGTGTTTAGAAAGTGTATTATTTTCATGAGATTACTGTATATTACATTTGGTTTTATGATTGTACCCCTTTAACTGTCTAACTGTATATGTCTTTGTGAGATTTCTCTGTTGTTAAATTCAAGACAAGGAATAATGAGCTTAAAGGGAGAAGGAAAGTCATTTTATACTTAGGAGTACACTTAGTACTCAGTAGTACTTAGTTTTATAAAACATTTTTACTATTTTTTGATTTAGTCACTGCTTTCAGGAAGCTGATTGACGATGGTCAATCCTCATGAAGATGTGCAATTTAATGTCGGTTTTCTTTTTCTGGTACAACTTGAGATATTCAGATCAGGCAGTACCTGGGTAGGTCCCAGTTTCGGACTGGCCCACAGGGATACCAGGAAAACTCCCGGTGGGCCCACGTGTCAATGGGCCTCTTGCTTCTAAACATTTGGTCATGGTCATTCCCTATTTCTTTATGGGAAAAAATGCTTAATAATGAAAAGAATAAAGTAAGCAGATATAAAAGACTAGAAGAATAAAGAGGTTGAGTGAGGAGAGGAGGAATAAAAGTTCGGAAAGTGTGCCCACGGTCTAAGGTTTTCTGGTGGGCCCCTGGCATCCCAGTCCGACACTGGTAGATCGCAGAAACAGACTTTCTCATTTACTTAAAGAAAACCTATGATAAAGCAGAGATGCACAAATGCACAGGCACTGTGTCACTGGCCCTGCCAACAAATGTTATGATTTGTGCAACAATCCCAACTAAATAATGTAACATCATGCACAAGTGCTGGGGAACAGCTTCATACTTTGTGAACCCATAAAATGGTACAGTAATTGTAAATGATGTTACAATGCCTAGAAAATCCTTTTATTGCTCATTTTTCATGAGTACTAGAAAGTCCTTTAAGGACACATTTGTGTTTTTTTTTAAACACACATGAGTACGTTTTGTCAATTCCATATGCCACTTTCTATTCTATGCGTTACTGAATGCACTTCAAGCACAGGTAAATGCAGCATTGTGTGTCTTAAAAAAACACAGTGAAACATAAATGGATAAATAAAAATGAACTGAAACTGATGTATTTATACCGCTGTTTTCAGAAACGTATGTAAGCTATTACAGGCTATAATATTGGCTTATAAAGATATGTGTGTTCTGTGACCATTAATTGTTTATAAGCATTTGTCTGCCTTCATTATTCGCTTTGTCTGTAAAACAGTGGGTATGTTTTGGCAGGATACCTATAGAAATCATTTTATTGGCAGCTGTTATTGCTGGAATTTATATGCAAATAAGCTTGATAAATTAATTCATGCTCTGCAGAATAAAAACAGAGTTAATGAATTACTCTGGGTAAATAATTAAGTCTGTTTCCACTGTGCCTATTTTATGGAATAAATCTTTCTTTTCAAAGAAAATATATTTTTCATTTGATACAACAGTATCAAACTATGTTTTCACACAACAATGTCACTAGCAAATCATTTATACAAGCATAATGTATTTTCGTACGTTTTATGCTACCATCTTAACATAGAAACAATGTTTATTATAATAATCTATTATTTACTATATTTATTCCCCCCAAATACAAATGTATTAATTTGCCCAACAGGAGGGTAGCAGTGAGATTGGCCCTAGGGCATAATTGCACTACATTGTCAATATAGTGGGGAGAGATACCATAAACTAAGGCAACATATGAAGTACACAGTGACCCTATGACAGTAATTGTAAAACTAAATGGTAAAACTATTTACAAAAAAAATGATGGACGGGTCCAGCTAATTTAGAGCTAGAGCAGTGTTGTAAATCCACCATGCTTTTTTTATCTGCTTTGGTTTTATTAATATTGGTGGTTTTCAGTGCAAAACTTGCCTTGTATCTGTTTTGTACTCTGTTTGAGTCTTCCATGTTTGTTGAAATATATAACTGCAATCTGTCATAGGCAAAGTAAACCACATACAGTATAAATATTATGTTAAAGGAGAAGGAAAGGTTAAAACTAAGTAAGCCGTATCAGAACGGTCCATCTAAATATACCAGTAAACCCCCAAAGTAATGTTGCTCTGAGTCCCCTGTCAAAAGAAACACTGCATTTCTTTCCTTCTATTGTGTACTCATGGGCTTCTGTGTCAGACTTCCTGCCTTCAGCTTAAACCTCATTGCCCTGGGCAAGAGCATGCTCAGTTTGCTCCTCTCCCCCCCCCCCCTTCCCTTCTCTACTGTAATCTGAGCCCAGAGCTCAGTGAAAGTGATGTCACACCATGTTAATACTGCTGCTCCTATTCTAAACAAACAGAGAGTTTCTAGAGCTTTTTACTCAGGTATGGTAAAACATTCTACAGAATAAATATAGCATTCTAGCTTGCACTATTGCAGCTAATCTATTGGCAATAAAATGCCTCCGTAGCTTTCCTTCTCCTTAAAATTCTTTTGGGGTTGTCATGTGAGCAGATCTGCCTAACCCAAGTTAATACTTTGAAGAACCTCCTGTGGCTGCAATTAACTGTACAGGTGCAATCACTATATGTAATAAAAGACACAAAGTTTGCCCAGGTGCTGTAACCCGTAGCAACCAATATAATTTAAACATGTGACCAGTAAATGCTACCTGCTAATTGGTTGCTCGTGCAATTACCTCTTTTCTGGGGGCTTTGTAAACTCCATACCTGTGGTAATTCTTCAACACAGGAAGACACAATGCCTGGAGGAGGTTTGTAAATGACCGTTCATAGCTTCAGAATAACCCAAACAGATATTTTATAAGTGACCTTATGGATAATTTTACCAAACTGACAGCAAATCAGTGATGTACTTCCCTTTCACATTTTATAATCTTGAGTCACAATTCTGAGAAGAGTGGGAGTAAAAGACAGAACTCTGTCCATTCATTGGCTGATGTAACCCAGCATGTATGTGTGCATTTGATTGGTACAGTATGTGAGCATAATTATTTATATGAGCCCAAGGCTTGCACTTAAAATGGTATTTTAAATATGAGATTATCCACATACTATTTGTAAAGTATATAAAACATTGAAGACAGTGTTTCATATATATATGCTGTTTATGTATTATATTTGTATAAAGACTTGCAGTGGAGGTTTGAGATCAGCTAAAGCTAAAGCTATCAGCTAAAAAGCAGGTAGCATTTACTAGTCAGCAGCAAATATCAGATTGGTTGCTTATAGGCCCAGGATTTGTGGAGAGGCCACCAAGGCCCGGGCCTAGGGTGGAAGGATTTTAAGGGGGGGGGGCATGCTGCCCAGCCACACACACGTTTGTTCAGAAACACTGGGGAGGTGCAGGAAGATACAATAGTTTTTAAAATTTCCTGTGTGCCAATCCCCATTGCTCTGGTCCCGATGATGAAAATTTGATTGAATAAAATGGAGGGGATGGGATGACGAACAACAGTGGGCCTAGCGGCACCTGCTATGTAAATCCAGCCTTAGTTGCTTACTAATTCATATTTTATTAATATTGCAGTGTTGAAAATGTGTCTATGGTTATCTTGACTTACTTTAATAGTAATACCACAATCAAAAATTCTACATATTTTTTAGAATATCTAATGAAAGGTATTAGTCTTTATTTAATGTTTACTTTTTTTCTTTAAAAATGTAATCTAGTTTATAGGTTGTCCAAAATAAACTTCACGTGGTTACATGTTTGTTTTTCCAGGCCATATCTCTAAACATGGCGGCCTTGTTATCCCAGGGAAGTCATGTAATCCTTTTGTTGTAATCTCAATGGAATATAATAGCTGTTACTTGAATGTTAACTCTTTGCTTACTTTTCTTTTTTTATGTTGTGTTTGCCTAATAATATGTACGTACATGTGTATGTATATTAGTCTAGTAGCAAGCATTTTAAAATACTCTTGTTTAAAGTATATTAGGTGATAGGCTTATTTATTATAAATAACCTAAATTCATTGCTTTTGATATTTAAACAATAGTACATTGGAGGATTCCCAAACAATTGGTGATTGGGAGCAGCAACACATTTATAGAGAAAAAAATATGGGACTTGTTATCCAAAATGTTTTGCACCTTGGGTTTTCCAGATAAAGGCTCTTTCTATAATTTAGATCTTCATACCGTAAGTCTACAAGAAACTACATTTCACTTTGGCACTCTTTTGTGAATGGTGAGAAAAATTACCAAAAGAAAATTAGATTATCATGGATTCCATCAAAGATACCATTCTGAAAGTGTGTCCCTAAAGTTAATGGCATGTCCAGCATTTTGATTGGTCACTATCTCACAATCTCTTTCTAGTATGTGTTGCTCATAAGCAACTGGCAACAGTTCCAGGAATTTGATCACAAGGTATTGCGTGAGAACATGACAGTAATTCAAATACATTATGTGACTTACCTTGAGGCTTTTGAAACATTCCTTATACTGTAGGCAGAAAAAACAATTTAGCTGTGGAATATACACTAAATAGTTGTCAGTTGTTAGGGAAAAATGATTTGGACAAACAGACCCTAAATTTTATATATTCAGATATTAGTATTTTCGATAATACTACATTGTTGAATGAAATTAGTTGCTTAGCACTTAAAGGAGAAATAAATATAACAAAGCAGTTTATTGCCAATAGATTAGCCACAATAGTGCAAGCTATAACACTATATTTATTCTGCAGAATGTTTAATCATACCTGAGTAAACAGCACTAGACACTGTCTCTGTTTGTTAAGGATAGCAGCTGCCATATTCGCTTGATGTGACATCACTTCCTGCCTGCGTCTCTCCCTGCACGCTCTGGGCTCAGATTACAGCAGGGAGGGGAGGAGGGAGGGAGAGAGAGAGAAAGGAGCAAACTGAGTATGCTCAAGCCCTGCCCTGGAGGTTTATGCTGAAAACAGGAAGTCTGATACTGCCCACGAGTACACAATAGAAGGAAAGAAATGCGTTTTTCTTTTGATAGAGAACAGTGTTACTTTGAGGGGTTACTGGTGTATTTATATAGACCTTAATTTTAGCCTTTCCTTCTCCTTTAATATTAAATTTGACCTGTCAACCAAAAATGTTTCCCCCACTGGAAGTACAGGCTAATAAAGCCTGCAATTCATATTTTTTTTTTAAAGAATGCTCCCTGCCTGCTCTAGGCAACCTAAAACTGGAGGTAGCTCACACACATATGCATAACAATTGCAAGCAATAATTTTTGATGCCACATTCAGAATCAGAATTTCATTGCAGACACTTTTTAAATGGTGTTGGCAACTCACCGATCCAGACAAGCACACAATTTGGTGACATTAGGGCAGGCTTAATGGGTGCATTTATGCTACATGCAAATTGTAAGGAACATATATTGGAAAAAAACACATTTAAATAGTGTCCAGGCATGCACAATGTTAAGCCTATTTTAGCATTTTGCTCATAAATTATCCTTAAAACATACAGCTTTTTACTTTTAAATATACAATCAGCTATAGATGGGCAAGTTAATAAATGCAGTAAGTTAATAAATAGGTTCACTGATATTTATGTTACTTCTCAGCTATAGATGGGCAAGTTAATAAATGCAGTAAGTTAATAAATAGGTTCACTGATATTTATGTTACTTCCAAACTATTTCCAAGCTATGCCACAAACATGTATAAACATTTTGTTGCATGTTTGTTTTTATGTAACAGACTGTAACAATCCAGCTGTCACATTTTAGCCACTTCCCCACTTGTATAAATTCTTGAACATTTAAGTAGAGTTACTCAGACAATGGGCATATTTCTTTTAATTAAAAAAGTTAATTCATTAAAACATGTGCTATAACCTACCCCTTTAATAGCACAAATTAAGTCTCCAGACCTTTTTTAGGCTTTCTATGGCAATTTTTCTGAAGCCCAAAGGCAGGATATTGGAAGGTACTTGAATATTTATTATGATTGTAGTCCAAAAACTTGGCTATGTATTCTTTTGTGTTTTTATGTTAGATTTTATTCATCCAGGTCATGGTATACAGTATCTGCTAGTGGTAAGTCTAAAGCAATTGGAAGATGTAGTGGAATACCCGGGCAAAACCTTTTAGCGTAATACATCTACCAGAATCCAGTCACAGTTGTTCATGGAACTTTCAGCCACTTCTCACTGATGATGCATCATCACTAGCAGATTTGCAAGTACAGGTATGGAATCCATTATCCAGAAAACCATTATCTGGAAAGCATCGACTTACTGAAAGGCCTATCCCATAGACTCCATTTTATCCAAATAATGCAAATTTTATAATGATTTCATTAATAAAAAAAATAGTACCTTGTACTTGATCCAAATTAAAATATAATGAATCCTTAATGGAAGCAAACCAAGTCTATTTGGGTTTATTTAATGTTTACATAATATTCTAGTAGACTGATACTGACACTAAAAAAAATATTTTGAAAATGTTAATCTACATTAAAAATTACCTATATGTCATGTTGATCGTTTTTCGATGATAGTTCTGCTTTTGTAAGTAATTGTCGCTTGAAGTTCCTAAACCTGGCTGTTTCGCCAGCCTGACTGCCCCTTCTTAACCGGTCAGTTAGAGTTTCTAATGCTAACGGACTACTGCTGCACAAATATGGCAGCCTCCTCATAGAGGAACATGGGGGTAAGAAAGGTAATGTAAAAGCATCAGGCAAATACTTTCATGGCAAAATTATAAATAGCATTCTAAGACAATGTTATGATAGATATTAAAAAAGGTTATTTTCTGATGTCAGTATCTCTTTAAGCATGTAGATCGAAATTACACAAAGATCTATTATCTGGAATGCCCCAGGTCCCATACTTGTATAGAGAGCACAAATGCACCTTTTACACTAAGAGAAACGTAATTTCCATATAAAAAAGAAATTCAGTTCTTGAGGTTACCAATGGTTGCTTTAAGTGCCAGATGAAACAAGGTCCTCCCTTTGAGGGACACAAGCTAGCTAAAATAATGGGTAATAAGATATGGGGACTTTCACGCAGCTCTCTCAGAGTGAGCACAAAAAAATAAACATGTGCTTGTTCCAAATTCTGATGGGATATATTTGTCTTATACCTTATACAGATGTACTGTACATTTTCATAACTTTTCAGTGAATTATTCATTGCCTTACCAGAAGAAACGTTTCAAGATACCTAAATGTCAGTAAAACACACACAAGAACATAGATTAAAGCTGGTCATACACAGGCCCATAAAGCTGGTAAATAACCTATATATACTGCACCCTGTAGTATCAACCCAGCCTGACCCCACACTTAGATGCTGATAATGGACAAAAATCAGGATCTTTCCATGCATGGCAAGCTTAACACGTGTTAAATAATAATGTACCATTTGGTATCACAAACATAGCAATACTAAGTTAATATCTGGTGCACACCTGTGGCAAACCCTAAAGAACATTCTGTGTCTTACCTTTTGTTACTGTTTTCTGTAATATATTTGCTATTAATTATTGTCTAAAGAATTATAGTAGTGTTTACCTGTGTCTGCTGTATCGAAAAGGGCTAGCATGCACCTCCTAAAAGTTCCTTAACACAATTTCTCCACCTAGTGGTTCCTAATATTATTAGATGTAGCATGTTCTATAATTAGTACAATTATTAAATGCAGAACTGAGGGCTCATTTACTATCACAACCACGATACAACCACATTTGACAATTGACACAGTTGTTGTGAGTATTGATGCACCTGATTGTACTTGCACCCAAACATGTCCCTGCCTATCCACATAGTTGCACAATGGGCCATTGCATCTGTGCTGCTTCTTCTGCTGAATTGTACACAAGTACACCTGTTGATCATAGGGAACTCTGAAATTATCATCACATTCACAGCTGTGATAGCTCCAGAGTTTCTCAACGGCCTGCATCACTAAGCACAATAGACTTTTGGTCAAATAATCAGCTGCATGCGTAATTTTAATGCAGTATTCAGGAAACCGAGCAATCTCTACTCTGATCATTTTGGCTGCAACTTGCATTCACCTTGTCAAAAAATGTGCATTCACAATTTTGTTTGCTTTGCTGTTTTGGGGCAGTTGTGGCTGATTTGTATCCACATACAGCGACAATAACACTGAAGTTGGGGGGGGGAAATGCTGCATTATAGTGATGTGCAAGCGATTGTAACCCGTCCTCTCCCAACCCGCACAATCTCTGATTCCAGCAAAGGGGGCAGGGCTAGGCAGTAGGGCATAGTAAAGTCACTGGTAGGTTGAAAGAATTATTCCAAACCCACCCCAGGAAGGATGTGTTGACGCTGGCCCATGGGTCCCACAGGTTTCGAGCTGGCATGCACATCACACATGTATCTATACTAGGGAACAAGCAATTACTTTCACTTCCCATTTTACACTTTCTAGATTCACTGCCCTCCTTACATTTCCCTTCCTTCTTGCGGTCTATGATTATGTAGCATGGGCATGGGCATTAGGCCCCCCCCATTCTGGGGTGTAAAAAAGGATTTTGTAATGATGCAAAGCTTGCCTTCATAACAAAGTTCACAAAATGGCACATGCCAACTTCCTGTGATTATAAATTCCAAGACTGAAGGAAACAAGTTTTAAATTATTTGTATAGTGTAAGTGAAGTTTGTTTTGCTTGACTGACATAATATAAAATAATTTGGAATTATTTCTTAGCGTGACTGACAGGTCCCCTTTAAGAAAAATAATAACAGAATAGTGAGTAATTAATTTGACCTGTGTGCTGGGCCTCTTTAAAAGGCCTTGGGTCCTCCTAACGGACTCCGTGTGCCATATGCAAGGCCGCCATTAGAAATCATGGGGCCCTGTACAACAACATTTTCTGGGCTCCACCCACCCCAGATCCCACCCACCCCACACCACAGTTAAAAGACCACACAGACATCAGCGTTAAAAATGGTAAACCCCCATACAAGTTATAAAAAGCCATTGATGGTGAGGGCCCCCTTATAAGTAAAAAAAACTGTGGTGCCAGGACCCTCCATAAAAGTTTTTTGAAAAAACATTGGTGGTCAGGGCCCCCCTACAAGTTTAAAAAAATTGGTGACCAGGGCCCCCCTATAAGATAAAAAAAACAGTGCCGCCAGGGCCCCCCATAAAAGTTTTTAAAAAATCATTGGTGGTCAGTGGCCCTTATAAGTTAAAAAGATACACTGGGGCCCCAGAGAATATTTTTTGAAAAATCATTGGTGGCAGGAGCCTAAAGAGTATTAAAATAAAAACACATTGTTTTTCATTCAGTAGAAATGAACTCGTGGCTTCAGGAATTCGGCTCCTTTCACGGCTTCAGGACTTCAACTTTGGCTTCTTTAGTAGCTTCAGGTGTTTTCGCGGCTTCAGGACTTCAACTTCGACTCCTTTCGTGGCTTCGGGTCTTTTTGCCACTTCGGGACTTTGGCTCTTCGTGACTTCGGCAGTTCGGAACTTTGGCAAGTGCACAGCTTCTGCGCTGTCAAGGGGGGCCCGGCTATTAAAAAAAAAGGCCCGGGCCTGGAACAAGAGTACCCCCTGTGCCCCCCTGATGGTGGCCCTGGCTATATGGGTTTTGTGCCCTAAGGGAACTTAGTTGTAGGGTATGCCATTTCATCTCTGTAGCAGTTGTTACTATGAGACACTATGCAAACACGCAAACCATAGGCACACATACTTGCTAGCTTAAAGTGATACTGACACTAAAAAATGACTTTTTAAAGTATGAATGTTCATTAAAAGTTATATGTCATGTTGATCATTTTTTTCTGAGAGGTTTGTTTATCTCTAAGTTATTGTTAGTTGAAGTTTCTAAACCTGACTGTTATGCCAATCTGACTGTCCCATCTCAGCCTGTCAGCCCTTCTAATGCTAACGGACTCCCGCAGCACAAATATGGCAGCCCCCTCATACAGGAACATGGGGCATCAGACAGGTAATGTAAAAGCATTGTGTAAATACTTTATGGCAAAGTTAGAAGTAGCTTGCAAAGCCAATATTATAATAGATGTAAAAAAAGAGTTACATTTCTGGTCTCATTATCTCTTTAAATCAACCAATGAATGGACAGAGTGTGTCTTTTACTCCCTTTTACTCCTTCCTGTTATAAAGCTTCAAAGAGGTGTTGAGCTAAAGTCCTGGTACTAGCAGTCTCAAACTATTTACAATGCTAAAGTGTTTGAAGGTCCACACTGAGTAAATTTATATCATTAAATTTTTAAGGATTAGATCCCTTTAAATTCTTCTTAAAAGCTGTTTAGTTATATTATCTCCAGTGCCATTAATATAAAGAGTCATATGGTATTTTTTCCACCACACAGCCTTGAATATGCAGGAAACATCTATACTTGCTCTTTGCAAGAAAATAGTAATTTTAAAAGCTATTAAACTGTTACTTAGCAACAGGTGTAATGTCACTGCCTGCACAAGCCATGGTGCCTTTATTAAGCTATGTAGCTGTGAAGAATCAAGTCCTGGGTATTTTATATTATTCCTATTGAAATATATACCTAGTTTCCTAGACACCTCGGGGCACATTTACTTAGCTCGAGTGAAGGATTAGAATGAAAAATACTTCGAATTTCAAAGGTTTTTTTTGGCTACTTCGACCATCACATTGGCTACTTCGACCATCACATTGGCTACTTCGACCTTCGACACGAAGGCTTCGCACTAAAAATCATTTCAACTATTCGACCATTCGTACTGTCTCTTTAAAAAAACCTTCGACTAGCTACTTCGCCAGCTAAAACCTACCGAGCACTGATGTTAGCCTATGGGGACCTTCCCCATAGGCTTTCTAAGTAATTTCTGATTAAAATCCTTCGATCGAGCGAAATGCGGTAAATCCTTCGACTTCGATATTCGAAGTCGAAGGATTCTACTTTGATGGTCGAATATCGAGGGTTAATTAACCCTCGATATTCGACCCATAGTAAATGTGCCCCTCATGTCAGTATGTATGTGTTTGTTACACTTGACTTGTGGGTCATGGACTAGATCATGGGAGCTGTAGTACTATATGTTTTAATGGGAACTTCATTCCAACTCTGGCCACAGGTTACTAGGGTAACCACTGAATGGCTGCTTGATTATTCTCATTTTCTATAGTAATCTTTACACAGTGATGCTGCATAGTGTTGTTTGTCAATTCAAGTATAACATTTTTGCTTTCATTTGTTTAAAATAGTTTAAAGAGGTTTTTGGTGCCGTAAAGAGGCGTATACATTTGTTTGTATTTAACTTATGCTGTTTGTTTTTGTACATGTGAAGGGAACAGTAAAGAGTCTGAAACAAATGTTTTCATAGATATTCAATAAGTTAATAAGTTAAGATAAAAAAGGTAAGTGCAGTGATTAAGGTTTTCTTTCTCTTTCTTTCTGTGTTACTTTATACCATTATAAGCACAATGATGTGTTACTCTCAAAATATAGTCTGAATATTGATAATAGAAATATATATATATATATATATATATATATATATATATATATATATATATATATATATACACACACATCCCTTTAAAAAGATCCACACTCTCAGGATCCGCACTTCGCCAGGCGTAGTTTCGCCAGCGCTACGCTAATTAACTAAAATCCGAAGTTGCGCTCAGGGAGGCGAATGGTAGCGAAGTTGTGCTAGCCTTAATTCGTCAAGCAAAGCGAAGTCACGCTAGCGATGCCTAATTTGCATACGGTGCCAAGTTAAAGTACAATGGACGTATGTGTAGCACCAAATACATAAGCTGGGAAAGATTCATAAAATAAAATAGAGTTGTTATTTTGCCCTATACATGTGCCCACTGTATTGTTTAGGTGCCATATGTTAGGAAATGTAGGGGGGAAAGAGGGTACCCCCAAAAAAATGTACAATCTTTTTCAGCCTATCACCCTTAAAAAAGGAAAAAATGCCAGCGTTTTTTGGGACTTAGAAAAAATTTCAACTTTTTTTGAAGCAAGCCCTATCTACTCTATTGCGCTTTGCCTGGTCTCAGTTGGCGAAGGCAAGTCTGGCGCAAGCGTTAACGTTCATGAAAATCCGCAAGTTAGTGAATTAGCATAGTTACATCCCTTCGCCATGGCGCAACTTCGCCTGGCATAAAGGTGCGAAGTAGCGCTAGAGTAGGTCCACTTCGCTAGCGAATTTACGCCAGCGCCGGTTAGTAAATCGAAATGACGTCCCGCTGGCAAATTTTGCGCTAGCGTAGCCACTTCGCGCTTTAGTGAATTTGCCCCATGTGTTGATGTGCTAGAAGCTACATTAAAGGGTAAATATAATAAGCAGTGACCAGTAACTTTTAAGTCTGCTAAATACAAAAAAAAAGATCAGACCTCAGTGTTAAGCACTGGAGCAACTTTTTCCTCACTAACCCAAAACCTGAAAAAAAAAATAGATGCAGGAAAAAGTCACAACAAAATCGCGCGTCAATCTGAATTGTTGCCTCGACAACTCTAATTTAGCAGATTATCAAATGAAAACAGCATCAAAATGCCCTAAACTATCACAGTTGTTAAAGGGCCCATCTGCTGTGGACTTCTACATAATTTCGACAGGTTTTAGCTGGAGTATTTTCAGGTTCGGATTTTAACAGCTTCAGAGAATAATAAATATCGAAAAATTCAATAAACAATAAATAAATAGGCCTGTAAAAGTTTTGGCTTAGCCCTTTATACTATAGAAGCAATAGTCAACTCTTAAACATTTTTTATTGTTGATAACATAATTATTTGCCAATGTGATATAGAATTGATGCCATCATATTTTTTTATCTGTTTTTGCAGTTGGTGGCCTGATATTTCTCTCTAATGTGTGAATGCAAACCTCAGTGAAAAATAAATCTGTGCTTGAGAAAAGGTCATTCAACAAATAATTCCCCCTCCCCAATTTTTTTATGTAGGCTTTGTTAGGGGCAGATTTACTAAGGGTCGAATATCGAGGGTTAATTAACCCTCGATATTCGACCAGGAACTAAAATCGTTTGACTTCGAATATCGAAGTCGAACGATTTAGTGCTAATCGTACGAACGTACGATCGAAGGATTATTCGTTCGATCGAACGATTAAATCGTTCGATTCGAAGGATTTTAATCCAACGATCGAAGGAATATCCTTCGATCAAAAAAACACAGGCAAGCCTATGGGGACCTTCCCCATAGGCTAACATTGAGTTCGGTAGCTTTTAGCTGCCGAACTAGGGGGTCGAAGTTTTTCTTAAAGAGACAGTACTTCGATTATCGAATGGTCGAATAGTCGAACGATTTTTAGTTCGAATCGTTCGATTCGAAGTCGAAGTAGTAGTCGAAGGTCAAAGTAGCCCATTCGATGGTCGAAGTAGCCAAAAAAACACTTCGAAATTCGAAGTTTTTTTAATTAGAATCCTTCACTCGAGCTTTGTAAATGTGCCCCTTAATGTTTGACATATTATATTTATATTTGTAATAATTATCTGAATACACAATGCATTTTCTGTAAATATTACCATTCAGTTTTCAAATTTTACCTTTAACGTCTTTAAACAGATACCACTAGGTGGTAGTAAGTGTCCTCATGTCATATCCAAGTATGGAACAGCAAAATGTGATAATACATAGTAATCATAAAAAATGGCTTAGTATTGCTTGCAGAATGTTAAGTAATTCCATGCTTGTTATGACAATTGTCTGTATAAAAATATATTTCTTGCACTTAAATTACAGATATGTGAATACAAAACTCAGGTAACTAATATTCATGTTATACATATTTCTTAATGTAATTAATGACTGCTGCATCAGTTTACAAAGATTTCTGATTCTGGATGGCCTTTACTGTAGGAAGCAAGCATACAAAGTTGCAAATTGTCTAACTATTTACACTGAAATCCTTATTTTGCCTCCTTACACCCTAATCAATAAAATGTGTTTTTCACATATACACCCTTGTGTCCTTTATTATTGCACAGTGATTATGTCAAAGTGCATAAAAAAGAAAAATCTTGGAAGTGCATAGCAAGATAAAATAAACAGACTAGTGGGAGTGAACTGTGATTTGCTTCTTTTTGGTGATAATCAACTGTATTCCACTGTGTGTGTTTTTTTTATATTTGAATGAAAATTAGAAAAGCTATGACTGTGGAGGCCAAATGCTTCTAGAAAGTTGCCTCTGTAAATATGACCACTGCTAAATAATGGACTGTGTGGATTTTACATTAACTCACTTCTTGTCACATTAATTACACCATATTTGTCTGGTTTATGAAGGTAGGCGTCAGAGTAGACTGAGGATTACTAGAAAGTGCCAAAATGTACATTACCTGGTCCGTGCATACCATATCTTAATGGAATTATTAATGATGCAGCTGCCTAAACCTCTAAGATCAGGTCACCAAGGAGAAATGGAATTTGTATTGATGCCCACTGGTCTCTTAAGAAATGTACAGAAACCTGGCTTTAGCAACCATTAGTGAGTTGGACCAGGAATTTACAAACGGCATCAGACTTCCAGTGATCTTGTCAACATTCATAGCTATTCAGCCACAAATCACCACAGGCTGGATATCTTCTTGGCATTACTACCAAGGGCAGCCTAAAATGTATAGTGTATACTGTACTTCTGACTTTTTGAAATGACTCATTTTGACAAATGTGCAGATTGTTGCCTAAATAGTATGTGTAAAATAATATAAAGATGCCAGAATATGGACAGGCAAAATGCTTTTTAGGGATAGTACAGGTGTGAGATTTATTACCTGAGATTCTTGGGACCTGGAGGTTTTCCATATAAGGTTCTTTCTGTAATCCTGGAAATACCAGAATATAATTTTACTCAATAATGCCGTTTGGTATTTTTAAGTGCTCAGGTCCTGATTTACTAACATGTGCCCATCTAATCTGCCCAGCACTGGAGACATGCGGGAGATTTTCAAATCTCTCCAGTCTCCAGTTCTCATATCTAATTTGGATATGGCTGGGCGGCATGCCACCCCTGCAATTCTGCTGCCCTAGACCCAAGCCTTTGTGGCCTTGCTACAGATCCGGGCCTATAAGTGCTACAAGTGAGAAAGCCATTTACCCTTTCCTCAATACAAAAGTACAACAATTACTAAACCACAAACGTAATAAGTGCTACCATTGACTCAAAATTATACAGCGAATAATTACAATGAAAAACAGTTTCTTCACAGCTCAGAGGGGAATCCCTGAAGATCCCCCACAGATGTTACTAGACTGAATGCAACTGACTTTTACAGACCCTCTAAACTACGGACCAATTACTACCTAACCCTCTAAGGAATAAGGATCAACCTATACCAAGGGTAATAAGACCAGATGGACATTAGAGCAAAACTTGATATTGCTAAATGTAAGCATTCAAGATATTCACAACAGCAAACCAAGTCCTATCACTGGAGGGAAAGCTGTGAAGAAATCAGCAAAATTGGTAGTGTCACGAACAGCAACCTAAATCCAGAACCCAAGCTAAGCTCCCTGGTCTCGCTTCTCACTTCTGACTATAACCACCGCCTTTCACCTCGGGAGGAGCCGTCGGCTAATTTGATGCCGCCAGGTCTTATTTGAGAGAGGAGCAAAGCTAATGGTTCTGGACGAGCAAAGAGGCATGATCGTCTCCCCAGGATACGGGAAGGAAGAACACCACTTGGAAACAGGCAGGCCAGCACAAGCAGAGAATAGTCAGACAGGCCGGAATCAGGATTGGAGAGTGTAGAATAGTCAGCGGATAGGCAAATGGTCAAGATTGGAGAGATCAGAATAGTCACAGGCAGGCACGGGTCAATAACAGTAATAACAGGCAGGATACACTAAAGAAAGCACCCAGGAACAATCAAAGCGAACCTAACAACGGGCAGTGTTTTTTACTACAAGGCCCCTTTAAATACTTTGAATTTCATGCTGTTGCGCATTGATGCATCACGCACGCCATAGGAGAGCCGGCACTGGATGGAACTGGACGCATGCGGCATGGCGGGCGCCCCCACGTGCCAGAGGGTACTCCACTGGACCACCGGGGTAAGTCACTGGACCACCAGGGTGAATGTATTTCGTTACAGGTAGGCTTTGTTGTTTGAGTGGCTTATACCTAATTTTAGTAAATAATGTATTTATCATGCAATTTTATACTTCAAGTATGCTCTTTTTATGGTATGTTTTTACCTTTCCTTCTGCAATAATGTTTAAAAGATAGATCACTTATTTTATTCAACTGCAAGACCTTCATATCTTCCTTTTGCAGCAAAAATGCAAGGAGAAGCAATATGTAAAACTTTTTATCAAATGAACAGTGGAAATGTGTAACATATTTGTATACTAATATAGATATTTGTTCACTAAAATGCATTTCCCGGCAAATAGTAAATACTTTGTCAGGCAAAATGGGTTTTAGCATTTTGTTATATAACACTTAAAATATTCCCATTTTCAGTTGTCTCAGCTGTCTGGAAAGCATTTTCAAAGCATATTTCACTGCTGGAACAGGCAAAGCATTTTAAATCATGTAGAAACAAGATGCACTTCTATAATGTTAGCTTTTCAGACTTCAAGCATATGCCAAGTTTCTCACAATCATAAATGTTATGACCCTTTATATTTGATTACGTTTTTAAGCTATACTATAACCGAACTGCATTTTTATTATATGCAGCTATTTTTTTCGTTAACAAAATGGCATTTTCCATAGCTTGATGAAGTGCACAATAGGAGGACCATTACCATTATCAATAATAATTCATTCATTGTGTTGCTATTGCACAGTATGTTATCATGCCTACAAAATAGTATGAATATCCTTACATTCATGTTTGGCTATGATTCAATGTAGGTGAGTTGGTCACTTTGTCATGCCATAGCTTTGCCATCAGGTTCGGACTGGAGCATTGGGGGCCCGCCGGGTTCCAAACTTCTGGAACGCCTGCATGCATCTGCAATCGCACATCATTGATTTCTTTTCCGGGCCGGCATATCAGGGGATCGGCATTTGTGGTGTTAATCTAGTTGCTCAATTTTCTCCATGAGCAAACCTGACATGACGACATGATGAAATGGAACACCCTTTTGAGTGCTTTCATTGGGCACCAGGTTCTAATTGCAGGTGAGGCCTGGGTGCTCTGACATGCACACCCTTGCCCCACCTTTAATTAGCACCCATGCCCGACTGTGAGATGGCAATCAATACTTGATAAATAAAAAACACTCAAAAGGGAGTTCCAAATGGGGACAAGCTAATTTGTTAAACAACTTTTCTGTGAAAATGTTTCCAGCACTGAAGAGAAATTCTTAGTGAACAGAATGAAATATGCTTATCGATTATAGAAACATTTCAATAAACTGTTTTTAGATGAGACATAATGATCAAATATTTTGAAATTATTCTGTACATATTATATTCCTCATTCCTATGCCCATTCACCCATGATTGGTACTGACTTTAAACCTTGCTTCTGTGTTTAATTCCAGCCAGGGCAAAGCAGGACCATCATCAAGAGGGAACAAAGGGGACAGTTGTCCTGTGCCCGGTGAGTTTCGGGTTTTTGTGAAATTTCCTGCATTCACAATGTCCCAAGTATACTATAATGCTTCTCCGTATTTCTAAAACTCCCATTGGCTGTGCTTGGCTCACATGGGCAGGAAAAAGGGGCAAGATTTCTGCAGCTGCTGCTCATGTCCCAGAGAGAAGAAAGATGAACTCCTGGCTGTATGGTCAAAAAAAATAATTCATAAGTGAAAACCAGATCTTGGATCATGTGAATAAAAAGTATGCAAGAAGCACATAAGAACAGATACAAGTAGAGAAAAGACAAGGAAAAATAGGAAAAAAAAGCAAAGACCTTGGTGACAAAGGGGTTAGTTGAAAATTTTTCTACAACTATAAGTTATATACTGATGTGAATTATGTATAATCTCCATACACTTATAAATATGCCAGTACCCACGCCTTTTCACTATGTATACTGTCCTTGGGGTTTCAGCACCCATTTATTGTCATTGTGAAAAAATGTACTTTAGGTGACAGTTTGGAGTGCTTCCTACTAGTTCTGCTGCTAAAAAAATGAACCTAAGTTAATATAATTTTGTTGTACAGGCCCTGTGATTTCTGATGGTGCCCTGGGGCAAAGAGTTTGTATCTGTGCTTGCATGGGTCCTATTGGTACTCTAGTTTCCTCCTACATTCCTTAAGAATATACAGTCAAGTTAATTGGCTCATGATTCACTAGTGTGTATGACTGTTATAGGGACCTTAGCTGTAAGCTCTACTGGTCAAAGAAATAAATAAATACATTTGTCTGTTAAAGGACCTGTAATACCATAAAATATTTTTTTTAACATTTAACAATTTTATCTGTTCATCCAACACCTACAAATCAATGATTTCTGGACACAAATATTTTATATGAAAATAACATTCCATTTTACAGCTCTGTAGAAAAAAATGCCATGCCACCCCTGTTTACCTCCCAGTTCAGAGACTGAAATCATTGTATACTACACATGTATGTTATCTGCTGTGTACACCTGTGCCTTATTTCCATATTTTGTAGCCCCGTGGCTACACAGATGTGTATATATATATATATATATATATATATATATATATATATATATATATAGACCATAGTAAAGTTTCTGAATTATATACATTGTTTACAGAGCAGGGTAATGGTACACTATATTGTAATATATATAAAAAAAAATTTAATATTTTAGAGTTACTGGTCCTTTAAATGTATTGATAAGGAGTTTTTTTAAACATGGGCCCTAACCCTATTGTCTCCTAACAATATGCAATTGTACGTACATTATGGGAATTATTTACTAAAGTCTGATTTTTCTGGTCGAAGTTTTAAACACAATTATTTGGTAGAAAACAAACTCAAATTTTTCATGATTTATTAAACTATGAGGCTGCTAAAAGTCAGAATGAAAAAGTACTCTACCTTAACTTCTTAATTTAATAGTTTGGTCGAAGTGGATTTAACAAAATAATGAGACATTTTTTTATTTTAGTAAATAACTGTCACGTTCGGTATCCCACAACCCAGAGTTAACCCCAATGTCCCGGGCTCGGCTCACGCTTCAGCCTCAAACCGCCGCCTTTCACTTCGGGATGAGCCCTCCGCTACTCGGATGCCGCCAGGTCTTAAAGTGAGGGGACTAAGAGGACTACAACTCTGAGCGAGCAAGGGAACCTTACGTAAACGTATATCAAAGTCCAGAAACAGGCCAAGTCAAAACCAATCGGAAACAAGGTACGGAATCGGTAAGAAGTAGAGTAGTCGAGGTCACAGGCCTGGGCAGTAACAGTCTTGGGCGAAGTACAAAATCGGGATCCAGAAAGCGTAGTCAGAGGAAAGCCAAAGGGTCAGGGCAGGCAGAGATCAATTACAGGAGTCAGGACTATCCGGAAGGTCAGGAGAAATCAAACAGAATCGCACCCAGGAACTGAAAAACTAGAACCTACGTTGGGCAATGCAGACACTGTGCATTGCCTTTTTATTTTAAATTTTGGCGCCATTGCATGCGTCGCAATGACGCCAGCGCGTCTGCGCCATGACGTCAGCGCGCCTGCGCCTTTAAGACCGGCGCATGCGCGCCGCGCGCTCCCTAAGGAGCCGGCGCCTGAGGCCTAGAAGCGGCGGCTGCCGCTCGGCGTGACGGGCGTCCCCGCCGTGGGGGCGGCAGGCGTCCCTGCCGTCCCACAGGTAAGTTTGTTACATTACCCCCCCCTCCAGAGGGGGCCACTGGACCCCTAGGCTTGTTGGGAAACCTAGAGTGGAACTGCCTCACCAAGCGATCAGCCCTTACATCCGAGGCAGGAACCCAAGACCTTTCCTCGGGACCATAACCCTTCCAGTGAACCAGATATTGTAGTTTACCTCTAGAGATACGAGAATCAACCAACTTGTGAACTAAATATTCAGATTGCCCCTCAACAGAAACAGGAGGAGGAGGAGAAGTCTGACGTACCACTCTAGCAGGTTTTAAAAGGGAGACATGAAAGGAATTAAAAATCTTGAGTTCGGGAGGAAGATTTAACCTGAAAGTACAAGGGTTAATAATCTTAGATACAGAAAATGGACCAACAAATTTGGGACCCAGTTTGGCCGAAGGGACTTTCAAAGAAATATTCTTAGAGGACAGCCAAACTTGATCACCAACCTGATATTCGGGAGACTCTCTTCGCTGTTTATCAGAAGCCCTCTTCTGAGCAGCTACTGCAGAAGATAAAGACTTCTGAACCTCCTGCCAAACCTTAGAAAAGTCCTGAGTAATAGAATTGACGGCAGGAAGGTCACAAGAATCAGAAAACGAAAAAACCCTGGGATGGAGACCAAAAACAGTGAAAAAAGGAGACCTGCCAGTGGAGGAGTGAATGGCATTATTATAGGCAAATTCGGCCCACGGAAGAAAATTAACCCAAAGTGACTGATTGCAGGAGACGTAACATCTCAGATACTGTTCCAGGGTCTGATTTGTCCTCTCAGTCTGACCGTTAGTCTGAGGATGGTATGCGGAAGAGAAAGACAAATCAGTACCCATTAATGAACAAAAGGCCCGCCAGAATTTGGACACAAATTGAACCCCCCTATCAGACACAATATTAAGAGGAGCCCCGTGAAACTTGAAAATATGGACAATGAAAAGTTCAGCAAGGGTCTTGGCAGATGGAAGGGTAGGGAGAGGGATAAAATGGGACATTTTACTAAAACGATCCACTACTACCCAGATGACCGTATGACCCTTAGATGGAGGTAATTCCACAATGAAATCCATGGATATATGAGTCCAAGGTTTCTCGGAATAGGAAGTGACCGCAGCAAACCCTGAGGTAAAGATCTAGAAGGCTTAGAACGTTGGCAAATTGGACATGAATCAATATATTTGGCAACGTCTTGTCTTAGAGTCGGCCACCAGAGAGTACGAGACAATAATTCACAAGTCTTCGCACAACCCAGATGACCAGCCACTTTGGAATCATGGGATTCGTGAAGGACAGCTTCACGTAAATTACTTGGAACAAATAACTTGCCCACAGGAATATTAGGAGGAGAATCTACCTGAGCATTTGACAAAGAAGTAAAGAGATCCGGACTCAGGGCTGCCACAATCACCTCCTTCGGAACAATAGGGACTGGCCCCAAATCCTCCCTAGGTTTGGAGACAAAACTTCTAGAAAGGGCATCTGCTTTTACATTCTTATCTGCTGGCCTGTAGGAGATGAGAAAATTAAACCGTGAGAAAAATAATGACCACCTGGCTTGCCGAGGATTTAACCGTCTAGCAGATTCAATGTATAATAGGTTTTTATGGTCAGTGAACACAGAAACAGTATGTTTGGCACCCTCAAGGAGATGTCTCCATTCCTCGAATGCTAATTTAATGGCCAATAATTCCCTGTTGCCAATATCATAATTGACCTCCGCTGAAGAGAATTTCTTTGAAAAAAAAGCACAAGGATGCATCTTACCGGAGACAGGATGTCGCTGAGACAACACAGCACCAGCACCAATCTCGGATGCATCTACCTCAACAATAAAAGGTAAGGAAGAGTCAGGGTGCCGGAGAACTGGGGCAGAAATAAAGGCTTCTTTCAAAAGATGAAAAGCCTCAACCGCCTCAGCAGGCCAAATACTCGGGTCAACCCCCTTCTTAGTTAAGGCAGTAATCGGAGCCACCAACTTAGAAAAATTTAAAATAAATTGTCTGTAGTAATTAGCGAATCCTAAAAACCTCTGGACTGCTTTCAATGAAAGAGGTTGTGCCCACTGCTGAATTGCTTGGACCTTAGCGGGCTCCATCTCAAGACCTGTTTGAGAAATAATGTATCCAAGGAAAGGTACAGCAGAAACCTCAAATAAACATTTTTCAAGTTTTGCATACAAATGATTTTGCCTTAGCCTAGATAAAACCTCACGAACATGGGCCCGATGAGAAAATAAATTTGAAGAAAAAATGAGAATGTCGTCTAGATATACCACGACAAAACGGCCCAAAAGATCACGGAAGATATCATTGACTAGTTCTTGAAAGACAGCGGGGGCATTGCATAAGCCAAAGGGCATAACCAAGTATTCATAATGCCCATCCCGGGTATTAAAAGCTGTCTTCCACTCATCCCCCTCCCTTATCCTGATTAGATTATAGGCGCCCCTTAAATCTAACTTGGAAAAAATAACAGCTCCCTTTACTCGATCAAACAGTTCGGAGATTAAAGGGAGGGGGTAACGATTCTTGACCGTGATCTTGTTTAACCCTCTATAATCGATACAGGGTCTAAGGCTCCCATCTTTCTTTTTGACAAAGAAAAAACCCGCCCCCGCAGGAGAGGAAGAAGGTCTAATGAACCCCCGCTCCAAATTCTCTTTAATATATTCTTCCATGGCCAAGGACTCGGGAAGAGAAAGTGGATATGTCCTACCCTTGGGGGGAGAAGACCCAGACAATAATTCAATGGCACAGTCGTAAGGTCTATGGGGGGGTAGAGACTCAGCTGCTTTTTTACAAAAAACATCAGAAAAGGCAGCATAACAGGGAGGGAGACCTTTTAAAGAAGTTGCAGCCAGAGTTTGACCAACCTTAATACAGGAATGTTCACAAGCAGGGCTCCAATTCAAAATCTTACCAGAAGGCCAATCAACCTGGGGATTGTGACTCTGTAACCAGGGAAGGCCTAAAATGATTGGAGTCTGAGGGCACTCGGTAACGAAAAAAGAAAGAGACTCGAAATGATCAGACATGGACATACAGATGACTTTAGATTTGGTAGAAACTAACCCAGAACCCAAAGATCTACCATCAATGGCAGACAACCTGAATGATGGAACCTGTGGTTCGCAAGGGACACCATGTTCTTTAATAAACCCAAGATCCAAAAAATTACCCGCAGCCCCCGAATCCAAAAAAGCAGAGCTCTGCACACAACCACTGTCCCAATTCAAACGGACCGGAATTAAAATTTGAGAAGACTGGGGAGTAGAAACGACATCACCCAAGCAAGACTCCCCAGACCTGCTTAGGCTCTGTCGTTTCCCGGCCTTTTGGGACAGGTGTTGCGAAAATGCCCTTTATCCCCACAATACAGACATAACCCATTACTCCTCCTACGGACCCTCTCAGCAGAAGAAAGACGAGTAGAACCAATCTGCATAGGTTCTTCAAAGGGTTGAGGAAAAACTTGCGGGATATTGGAAACATTTACAGAAGGAGGTGAGATATTGGCAACCTGTTCCTCCTGAAGTCTCTCTCTATGCCTACGATCAATCTGAACAGCCAAATGCATAAGAGAATCCAGGGAGGACTGTGTAGGAAAATTAACAAGACTATCTTTGATAGCTGCGGCCAGACCAACCCTAAATTGGCTCATGAGAGCAGTATCATTCCAGCCCGTCTCTACAGCCCACCGCCGAAACTCAGTACAATAATCCTCTGCCCGCCTCTTGCCTTGTTTAAGAGCACGTATGGCTGCGTCGGCAGAGGCGGCACGATCAGGATCATCGTAAATTACGGCCATGGCTTTAAAGAAAGCTTCGAGAGAGAGACGGGCTGGATCCCTCTGGGACAGACTAAATGCCCAAAGCTGAGCATCGCCCTGTAACAAGGTAACTACAAAATTTACCCTAGATTCCTCGGTGGGGAAAGAATAAGGTAAAAAACTGAAATGTAGCTTACAGGCTTCTTGAAACGTAAAAAACTTACTACGATCCCCAGTAAACTTCTCAGGAAAAGGAACCTTGGGCTCATGGAAGGAGCTACCTGTAGGTGGAGGTAGAGAAGAGCTTGCCAGAGGAGTTGCAGTACTCGGACCAGGAACAGGCTGTTGCTGCATCATATCAAGCCTGGAAGAAAGACCGTGAAGACATTGAACAATATAATCTTGCTTGTCTTCTTGTTCTCCAAGCCTCTGCAGAAGATTTGCCAGGATTGCGTCCGAAGGAGTGGTGGAAGCAGTAACGTCAGCTGGCTCCATCTTCTTAGTTTTTCTTTCTTTTTTTAAATTTGGCCCAACGTAATGTCACGTTCGGTATCCCACAACCCAGAGTTAACCCCAATGTCCCGGGCTCGGCTCACGCTTCAGCCTCAAACCGCCGCCTTTCACTTCGGGATGAGCCCTCCGCTACTCGGATGCCGCCAGGTCTTAAAGTGAGGGGACTAAGAGGACTACAACTCTGAGCGAGCAAGGGAACCTTACGTAAACGTATATCAAAGTCCAGAAACAGGCCAAGTCAAAACCAATCGGAAACAAGGTACGGAATCGGTAAGAAGTAGAGTAGTCGAGGTCACAGGCCGGGTCAGTAACAGTCTTGGGCGAAGTACAAAATCGGGATCCAGAAAGCGTAGTCAGAGGAAAGCCAAAGGGTCAGGGCAGGCAGAGATCAATTACAGGAGTCAGGACTATCCGGAAGGTCAGGAGAAATCAAACAGAATCGCACCCAGGAACTGAAAAACTAGAACCTACGTTGGGCAATGCAGACACTGTGCATTGCCTTTTTATTTTAAATTTTGGCGCCATTGCATGCGTCGCAATGACGCCAGCGCGTCTGCGCCATGACGTCAGCTCGCCTGCGCGAACGCGCCTGCGCCTTTAAGACCGGCGCATGCGCGCCGCGCGCTCCCTAAGGAGCCGGCGCCTGAGGCCTAGAAGCGGCGGCTGCCGCTCGGCGTGACGGGCGTCCCCGCCGTGGGGGCGGCAGGCGTCCCTGCCGTCCCACAGGTAAGTTTGTTACAATAACCCTCTATGGGGCAAATTTACCAAAGGGCGAAGGGCGACAATTCGCCAGTGTGACGTCATTCAGGTACTTCGCCAATTTACTGCCAGTTGCTGGTATAACTTTGCTAGCGAAGGAGATAGACTCCAGCGGTACTTCGCTCCCTAACGCCTGTCGGATTTGTGCTCTGGCAAATGGACATAACTACGCAAATTCACTAAGATTTTAGTGAACATTACCTCTTGCGCCAGACTTGCTTTCGCCACCCCAGACCAGGCGAAGTGCAATAGATTAGATAGGAGTTCCTAAAAAAAAGTTTTTTCCTTTTTCAGGGTGATAGGCTGAAAAATATCGTAATTGTTTTTTTTGGGGGGGGTAATCGGGTTCCTCCCTAAATTTCCTAACACATGGCACATAAACTATACACTGGGCTCATGTGTAGGGCAAATTAGCCAACGCTAGCTCAACTTTGCCTCGCTTGGCGCAGTAACGTGAGCACAACTTGGCCAGCATTCAGCGCAATGGGCACAATTTTGGATTATAGTGAATTAACGTTGTCCTGGTGAATCTTCGCTTGGCGAAGTGTTGCACTGTGAGCGAAGCCGTCGCTGGCGAATTTTCGTAGGTTAGTGAATTTGCCCCTAGGTGTCTCCATTGTGGTTACATTTTGTCTGTATATGTAAACTGTATTTGTATTCCTTTACTGTAGGAGACAATGGTGCTATTTATATTAATAACAGTTATAATAATATAGTTGCATGTTAAAGTTTGCTACACTGTGATCTGACTTGTGATCTGCACTGTTACTATAAAAGCTCAGAAGAAAAGACCAAATGGCTACCTTATTCATTATTCTATTTCCTTCAAGTGGTGGACATAAAAAGCTTTCATAAAGGCCCAGACAAGCTTAAGCCAGGTACAACCTGCACATTCCTTTCTTACTTCCTTAGCTCCTTTCATGTCAACCATTTATATTCAGCCTGCCACTCACTCATATTTCTACCTTTTAGGTTGCCTCCTGCCAAAAATTATATATGGAAAGACTGTAGTTGCTCCTGCATGCTTTGTTTTTAAACAATATTAGTAGGCCATTACATTCAGTTACAAATAACTTAATACAAGGGTTGTTTCTGAAACAACAAATTATTAAATGAGGCAAGGCCATTAATAACCATTAATAGCCATTAATCAAAGCTCATAAAGTACTTTGGCTCTTTACTAAGAAGATGAGACAATAAAGGCATAATTTACAAAGGCTATTTATCAAATACTACACCTACTGCACTAAAATGACCTTGCAAGTTCAAAATATGCTATTACATTTAGAACTGTTCCACCATGCTCCAGGTGGCTACTTGTCCATAAGAAATTTTAGCAGTTAATTTATAAAAGATGACCTGGACTGGTTACAGCGTCTAACTGGGCCGCGGCCCAGACAGCATCGATAGACTTAGCTGGCCCTTCCGACCTCCTCCCTACCCGATCGATCGCGTAAGGAAGGTGCGATACTTGAAGCAGGTGCGCACTGGCAGTAAGGGAGGGACAGAGGGAGCCTGGCGACTAGGGCAGCGAGAGGCCCTGCCACTGGAGGGGGGAGAAGTGGGAGCCCTGCTACTGGGGGGGGGGGGCTGTGGCGGGGCCCTGACCCCCCCCACAGTCCAACCCTGGGCCCAGATCTGCTAAATATAGCCGGCGCTCCTGACCTCCCCCACCTGATCGCATAAGGAACGCATGATGCACAGTTCAGATACGGCGAGGGGAGGGGCAGTCCGGAAACTGGGGCAGCGGGGGGCCCTGCCACTGGGGAGGAGTGGCGGGGGTCCCTGATACGGGGGGGCAGTGGCAGGGCCCTGATGTGTCAGCCCCGGTGGGCCCTGACCTCCTCAGTCCAACCCTAATTGGTCATTGATAATTTTTCCTTTAAAAGTTAAAACACTTATGCATATGTAGTTGCCGCATATATAATGTTTGCTTTAATTTTTAGTAAATGCACTGATAAAGGAAATGTTGCTTTAGACACAAGAAGGCGAATATCATCTACGACCTTACCCCTCTTTTCAGCTTTCCTGGAGCATTTTGATACAATGAAAAGGTTTATGAAAAGATTGAAATTGATAGACTTTTGTCTTTATTCAACCAAAATTACTATTGTACCACATAATATATTTGGAATATTTTATTCAAATCAAACTTGCAAAAATGCATTACAATTAAACCAGTATTAACATTCAAATGCCCTTATCCTATAAGTCAGTATTGCATATTCCCATCCTTCTGAATAAGGGCATTTCAGAAATTCAGTTCTGTTTTACTGTAGTTCTTTAAATCAGTAGCATTTCATTCATTCTTTGAAAAGAGGTGACCAAGAGTGACACTGCCTTTTAACTATAACAGTGTAGTGTTATTAAATTAATTCCCCTAAGGGCAAATGTGTAGTTAGAGAACTTTGTCACTGCAGAAATATTTAAAGGCTATCTGCTGCCTAGCATGACATTTAGAGTAATTGAAGATATTGAGTGGACTTTTATACTTGAGTTGTTTAACTTTTTAACAGTTCAACTCATCTTTTTTAGTAGCTAGTACATTCAAAAATGAATGGGCACTGTGTAAAATGATTATTATAATATTTCCACTAGTTCTAAAGAAAAGGATAGTTTTTTATTATTATCCTGGAAGATAATTACTATGTTCATAAAAGATTTCAAGATCTCTTCAACTACTGCAAAGCTTGAAATGAACATCCCTGATTAATATATACAGTGGACTTAGAAACAAATACAATAATGTCTACAGACATCAATCTGCTGTGCTGTGGTCAAATGTTGACAAGGCTCCCTTGCATTTGTTTAAGTTAGAAAAATATTTAATCACTTCCTTGTTTAAAGTATTTTTTTAAAGTGGGAAATGTTGCAACTTATTAAAATTGTAGAACCCTTGCTGCATGCACTCTAGGAATCAGCAGGCATGTGCACCCGTGCCAACCCGAGACAAGGGTGAGCGTTAGAAGAAATAAAGATTCCTATATTCAAAAGTTTATTCTTGCTGTAGGGTTTGAGCGCACCAGTGTATAGTGTTAATTTGACTTATTAAAATAACCATTTATTATTTTATGTTTGTATTGTGCAAATATAAGCTATTCTTTATTGCCTCTTCTTATTCCATCTACAAGCTTTTCTTGCTTTCAAGAAAGTGCCAGCTCAAATGCTTCCATGAAAACAAGTTATTGGTGTGCTCCTGCTAAAATAGTAAGATGTATTTCTGGTCTGTCCATAATAGCTATTTAATCTCCCTAATGTAGGTGTGATTATAAATCCAATTAGGTCCCTTGTAGGGAGAATAGATTATATTGTAGAGTAAATATTTTCCTAAACTTCTTGTGCGCTACAGGCGTGTTGAGAGTCTGAGAGAAGGAGTAGAATTCTTATGTATGGACATGCTAGTAATCACATAAACATCAATAGCTAGCTAAAACATCAATAGCTAGCTACTAATGTTGTTTTAATTATCATCATAATGTTTGAAAGTCAAACATTTATAGCTGTTTAGGAAAGATTTATAGTAAATCTAAGGTGTTAAATCTAAGGGATAAAGATTAAGATCAACTAGAATCAGGTTTGAATACAAATTGAAATTTGTATAGTGAGAAAGCAAATTGGGCCTGTGGATTGACTGTGGAGAACTGTGTATTGAATTAAAAAAAAGAACATCAGTAAGTGACAGTCTAAAGGAGAAGATTGCTGTCATCTAGCTACAAACGAATTAATACATTTTAACACATCGTAGTTGAGGTCTGGGGCAAAATCATTGAAAACATTATGCAGTGTGGCCTTTAGTGGAGAGAGCAACTTCATTTTAAAAAGTTGGGCACACACTGATGGAGATCCAGAGTGTGGATACAGTTCTGTAACAAAATGAGCTAGAAATAATTATTTCAAAATATTTAAAATCTATTATGTATATTCAGAAAATGGAGTAGTGTATGGAGGAGCTTTGCTTGCTTCACAGACATACCTATACATAGAGCTTACTCTGTGTCTAAAACTTGTAGTTTTGCATTTGTACAATGTGTTCCCTTTGCACTTTGTTGGCGGAAAGTGGAAATAGGCCAGGCTGCAGAAGACAGGGACAGAAGGACAGAAAGGCAGACTTCTAATCACAATACTATTATAATAAAATGAAATGTCATTTTTCGTATGTTGATTTATCCAGCTTCCTTCCACCACTTATGCTGTTTAGTTTTTTTACTAGAAACAATAAAAAGCCATTGTTTGTACACAAAAAAATCCCCAGCCAATTAAATTAAGCTCTTTGTTGCAAAGGCTGGATGGCAGCTAGAAGCAATATTAGGCTACAATATGTGCACAAAACGAAATCACCAGTGCCCAGTCTAACCCCACACATAGGGGCCCATTCACTAAGCTCGAGTGAAGGAATAGAGGAAAAAAATTTTGATTTTCGAATGTTTTTTTGGCTACTTCGACCATCAAATTGGCTACTTCGACTACGACCTTCGACTTCGAATCGAACGATTCGAACTAAAAATCGTTTGAATATTCGACCATTTGATAATCGAAGTACTGTCTCTTTATAAATTTCTTCGACCCCCTAGTTCGCCACCTAAAACCTACCGAGGCCAATGTTAGCCTATGGGGAAGGTCCCCATAGGCTTTCCAAGGTTTTTCTGATCGAAGGATAATCCTTCGATCGATGGATTAAAATCCTTTGAATCGTTCGATCGAACGATTATTCCTTCGATCGTTCGAACGAAGGAATTGCGCAAAATCCTTCGACTTCGATATTCGAAGTCGAAGGATTTTAATTCGCAGTCGAATATCGAGGGTTAATTAACCCTCGATAATTGACCCTTGATACATCTGCCCCTTAGGGTTCCACCTAGAATCTAGTAAAAACATACCCTTTAACTCTTCCCTCATCCTCCTTGAGCCAGTGTGATCCCATAGCTCAGACCCATGTTGTCATCACTCCACTCCATGATATCACAAGCCAACCCCTTTTGTCACCACCCCTACTGGCTGGTATATTATTTCTAAAAAGTTCGCAGCCCACATTCTGGAGTTGACTCGCCATGCAGTGAGTCATATGGGTCCCAAAGGCAACAAGCCAAGGGAGCTGCCACACCCAATTCTTAACCTGGGATCCGTTGAACATTGCAGAGCAGGATCCATCATCCAGTCCCCGGGCACCTGTCCACTCACTTCTTGCTGAATAGAATCTCCTCCTCTGTGACCCTCCAACATTGCCAAGGACCCTCCTACACGGAGAAACTGTAAGTGCATTTTTTGCACATATACACACATTTGTACACACATACATTTACATACACATTACACTAACTAAACTGTCATTTTGCTGTTTGATTGTTTGTGGTAGAATCACAATTTTAGCAATTTTGTTTTGTTAGAATGTTTACTTTCCAAAAATATATGTTTTTTGGGTCTTTTTTGGTCTATGTACTGTTAGTCGGTCTTGCAGGACATAATAAGCAGTCAGGAGGATTTGTTCACAAAAGGCGAATTGGCAGCCGAGAAAATTCATATGCACTATTTTAAATAGGGGTCTGCATTTGCCTAACGCTTTGTTATATCAATGCATATTGGGCATCAAACTGTGCAGTAAATCCTTGGCATTCATATCTAGGGTGGTTTCCCATTGTTTGTAAGAGATTGGGTGAGATAAATGCATAACTGCAATATTTTTAGTCGATTTCCAAATTTTTAAAAATAAACTGTGCCTTTAGCTTACCTTTGCTTTATGGTAGTTTGGAGTAGAAAGACATCATTACCCATTTTCGATTTGTCAGAATGGATACTTTCCAAATATATATGGTTTTCAAGGGTCTATGTACTGTTAGGGGGTCTCGTGACAAATAATGTTTTCATTATTTCAGTGAAAGCGTTAAAGTAAGTTTTGTAAAGGCTGGATGGCAGCTAGAAGCAATATTAGGCTACAATTAGTACACAATATGAAATGACCAGTTCTCGGTCTAACCCATGCTGTGGTGTTGATCAGCTGCTAGAAGGGCCCTTGTGCCAGTGCTCGCTCTAACCCACATTCTGGAGTGGACCAGCTGTTAGAAATGATACTATGTCAAGTGATTTGCCGAACCTGTGCCCATTATGTTTTTAAACAACACTAAAAGTTGTATGTTATAAGTGTGGTCTTATTTGTTTTGTAATATGCGTTTATAAATCCATCCGGGTTTGGTAACTAACCGAATTTAAGAGACATGTAAGATTGAGGAGCTAAGGTAATCACCTTCTATGATCTATATTAGGTTTAGGTTTGGTAGATAAATTACAAAGAGGGGTGATGAGAACCATTTGGAGTCAATTTATTTAATCACTAGAGTAAGTTAGTTATTATAGTTAGTGGTATTTCTCGGGCATATATGTTAAAGGAAATTTTTAACCAACTGCCACTAAGGTTGGAGTTCAGGACAAAGCAAGGTATTGTCAGGCTTACCGGATAGTTTATGAAGCGATGGACCTCTTCTGGATGATAAGGACCCACAAGCGGCTCACACAACACAGAACCCACGGGGGGATGATACAGGGGGAAGCCGTGAGTGGAGAGAAGCCAGTGAGGCTAAGCTGAAGTGAGGTACCAGGGATTTAGAGAAGAGAAGAGTCAAACCGGATCCGTGGTCAAATGGCAGGCAGCAAATCAGCAGGAACGAAGGGCAAGCTAAGGTCTGGGTAGGCAGCCGAGTTTCAGAAGTCAAGAACATCAAAGGTCATACACAGGAATCAATCAGAAGTAGATAAGTCTGTAAAGCTAGGTCTCAGGACAAACCATGATAACCAGGCACAGTTTCAATACAAAAACCAGTTTAAATACCTTTAGTCTTGGCGCCAATTCTGCAGCGTCAGAAAGCCTGCGTCGAGAAGCCAGCATCATCACGCTCTCCGCCGAGATGTGCCTGCGCCTGGATGCGCACGTGACCCAACGCCTGTGACGTCAGGACTGCAGGATGGAGGCCCGCCGAGGGATCCACTTGGTAAGTATTTCTTACAGGTATGCAGTGTAATATGTTGGCAGATTGTATTTTGTATTAAGGCAGTGCGATTACATTTGATTGGTAAACCAGTTTTTATCATAGGATCTATAAGTTATTCTAAGGCCTCCAAGATATGCTTTTATGGTATTATTGCATTCAATTATTCTTTATTGAGGTCTTCATTGTTTACTTCAATGCTGCATAGTTTGTTTCATTTGAAAGCTGCATGGCTAATAAAGATTTTTTTTGTTTACCGTCATTTTGCAGTCGTATGTGTAAAAAAGGTTAGAAGTTACAGCTTCAAAAGAGCAGATTGTGCAGTTGGAGCAGACCAAAAGTTTGCTCACTAGCTCTACTGTTGTTTGGGTGAATGATTGTAAAGTAGATGAGAACGTACTGATAATCTGACATTGTCATCCAATGATATGCTGACTTATTTGGTCAAAAAAGAAATGAGTATGGTCTTGGGCATTTACTGTAATGTTTGAAAAATGAGATGGGTGGCACAGTAGGGAGGTTTACCTGGACAGGTTTGCTGGGTGGTGTAAGAAGCAAGGGAGTCAAGGGCTGATGAAAGTGCATCATTGTAGAGAGAAGCTTCCATATTTGGACAGGAGAGGTTCCTAATATGAGAAATCTGATGTGCTGCTGCTAATTGTTCTTGCTAAGAATTATGTATGTGTATGTGGAGAGAGAAGGTTCTGATAAAACAGTAAAAAAATGTATCTGAAAGGAAAGTAAGTAATGGTCAGATGGAGGAAAGTAGAGTTATTGAGGTTGGAATGGTGTCAGGAGTGACAGAATATAAGATCAAGACCATCACTTAGTCAGTCCACTGAAAGAATTACCGTATATAATGTCCTTGTGTGAACTAAGGGTCACAATTATACTGATCTTTTACTGATCTATTATAAAGCGTCATAATTATGTTTTACTCTCATGAGTCAATTTCATTTTTCAATACAAGTCAGACATTTTTTGGTGATGTTACCAGATAGAACTGAGTCTGTAATTTAAAAGTTGGTAGTTGCTTAGAATTACATTTTCTTTCATTAAGCTAAAAAATATTTTTTTTTCTGGTATTAAAAAGTCTCTTCATCAATTCACTTTGAAATATAAATTATTTTGCTATGTACTAGCTATTTCCTTTCCAGGCTTTAGCCTTATAACTGATCCCTTCAACTACAGCACTTCCATATTTTATTTTTTAATTTGTTTAACCACCAATTATATTTACTATGTTAACTTAAAGAAAATTAGCTTAGTTGTGGGTATTTGTATAATATAATATTCAAATTCTAGTAACTCAGGGGAAGATAAAAAGCAAATTGTAAACTCACTTTAAAGGTACCTGTTGGAGCACGGTGACATATACATTGAAAATTACAAATCTATTGGTCATGTTAATGGGTTTTTTTGCTGGTTCTGCTCTTGTACAAAGTAATAGTTACTTTAAGTTTCTAAGCCTTACTGTTTTGCTGATCTGGTCACTTTCTAACTGGTACTGTCAGTTAGAATTATGTGATAGCTGTAAAATAGATTTCTGGTGTCAGTATCTCTTTAAGAATAAATTACAATTTAACAGACTATAAATTACAGAACAAATTATGATATATGGTTGATAGCTACACAAGTAATACATTATACACATACTCACATACAAATAAGGAATAAGACCATTTGTTTGCTATTGATTACCAATAGAATTACTGCAGCTTCTATTTAGCTACAGATAAAGTTACAGTTTGCTTCCATTTTGGTTTGTTTATGGCTCACCACTCTTCACTGCATGTTTTCTTGCATTTGTTTGGTTACATGTCAACTGTTCTTAAATATTAAACAAACTACTGATATGCTACTGTTGTTATAAAATAGATTATACATAGACACTGGCATCTATTACAGATGGATCAAAAACTGAAGCCTTGGGTTGCAGACTTTCCGATGATGGCGTACAAGAGAGCGAATAACCTGAGGGACCAATTGGTCCATGCACTATCCAAGCCCATCAAAGAACAAGGCACATGGCTAAGTGGAACCAAGGGTATGTACAGATGTGGGAGTTGTGTGAATTGCAATTTTGTGATACGTGCTGATCAGTTTTACCATCCTATGACGGGTAGGGAGTACCTAATGAAAGACTACATCAATTGTCAATCTGACTATGCGATCTATATACTCAAATGCCCATGTGGGAAGCTTTATGTAGGAGAGACAACAAGGGCCCTGAGTGTTAGGATAGGAGAACACAGAAGTGATATAAGATGGAGCAAAGATATATCCCCTATAGCAAGACATTTCACTTAGGAACATCATCATGTGAGCCAGTTACAGTTCATGGGCATAGAATGGGTGAGAACACTGACTAGGGGTGGCGATAGAGAACTGCTGTTGAAATAGCAGGAGCTAAGATGGATCTATAGACTTTACACCCTTTCTCCTAATGGCCTGAATAAGGACAGAGAGTTGTCCCTTTTCTTTTGAGTAATCTACAATGCTTTGACTTTAGCTTGTTTTGCTATTGGGTTTTAACTCATTCTGATGTTTTTAAATAATAAATTTAAGACAATGGATTTTAATACTATATGTTGTTCTTACAGATTACATAGGATCCTGATGGTGACTTCACAAAACAATTAATGTGGATTTTAACTTTGTTTGGCACTGGCCCCTTAAATGAATTTCCTTTATGATGATGGTTGGTATCACTATGGGAGAGATGGGTAGTTTGCGCAAGTAGGGAGCTTTGTCATTATGCTGGGTTGATTACCCAGCAAAATAACGATGGCGCACGTGACGTCGCGAATGCGGAAGCGCACAAACATGGAGAGTTTCGAGTTTAATTGAATGGGGTATTTATACTCTAGATAGCTTGGTGACACATCAGAATTCCCATTGACAAAGGCTATAGTGCCGAAACGTTGGGGTATTCTCATCATTGGCAAGTGTATCTGCTCCCTGTGGTTTGTTCCTTTTTTGTCTTTATCTTGTAACTTGGCAGTAGTATATATCTGTGTTAATACTGTTTTGTATAATGTACCAGTTTATCTGATGTATATTTGTCTGTTATATACTATATAAAAGAAGATTTTTAAATACCACCTTTGCATGATAAGTATTTTCCCCTTTCTATTTGTGAAACTATAGAGAATCCTGACCGTATAAAACATGTTTCAATTGTCAAAGGGACCATCTACAATTGACTTCTACATGATTTCGACGTTTAAGAGGGAGTATTTTCAGTTTCGGATTTTTAGCAGTTTAGGAGCATAAAAAAATCTCGAAAAATATTTTTTCCCTCTTAAATTTCAGATTTTTTGCCCTTAAAAACTCAACGAGAAAAAATTGAGGCTTGATGTAGGCCGCTTAAAATTACCAGAGCGGCTTTTTTCTGACACTGGTTGCTAGCCGCTCTCTGCGGAAAGGTTTTTACCATGCCTCATGGCAGGAGTGGCCATGTCTGATATAACAGACTTTTGGGGTACAATTATTCTGAGTGCTTTACTTCGGATGACAAATGGATTAATGAGACACCACAGGTCTCCCTATGTAATTGGACACCTAAGGGTCCTTTAGTCCTTTAGTCTTCAGGCAGCTATGTCCCTTTTCCTTGGTCCATATTATTTCAAGGTTTGCCCACTAGATGGCAGCATGTAAAAGTATAAAGGGGTTTTACCCCATGTGCTAAAGGTCTTTCCTGGGACCTAACCTCTCTGGGAGATGTTACAGGCCCATGGCTGCAGTTTTGGTAAGAGTTGGATAGAGTTATATAGTGCTAGTAAGTTTTATTATAGTTGCTCTAGGAGCAAGAGAAAGGCTCAAGGAAGATAGTGAGCAGCTTCTGCTTCACCGAGGAGAAATAGTGGGGTTAGAACCCCGTGGTGAGCCCATCACTAGTGCAGGGACTTCAGTGGGTGAGTTGAGGACAAGGCAGGGTGGCAAGAGACCCCAGGCTGAGCATCCCTATGCACAAAGCTCTACTTGATGGGAGGAATTGCAGAGGAGTGCGTTAATATATATCTTGCTTATTTCACCTCTGGCAGGGCTTCTGCTATTATTACACTGCATTACATCAAAGTGCCTGTAAATTCCTTCATTTCAATTGTTCACTGTTAATAAACCAGTTATTTTGCTGCAAGAAAACATATCTGTGACTGGATCCTTTGCTACACGGAACTGCACAAGGTACTGGGAGTTGCAGGAAGTTGCTTAGGTAAACATGGATCAGTGGTACAGTACAAGCAAACCTAGTCCTTGTCACACACTATAATTCACATAGCGAAACATTGCCCAGTTTGCCCAAAACTTTTATTTCTAACTTTAATTTATATTAGGCCTATTACTTAATGGGAGGCACATTCGCATTAGTTCAGTAATCCATAACAAACAACTGATTATAAGCTTACATTTTTCAGGTACATTTTGCAGACGTTAGAGAAGCCCCCAAAACTGGTCACTCTACTATTTACTTGAATCTGTCACTAACCCCTACTGTTAAACAGATCTATCATATGTATGACCGGTTGCCTGCCCACATTGGGCACTTTCTCTCTGATTGAAATACTCAAGCAAATAATGTGACCATGGGCTTCAAAATTAATTTCTAGTTGCTATGGATTCCTAAAGCAGATATTCACTCCTCTATTAAATGGGCACTGTTAAGCAAATACAGAACATACAGAGTGTAAATGTAACATGTATTTTTCAAAAATCAGGTAAGTGGCACCCGTTAATTAAGTAATTATTATTATTAATATTGTTTAAAGAAAAGTGCAGTCATTTTAGTCACAGTAGCTGAAAATGGTTAACAATGTTTTTTCTTTCATTACATTTTTTTCTGGTTGGTTCTTAATACGCCAAAGGACAACAGTTTTGGGGAACATGGAAACCTCTTCTGTGTTGATTGAAGGACTACGGTTCTAACTTGCCAGTATTTTACTGGCACAGCCGGTAAGACTAATGTTCTATGTAAATTTTTTTATTGGGGAAGAAGACAAAGAACTTCAGCAGAGAAGATCTGTGCATCCAAAGATGCACCCCAGTAGCCTCCCTTTGTCTTCTCTACTGATTTACTGCACATGATATGTGCTGCTGTCAGTTACTGAGCTTAGGAACTGACTCACAATCTACTGTATATATAGAATATAAATGTCTCAATGCAAGACTGATTAGAAATTAATTAAGATCCAATTAAATTATAAATGAATTCATATCCACAATAAATAGCATCTCAGAAAACATGCAATTAGCAAAATAATGACATAATTAGCCTTGTAGTATCAACTTATTTGACATGTGAATCTCATTTTAACTTGATCATTTTCAACTAGCTCTAAACTTAGGTTCTCAACTGTTACCCAAAATCCAAAACGGCAAGTTCCTTTACCCAACTTTGAAGGCCAGCAATAGTTTTTGATGCCCATAAGCTGAAAAGGGTTACAAGACTATGTCTAAAGAGTTTGGACTCCACCAATCAATAGTCAGACGGACTGTGTATAAATGGAGGAAATTCAAGACTGTTGTTATCCTACCCAGAATTGGCCTACCATCAAAGATAACTGCAACGTATCTAATAATCCGAAAGGTTACAAAGTAATCCAGGGTAAATTCTAAGCAACTGAAGACCTGTCTTTGACCTGCAAATGTTCATGAGTTCACTATCAGGAAAAAACACTGAACAGCAATGGTGTGTAAGGCAGAGTAGCAAGAAGAAAGCGATTGCTTTCCCTCAAAAATATTTTTGACCATCTACAGTTTGCTAAATATCCAGAAGTATACTGGAAGAATGTTTTGTGGATGGATGAAGCCAAAATAGAACTTTCTGACTTAAATGAGGAGCATTACATTTGGAGAAATAAAAACACTGCATTCCACCATAAGAACCTTATCCCAACTGTGAAACATGGAGGTGGGAGCAGGTCCGGACTAAGAATTAAAATAGGGCCTGGCATTTCAGGTTACAGAGGCCCAATCAGCCCACACAGAGGCCCAAACAGCCCCCCACCAATCCACTAAATACTGCCTTTCTATGGCACCTTATAGCAGTGCCTCTGGCATTTGCCAGAACCCACAGATTGCCAGTCTGGACCTGGGTGGGAGTGTTCTGGTTTGGGCCTGAACAGCTTTTGCCATCTTTGCTGGAACAATGAATTCTGAACTATACCACAGAAGGAAAATGTCAATACATTTGACATATGTCAGAAGGAAAATGTCAATACATCTGTTCATGAACTGAATCGCAGAGATTCCTGCAGCAAGACAACAATTCTTAACACATAAGTTGTTCTACAAAAGAATGTTTAAAAAAGAAAGAAATTAATATTCTGAAATGGGCAAGTCAACGTTCTGACTATAATCCAATTGAAATGTTGTGGAAAGGCCTAAAGTGAGTAGGGATGTAGCGAACGTCGGAAAAAATGTTCGCGAACATGTTCGCGAACTTCCGGACAAAAATGCGAACGGTTCGCGAACGTCGCGAACCCCATAGACTTCAATGGGAAGGCGAATTTTAAAAGCTAGAAAAGACATTTCTGGCCAGAAAAATGATTTTAAAGTTGTTTAAAGGGTGCAACGACCTGGACAGTGGCATGCCAGAGGGGGATCAAGGGCAAAAATGTTTCTGAAAAATACATTGTTGACACAGCGCTGCGTTTTGTGCTGTAAAGGGCAGAAATCACACTACGTCACTCAGGTGATGTTTCTGGACACGGAATGTGAAAAAGCTCACACAGCTAGGTGGCACTTGGTTAAAGACTGGGCAAACAATGCCTGCAAGGGCAACGTATACAGTAGTGGATACGGAATATATGATTGCTGCTTGAAAAACGTCACTCAGGTGGTGTTTCTGGAGACGGTATTATTATTGATATTTAGACAGAATGTGAACAAGCTCACACAGCTAGGTGGCAGTTGTTTGAAAATGAAGAACACACTGGGCAAACAAATTGAAACAATGCCTGCAAGGTCAACGTATACACTACAGCAGTGGATACGGAATATATTATTGCTGCTTGAAAAACGTCACTCAGGTGGTGTTTCTGGAGACGGTATTATTATTGATATTTAGACAGAATGTGAACAAGCTCACACAGCTAGCTGGCAGTTGTTTGAAGAACACACTGGGCAAATAATGCCTGCAAGTGCACTACTATTGGTGCACTACTATGAAGAACAGCAAACAGCACTGGACACGTTAAAGAACAGTAAGATAAGTAAAATAAAAAAAAATATATATATATTAAAAAAAAAAATTACTCTGGTTGGTGCTGAACTACTAGGAGCAGCACACCAGTCCCACTCCCCAACACAGCTAGACTAATAGCACTGGGCTCTTATAGTAGCAAAGTAAAAAAGAAAAAAGAAATAAAAGCAGTCCTTACAAGGACTATTGGGTTATTACAGCAGTCAGCAGATGAGATCAGAAGCAGTGCCCACAGCAGCTACATACAGAGCACTGCAGTAGAAGTTAGATTACTAGTCAGCAAAGCTACCTAACCTAAAATGTCCCTCAAATCCCTGCAGAGTTCTGTCCCTACAATACAGAGCAGTATCAAGTAGATTACTAGCCAGCAAAGTTACTATCAACTGTCCCTCAAATCACTAACAGCTCTCTCCCTACACTAGCTCTTCCAAGCACACACAGGCAGAATGAAAAAACGCTGCAGGGCTTCAGTTTATATATGGAAGGGGAGTGGTCCAGGGGGTGTGGGGTGGTCCAGGAGGGAGAGCTTCCTGATTGGCTGCCATGTATCTGCTGGTCTGGGGTGAGAGGGCAAAAATAAGCGCCAGCTAAGGCGAACCCAAATTGGCGAACGTCGCGCGACGTTCGCGAACATTCGGCGGACGCGAACACCCGATGTTCGCGCGAACTAGTTCGCGGGCGAACAGTCCGCGACATCCCTAAAAGTGAGCGCTTCATGTGAGGAAACCCACCAGCATCCAAGAGTTGAATCTGTTCTGTATGGAGGAATGGGGTGATTTTTGATGGGCAGGAATGATCAACAGTTATGGTAAACTTTTAGTTGTAGTTATTGCACAAGGGGGGCGGGGGTCACACCAACATTGCATATTCTGGTTCTATGCACAATGATAAGTAGTTGTTGCTTAGAAATCAAGGTATTTTGGAAATACTGTTGTAATGTAATCACAACACCAACATTTATTACTGCCATTGGTTACTGGAATGTAACAATTTGGAGAGAGTGCAGAGACGTGCAAAGGAACTGCTAAGAGAGATGGAAGATTTAAACTATGATGGTAGACTGTCAAGTTTGGGGTTGTTTTCTCTGGAAAAAAGGCGCTTGCGAGGGGACATGATTAGAGGACATTATAGATAAATAGCAGGGGACCTTTTTACCCAAAAAGAGGATCACCGTACCAGAGGACACCCCCTCAGACTAGAGGAAAAGAGCTTTCATTTGAAGCAATGTAGGTGGTACTTCAGAGTGAGGTCAGTGAGGTTTGTGGAATGCACTGCCGGGTGATGTTGTGATGGCTGATTCAGTTAGTGCCTTTAAGAATGGCTTGGATGATTTCTTGGATAGACATAATATCAAAGGCTATTGTGATACTAAATTCTATAGTTGGTATAGATATGTGTATATATAATTTATATGAAGGTATGGAGGGGTGTGTGTATGGATGCTGGGCTTTCATTTGGAGGGGTTGAACTTGATGGACTTTTTACAACCCAATTTAATGATGTAATGCAGGGGTGTCCAACCTTTTGGCTTCCCTGGGCCACATTGGAAAAAGACAAATTGTCTGAGGCCACACATGAAATACCCAAACACTTTTGATTTGTAACAGTAACACTGGCATATGGGACACCTGGATATTAAATAGACTTATTATTATATTATTATTATTACTAAATGGGCAATGGGAAGTGTTTCCCCCCCCCCTTCTATATCCTTTGTGACATGATGTTTCCTCTGGAACCGAGCGTTTCAAGCAGGGCCACATTCATATCCATCCTGGGCCGCATGCTGCCCTCCGGCCACCCCTGATGAATATATGTGAAAAATGGCAAATTGAATTTTGAAAAAATTGAATGAAGTGAAAATATGTAAATATGTTAGCCAATCTACAGATAAAAAATGCTGCAGATGCATTTCACACAGTCTTTTGAAAGTATACAATAATGGGTGATATCAATTTTCCATACTAGGCCTGAAATTCATAATGCAAATAGTAGTTTTTGCATTAACAGGATAAAAGATCCAATACCTATAGTAAAATAGAATCACTCTCAACATTTTGTGAATAAATATGTGCTTATCACATAAACAAAACAACAGGAGAGTTCTGAAGTCAGTAATTAAGGGTTCTCTGACGTCGAAGAGCAATATTAACAAGCAAAAAGTGCCAAATATGCCATGATGGGCTCTGATTGGCTATTTGATAACCTCTATGTAGACTGGCAACCTACAGGAGGTTCTGTTTAGCAGTACATCTGGTTTGTCTGCAACTAAAACTTGCCTTCAAGCCAGGAATTAAAAAATTAGCACCCAAATTTCTGTTTCTTTAATAACAATTTAAGTATATTGATTTTAACAAATGAATGATTAAAGATGGGGGGGGCAGGGTTCAGAATAATTATTCATCATATTAGCTTTAGTCTAGCTTCTCTGACTAGGCATAAGCAAAATATTGTGGCAAAATCTATGAATTCTAATTTAGAATATTAGGGAATATGCAGGGAAAATGAATGCAAGGACTTGCACTGCACTGATGAACTGATGATGATTGACTGTTGTGATATAAGGCACATACAGTATGTAATATGTGATATTTTGGGGATATCTTAATGGGAACACACTAGTGCTATCCTTGCAGCACCTGGGTCCTAGGTTTGATTCCAGTCAGGGATCTATCTACAAAGAATTTGAATATTTGCCCTGCATGCATGAGTTTCCTCTAGGTACCACTGTTGCACACTATAAAACCATATAGATAGTCCATGCCTCCTGATTAAATTGACCATAAAGTGTGAATGCTATATGTGTTAGTGACTTTAGATTGTAAGATCCCCCAGGGCAGGGACTGATCATGTATAATCTCTGTAAAGTACTGCGGAATATGTCAGCAATGCATAAATAAAGCATAATAATCTATACTACAGAACATATTAGCCATATATAAATACATGCAAACGGTAATAATTCATTAAAATAATAAACATGTCCTTTTGACGCTGCTTCTACAAAATGTAGATTTATTATGTCCTCAGTGTCAGCTATTTTAATTTCTTCAACAGCAAATATTCCATAACAATTCAAATACTCATTGTGACGACTCTGCATTCCTAAGATTGCTTGTTCAGCCAAGAATTACTTCAAGCTGAAATTGCACTGTACCCTTTGTGCGACCTTCTTTATGTTTTTCCTTAGCTTAATAAAGACACTTGTTATATCAGCACCCACACCAAGTGCATACCAAAGCATCCATCTCAGCAAAACACACACAAACTCCTACTTTATGGCAGTAAGGGAGCGAATTGGTTTTCTATTTCTGCAGATCCCTTGCTTTATAGAAACTAGATATAAACTTACAAAACAACAAAAGTTGGCTTAAATATAAATATGGTTTATGATTTTTCTGTAAACCTTAGTTATTCTGACTGTAAAACTACCACAGGGGATTCTTCAATTCCAAGGGATATATTATTTAAAGGGATGAAAGCACAATTCACAAAAAGAGAACTCCTTAGCTCTCTGTTTGCTGGTATTTGAAGTCTCTTGTGGAAAACTTTCCCTTCACACCTTAATAAATATGTCCCCTAGTCAGCCCATAAAATTCTTTGATTTTGTTGACAAAGGCAAAGTGAAGAGTAGTGTTATCTGTTGCTGCAAAATAAGTAGGAAGTATATTTCTTCCAAAATTTCAGTACTGGAAGTGCTGACAAAGGTGTATTTTCTGCTGAATAAAATTATTTAGAAGTACATTTTTTTACATATGTTGTGCATCTCTGTTCCTGCATTACCTGGCTAAATGGAATTTACAGTCATGCTGCCTCTCTCCCTGAACTCTCTTTACCTACTAAATGATCTCACTATACAATGATTGTACTTCAATCAACAGCAATTCAAGTAACAACAATCAATTATTTTAATGCTTTAAAGACAATTTCTTGTGTACTTATGGTATTACTAGAGCCATTTTGCCCCTTCATTGAAGCCTCCAATTTAATACTGCAGTCATAGGAATCCAACTGATGGAGGTCATACCAGGTATTAAGTTTTTATTCAAGGGCAACTTCCTGTTAAGTTCACCTTTAAAGATTTGTTGCATGTCTGAAAAAGAGCTTTGGGACACATTAAGCCATGGTTCTCTCAGACCCCAAACCTCTTAATTATCTGTAATAAGATCAACACAGGCATGAAAGGCATTTTCTTCTTTTGATTCAACTTTTTGATATTGACCTGCCCATGCCAAACCATGCTAAAGCAGAGGCCTTATAACCAGAGAAGATTCTGACACTGAAAACACATATAACTGGTAATGTTTTATCCAGACTATTTGGCCAAAGTCTCATGCGTGATCCAGTGATTTTTGATTATTCATATGTGCTCTGAGCATTACAAGAGGAGCTTCTTTAAGTATTTTGCTAATATGTTTGGCAGTGTTTACAAGTTTTTGTGTTCCTTTACCTATTTTCCTTAAACTAATGTCCACTAATTCAACTACATAGCAGTTTATACTTTTTATTTATTTTTTTAAATACTAATGGGGGAATGTAAAAAGTCAGTAACGATAAAATATTCGCAATGCGAAAAGTTATGCCTTTATGTGAACAAATTTTCCTTTGTGGGAATTAATATAGCTTTTGCGAACCCGGAAACTGTTTAGCGACCACTTCCAACAGTGGAAGGCGGTTTGTGAATTTTATAGTTAGCGCCAGTGCACAGTGAATGTAATAAAACTTCTTAATGAAAGAGTTATTATGTTTGTTCCTAAAGATTACGACACCTTCAAGCACTTCTTAAAAGTGGGCAATGCGCAATTAAAATTTGCAATGTGCAATTATAATTCGCAATTTAAAAACAGTTGAAGGAAGAGTATTACATTACGAAATGAGATTTTTTATTCTTATTTGTGCTAACTGTTTTGCACTTTGTGACTTTTATTACATTCCCCCATAAAAATAAAATAAGAATATTTACAAAAATAACTGAATAATACTGAAAATAACTGAATAATAGGCATCTACAATATGAAGTTCCCCATAAAAAGATTGTTTTGCCATCAACATGAATTTATGTTAGCACAGTCAAAATCAATCACAGTTTTTGAGTAGTATGGATAATAAAACATCCAAAAAGTTCACCCAAGAAACTTTATAATTGTTAGAAATATCTTGAGCTTTAGTAGAAAAAATTATTTCTGCCCCATAAGAATAGTTTTTGTACATAAAACATAATAGTTTATACATAGATGTTTAGGAATCATCCCTCTGCATTTTTATACAATATGGTGCACTATCCTGCAGTTAAAGAATAGCACTGACCTACATTTAACCTTATAAAAAGCTAGTTCAAATAGATCTTGCTTGCCTAAGAAACAAGTGAACTGTTGTATAATTAAGATGTGTGTTTTCCTTTTATTATGGAAGACAGTGAAACTTCAGCTTAGTCAGTGCATTTTTAAGAAGTAGGCTAATTGGAGATTTGTATATACATTGCTACCTTAATGCTTTTTTCCCTGCTAATATTAATTAATTAATTAAGTTACTGTTCACACTGAAGTTGGTGTGTCTGTCCTCACCTACAGAGAAGCTGCACATGCACTTCAGATCAGCTCTCTGCTAACAGATTTTTGGTGAATTTCCGCTTGCGATGGTCACTTCACCCTTTAGTAAATCTGCTCTGGTGTCTCCCTAATACATTTCTAAATGCCATACATGGTTAAAGTCACTCACAGCAGTTCACTGAGGTGGTGTAAATTACCAGACTTGAAAGAAGAAGGAGTATACTGCTAGGGAAGGATACATTAAGGGCTGAAACTAGGGTTGCCACCTGGCCGGTATTTTACCGGCCTGACCGGTAAAAATTATGGTTGATCCCAATGTTATTAAAAGGGAAAAAAGATAAATATATAGGAAGGCCGGTATTTTTTTCCAGAAAAGCTGGCAACCCTAGCTGAAACCAGTTTGTAGATTTCAGCAGACTGATTCCTGCCCAGTGTGGTCATTGCCTCAAGACCTCCTCCCAGCCTCAGTTTTTCCTGCACCTGGCAAAATAAAGCTCTCAGGTAAACATATTGGGGTAAATTTATCAAAGAGTGAAGTTCCGCCAATAGAGTGAAATTCCGCAGCTCACAATTCATTTCTATGGGATTTTGAAAGGCATATTTATCAATGGGTGAAAGTGAAAGTTCACCCTTTGATAAATACACCTTTAAAAATCCCATAGAAATGAATGGAAAGTGGCGAAATTTCACTCTAGTGGCGGAACTTCACTATTAACTTCACTCTTTGATACATACAACCCTTCAAGTGATAAATACTTTTCTATAAAAAAAAATGGGCCATATTCAGTTCAGTGAGAAAAAGGTTTATCATGTGTAAACTCATGAGATAGATTCAATTAATTTAACTGTTTATCACATGCAAACTCTATTCCCTTTAACATCTTTTAACATATGGCACAATTTTATAAAGTTGTGTCTGTCACTCACTTACAGGGAAAAAAAAGTAGATTCTAACTGTAGCAGAAAAAAATGTGAGAGTAAAATGCTCACTTCTACCTATTCATTGGCTGATATAAGCTAGCATGCACATGTGCTCTTGGTTTGTGTGTGTCTCATACAAACCAAAGTGACGAACTTTAGTACTTCAACAATGGGATTATTCAATTGGTTGTATTAAAAGAATATAATTTTTAACTCCCACTGATCTAAATATTTTGTTCTGATGGTACTTCCTGTCTCTAGATTTCTTACGCATATTTATAACACAAGATTGTTTTTATCTACTTATTTGGCAAATGCTGAGATTCATTATTAATGATAAACTTGGGAGATTCATGTATTTTTAATAGACTTTGTTTATATAAATATCAAATGATTAAAGATTATACAGTAATGAGGAAAAACATACATTTTAGTATGATTAATATTTATGATTAGAATCTGCCTTTCAGCAGTAAAATATAAAAATATGTATTTTAACATACAAGCAGGGCCGTATCTACTGTGCCTAAGGCGACAAGATCCAGGGGGCTGCATAACTACAGTTGTAGAAAAAAAACAAAAAAAACGCGTGGATTGACTCCTCAGCATTAGATTGGAAAGTGGTGAGAATTGGGGGGGGGGGTGTGGGTCCATACCTCCCAACTGTTTTGAGCAGGGATAGTCCTTCTTTTGATAGCTCAACCCGTAGTCCCTGATTTGTACTGATATGTCCCGAGTTTCTCTTTGATCTGCTGTACTGAACAGCCAGAAAAAGATACAAAGTTTCTAACTTAATTGCCCAGAATACATACTGATACTTTTGTAACCATTTTAAATAAGAAAAGAACTGACTCACAGCTTAAATATTAATTTGCCTTCATTAGCAAAACTGTAATAACATATAAAAACCATAGAAATGTGTTCAAACTTTCATAACCTGGCCACAAAATAGGCGTGGTCAAAATTCTCTCTCCTGATACATGGCATTCTCTGTGCCTTCAGATATATGGCATTCTCTGTGCCTTCAGATATATGGCATTCTCTCTCTCTCTCTTTCAGCTTTAATCAGAGACAGGGCTGAGGGTTCGTGGCCATACTGTGAGTGTTAGGGCTAGGCCACACGGGAAGATTTCAGGGAGATTAGTCGCCTGGCGACTAATCGACGCGTCTAATCTCCCTGAATGGCTTGCTGGTATCTTGCACCCACTAGCACTAAAGTCGCCTGCGCCTATTCACACGCGGCGACATGTTTTTCGAAATTGCCTCGTGAAGAAATTTCGAGCGACTTTGAAAAACGTATCGCCGTGTGTGAATAGGCGCAGGCGACTTTAGCGTTAGCTGGTGCGAGATGCCAGCAAGCCTTTCAGGGAGATTAGTAGCCTCAAAGACGTGGCGATTAGTCGCCAGGCGACCAATCTCCCTAAATCTTCCCGTGTGGCCCTAGCCTTAGAGAGATTGTAGCTCTGCCCCCCGTATGCTGACATCCACATGCTTGTCTCCCTGTATAAGGGAATGGAGTGCTGGGGAATGACTTTTAGTCTTTTAGTTTTTTTTTAATGTTAATTAGTTAGTGTTAAGCCTGAGCTTTTTTATTTATCTCATTATCAGTCTGTGTATTATTTAAAATAATTTTTTCCTACTACTGCATCTTTCCCCTGTAGGTTCATAACTAAAAACCTGGGGGGGGGGTGTCGTCAATCAGAGTGCCTAGGGCAGCACAAACTGTAAATACAGCCCGGCCTCCCCCCATTAATTGTAACTGCCATAGACCTTACTCATTTCTTTAAATCTCATTAGATTGAGCAAACCATCTGGTAACAATCTCAGATTATCTTGCAGTTCACTCACATCCACTATGCACTCATTCACCCATGCAAGACTAGATGAAGTTAGCAAACTCCCTGCTCAAACCCCACAAACTGCTCCCTTGACCCCATACTCTTTCACTTCCTTTACCCAATCTCTGATACACTCTCTCCTGCACTTACCCACCTATTTAACCTTTCACTTTTTACTGGTACTGTTCCATTTTTATACATACAAACCCTTGACCACAGCTCTTCCACTATTCTATACTCATCCTTCTAAATCTCTCTGCAGCCTTTGACACAGTTGATCACACACTCCTCCTAGACATTCTATACTCAGCTGGCATTCGTGACACTGCACTTTCACGGTTAATCTTTCTGATAGTTTCTTTAAAGTTTCTTCCTCTAACTCTATTTCTACTACATTCCCTCTCTCTGTTGGAGTTCCTCAAAGCTCTGTCTTAGGTCCTCTGCTGTTTTCACTCTATATTACTTTACTAGGAAAACGTATTCAGTCGTTTTGGACTTCAGTATCACCTTTATGCTGATGACACCCAACTGTAAGGTCCCTGCTGTGTCAGCGTTGCGCCCTGGTCGGTGTGGTCGCAGGTGCAGTAATCAGGCAACTGATGTGCGCCTGCGCGCCGCATCGAATGCGGGCGACGGACGCCGGCGCGGAGGCGCGGGCGACGGTCGCGGGCGCCGGGGCGTGCGCGACGCAACGGACGCGCGCGTCGTAGCGGACGCGCGCAACGTAACGGACGCGCGCGACGGACGCACGTAACGGACGCGGTCTGATGACGTCAGTTGGCGCCAAACTAGCGCTATTTAAACCTGCTCCAGTCTCTGCTCTGTGCCTGGTTATTAGGTTTATAACTGAAACCCTAGCGTTGATACCTTCCTGACGATATTGTGTTTGACCCTGCCTGTACCTGGACTCCGATTCTTGCTTGTTGCCTTGACCTTCTGCTTGTTTACCGTTGACGATTCTCGCTGCCTGCCTTGACCCGGATATCCTGACTACGCCTTGCCTGATCCTTCTGTACCTCGTTTAGTCTCACTGGCTACTCTCCACACCCCTGCTCCCCGTTTCCAACCTCGGGTGAGTTAGTGGGTGTGTGAGGCGCTTGTGGTTCATTGTCTTCTGTTCCTACTCCTTCTACGTCTGGATCATACTGGTAAGCTTGACTTTATAACCAGGCCATGGATCCAGCTGAAGGGGCTTCACCGCTTACCGTACTCATCCAACAGATGTCGGAATTGACACAAGCAGTGAGGGAGCTTCAGAGCGGATATACCCAGATGCAATCCCAGCTGAGGGCCCAACCATCCACCGCAAGCCAATCCACTGTAGCTGCTACCGCTTCCGTTGGTCCCACTGAGGTACAAGTTCTCACCTCCGAAATCTCGGAACCAAGAGTTGCTTTTCCCGAAAAGTTCTCTGGGGATCGGAAAGCCTTCCGTAATTTCAGGAGCAGCTGCAAACTCCTTTTTTCTCTGAAACCTCACACATACCCCGATGAGAACACACGAGTAGGGGTTATTATTACCTTTCTGTCCGGAGAACCCCAGACCTGGGCCTTTCGTTTAATGGATCGACGGAGCCCTGTATTAGCTTCTGTGGACACTTTTTTTGATGCCATGGCGATTCTCTATGACGACCCTCATAGAGTCTCCACCGCTGAAGCCGCCCTTCATGCTCTCAAACAGGGAACTCGTCCTGCGGAGGACTATACGCTTGAGTTCCGGCAATGGTCCGAAGATACGGATTGGAATCCTGCGGCCCTTAAACACCAATATCGTTTGGGTCTTTCCCCTGAACTGAAAAACGAGCTCGCTCGTACAGGAATTCCAGACACGTTGGAGGGTCTCATCACTCTTGCCATTCAGCTCGACCAGAGACTCAGAGAGCGCAGAGAAGAGGAGAAAGCTGAAAAGGCTGGCCTGATACCTCATACCTGGGTTGTACCTACCGCCCCTCCTCCAGTCCAAGTACCTTTTCCCTTGCCTTCCTCTGCTTCAGATTCGTCCTCGGAACCAATGCAAATTGGAGCCATCAGGTCTGCCCTCACTGCGGAAGAACGCCTTCGTCGCCGCAGGTTAAACCTTTGCCTCTACTGTGGCCAGGCCGGTCACTTACTAAGGAGCTGCCCAACCCGTCCTACGGGTAAAGACTTTTTTAGTAAAGACTTAAAATGTTGTAACAAACCAGTACCTTTACTGACAGTCTCTCTCTTTCTGCAGTGGGGAAGTCAAACAGCAAAACTCCAAGCCATCCTTGATTCCGGAGCAAGTGGCTGTTTCATGGACAGTATGATCGTTTCCCAACTCCAGATTCCTCTCCAACCTAAGAAGAATCCCATTTCCCTTCGGGTGGCTGATGGTTCCTTAATTACTTCGGGCCCAGTGGTGCAAGAAACCATTCCTCTTTTTGTTTCCCTCAATAAAAAGCATTCGGAAATGATGAATTTAGATGTGGTCACGTCTCCTCTTTTTCCTGTCATTTTGGGGTTGCCATGGTTACAAAAACACAATCCATCCATCAATTGGGCCACAGGGGAAATAACCTTTCTTTCGCAATTTTGTCAATCTAAATGTAGATTCGAAAGTTATCCTTCTTCTAGTCAAGTTTGTTCGTTATCCTCCTCATCCGAAGTTCTTCAAATTCTTCCTCAAAGCTATTGGGAGTTCGCAGATGTGTTCAACAAGAAAGGTGCCGATTCTCTACCCCCTCATCGCATCTATGATTGCCCAATTAATCTGTTGCCCGGTTCCCAAGTACCCTTTGGTCGTATTTACCCGTTGTCCGAACCAGAACTAGCTGAACTTCGCTCATATCTTGATGAAAATTTGGCCAAAGGTTTTATTCGTCAATCCTCTTCTCCAGCCGGGGCAGGGATATTCTTTGTCGAAAAGAAAGATCACTCATTAAGACCCTGTATTGATTATAGAGACTTGAACAAAATAACGATCAAAAACCGATATCCTCTTCCTTTAATTCCAGAGTTATTCCAACGCTTAACGGAGGCCAAGATTTTTTCTAAGTTGGATCTGAGGGGAGCATATAATCTGGTCAGGATACGTGAGGGAGACGAGTGGAAGACGGCGTTTCGTACTCGCTACGGCCACTTCGAATATCTGGTGATGCCGTTCGGCCTTTGCAACGCTCCCGCAACATTCCAGCATTTTGTCAATGACATTTTTCGGGACTTTCTTGACATTTTTGTTATAATTTATCTGGATGACATTTTAATTTTTTCTAGTTCCTTAGATGAACACAGGATCCATATGAGGAGGGTTCTTGCTCGCCTTCGCACTCACCAACTCTATGCCAAAATTGAAAAGTGCATTTTTGAGCAGTCCTCTGTTGAATTTCTAGGATTCTTTATTTCTCCTCTAGGCATCCAGATGGATTCAAAGAAGATCTCGGCAATCCTCGACTGGCCAGCTCCCACATCTAGGAAGGCAGTTCAACGCTTTATTGGTTTCGCAAACTTCTACAGGAAGTTTATTAGAGGTTTCTCTCAGACTATTCTACCAATAACAGAGCTGACTCGCATGAATAAGAAATTTTTTTGGTCCTCTCAAGCCCAAGTATCTTTCGAAAACCTAAAGAAACTTTTCACATCAGCTCCTATCCTTTGTCATCCTGATTTATCCTTACCATTTGTTCTGGAAGTCGATGCCTCTGAAGTTGCGGTGGGCGCTGTTTTGTCCCAAAGATCTGGGATCCAAGAGGAGCTCCATCCAGTAGCTTTTTTTTCCCGTAAAATGGCAAAATGTGAGTGCAATTACGATGTGGCCGATCGGGAACTACTCGCCATTAAACTGGCACTGGAGGAGTGGCGGTATCTTCTGGAAGGTTCCAAGCACCCTATTCTTATCTTCACCGACCACAGAAACTTGGAGTACCTTCGTTCCGCCAAGAGACTGAGACCAAGACAAGCGAGGTGGGCTCTTTTCTTCATGAGGTTTAATTTCCACCTTACCTATCGGCCTGGATCTAAGAATACTAAAGCCGACGCCTTATCCCGTATGTTTACCCTCGATGACGAAATACCTTCTTCTCCTGAAACCATCCTGAAATCCAACAATTTCCTTTTACTACAGCCGACCCTTCTTAAACAGATCCAGAACGCTTCCAAGTCCATCATGGAACCAGCCCTCGTTCCTAAGGGAGGATTTCTTCTTCTAAAAGACAAGATTTTTGTTCCTGAGGAGATGCGGTTGGAGGTTCTTAAAAGTATACACGACTCCAAATTGGCCGGACATCCAGGGGTCAAGAAGACTATTATCGCAGCTAAAAGATCGTTCTCTTGGCCAGGATTAGCCAAAGATTGCTTCCAATTCGTTTCTTCATGTGAAATTTGTGCCAGATCTAAAGACTCTCATTCTAAACCCTTTGGCCTTCTTCAACCCCTTCCTGTCCCTTCCCGCCCCTGGAGCTCTGTTTCGTTGGACTTTATCTCGGAATTACCACAGTCTGATGGATGTTCTACCATAGTGGTATTTATTGACCGTTTGACCAAGATGGCTCATTTCAAGTCCTTGCCCAAGCTCCCTTCCGCTTCCGAAACTGCAGACGTTTTCATCAAGGAAGTTGTTAGGCTCCATGGTCTTCCACAGGAGGTGATATCGGATCGAGGGCCACAATTCACATCTCAGTTCTGGAAAACCTTGTGTGGCGCCCTTCAAATTTCTGTTTCCCTTTCTTCAGCCTTTCACCCTCAATCCAACGGCCAGACGGAACGAACCAACCAGACTTTAGAACAATATCTGAGGTGTTACTCTTCTCATCTTCAAGACAACTGGGCAAACCTTCTACCTCTTGCTGAATTCGCTTACAATAATGCCCACCATTCATCCATTAACCAGTCTCCTTTCTTTGCTAATTATGGTCTCCACCCTTTAACCTTTCCTTCTTCTATAGTGGCTGATATTCTGGTTCCCGCAGTTCAAGACCGCCTCAACTTCCTAACTGACAATTTTCGGAAACTGCAAGAGAACATGTCCAAGGCCCAGAAGAATTTCAAGTTTTACGCTGATCGGAGACGGAATAAAGACCCTGAGTTCAAGGTGGGTGATCGAGTCTGGTTGTCTACTATTAATCTTAAGTTATCTTCTCCCAGCAGGAAGCTCGGCCAACGTTTCCTGGGTCCTTTTTCTATTGTTCGTCAAATTAATCCTGTGGCCTTTCAGTTAAAGCTTCCTGCTTCTTGGCGTATTCATCCGGTGTTCCATTCGGCTCTCCTGAAATCTGCTTCCACCTTCCAGTTTCCAGGTCGTACGACTCCTCCTCCTCTCCCAGTTCTAGTGGATAATCAAGAGGAATTCGAGGTCGAAAAAATTCTGGACTCTCGTATTAGAGGCAAGCAAGTACAATACTTGGTGGGATGGAAGGGCTATGGCCCTGAAGAGAATTCCTGGGAGCCAGTCAAGAACATTCACGCTCCAGATCTGTTGAAAAAATTTCACGAAGAGCATCCTAACAAGACCGCTGGTTGTCGTGTCCTGAGGCCACTCCTTGATGGGGGGCAATGTAAGGTCCCTGCTGTGTCAGCGTTGCGCCCTGGTCGGTGTGGTCGCAGGTGCAGTAATCAGGCAACTGATGTGCGCCTGCGCGCCGCATCGAATGCGGGCGACGGACGCCGGCGCGGAGGCGCGGGCGACGGTCGCGGGCGCCGGGGCGTGCGCGACGCAACGGACGCGCGCGTCGTAGCGGACGCGCGCAACGTAACGGACGCGCGCGACGGACGCACGTAACGGACGCGGTCTGATGACGTCAGTTGGCGCCAAACTAGCGCTATTTAAACCTGCTCCAGTCTCTGCTCTGTGCCTGGTTATTAGGTTTATAACTGAAACCCTAGCGTTGATACCTTCCTGACGATATTGTGTTTGACCCTGCCTGTACCTGGACTCCGATTCTTGCTTGTTGCCTTGACCTTCTGCTTGTTTACCGTTGACGATTCTCGCTGCCTGCCTTGACCCGGATATCCTGACTACGCCTTGCCTGATCCTTCTGTACCTCGTTTAGTCTCACTGGCTACTCTCCACACCCCTGCTCCCCGTTTCCAACCTCGGGTGAGTTAGTGGGTGTGTGAGGCGCTTGTGGTTCATTGTCTTCTGTTCCTACTCCTTCTACGTCTGGATCATACTGGTAAGCTTGACTCCCAACTCTGTTTGTCTACTCCTGACCTCTATCCTTCTGTCCTTCCCCAAGTTACAGACTGTCTTTCTGCTGTTTCCTCCTCTCAGTGCCACCTGAATTTCTTAAACAGAACTCATCAAATTTCCTCCAAGATCTTCCCCCTGTCCCTCAGATATCACTCACAGTTAACAACATCGCCTTTCATTCAACCACACAGGCATGCTGCCTAGGAGTTATCTTAGACTGTCTTCTGTCTTTTTCACCACACATCCAAACACTTGCCAAATCTTATTGTATTCAGCTACGCAACACTGCCTTAATATGACCGTATCTCAGTTCAGATACAACTAACACAGCAAGTAGGGCCCTCTCTAAACCATTGTTTGTTATTTGCTATTTGTTCCCTGTTTATTATAAACTAATGTAAAGAACTACTGTATGTTGCTGTTATATAAATAAATGATGATGATAACATTTGTGTGATGGCTGCACAAGTAGACAATGCAAAAAGCTAGCAGAAAATGAGTACAACAAATATATCACTACAATAATAAACTGATTAAGTTTTGAATGCCCATAGAAAGTCTGACTGTTTTCATTTTACTTGGCTGTGAATTATTTATTCATTAATGAAAGTGTTTACTGTTACAGTTATTATTATTAATTAAACTTACTCACTGAAGAGCAAGACATCCATGTTGAAGATGGTCATACACTGAGCAATATAGTCATATCTATTGCAACAAGATTGCAGGCCAATTATCTGTGTGGGGTCCATGAAGCAGTAGCTGGTCTGACCTGAGAGAAAAATTGGTCTGCAGATGTTTCCCATCACTGGGTGTGGGAGATCACTGACTCACCGGGATTTGACAGCAGCAGCAACTCCTTTCCACCTCATTTAACATAAGTTAATTTGGCCACAAAATAAATTACCCATACAAGCGTGTAGCTTTACTGTGGGTTGAACCAGTTAATTGCAAAGCAATTCACTTGCACATGGTCATAACAAAACCAACATTTACAATTAACTGATTTCTAACAAAAAGAAATTGTAATGCTAATTGTATGAACAGGCATTGGTGTAACTATTAAGGAAGTAAATCCCATCCCAATGGGTGACCCACTACATCAATATCAAATATGTATTTATATATATATATATATATATATATATATATATATATATATATATATATATATATATATATATATATATATATATATATAAATAATACTATACAATACATACATATATACATATACATATATATATATATATATATATATATATATATATATATATATAATGCTTCTGGGGTACCCACACTCTTAATTGTCAGTCCTCTCGTGGGTGCTCGGTCAATTATTGCATATAATCTTCATGATGGACCCGCACACCAAACATATACAATTCAATTCTTTATTTAAAGTTGATAAAGGCCCCAACGAGGGGGGAAACATTGGATACACGAGTGATGTTAAAATAAAGAATTAATTTGAAAATGTTTGGTGTGCGGGTCCATCCTGAAGATATATATATATGTATATATATTTGTCAATTCCCAGTAAAGCAAGGGTTTGCTTGAATGGAATTTGTCTATATTTTCTTTAATTATAATATACTACACATGAAAATGCCAACATGGTATGCACACCAGAGATTAAGGGGCAGATTTACAAAATTCGAGTGAAGAATTCGAATGTAAAAGAATTCGAATTTCGAAGTATTTTTTGGGTACTTCGACCATCGAATTGGTTAAATTCGATCGAATTCGAACGATTCGAAGTAAAAATCGTTCGACTATTAGACCATTCGATGATCGAAGTACTGTCTCTTTAAAAAATACTTCGACCACCTACTTCGGTAGATAAAAGCTACCGAAGTCAATGTTAGCCTATGGGGAAGGTCCCCATAGGCTTGCCTGTGATTTTTTGATCGAAGGATTTTCCTTCGATCGTTGGATTAATCGTTCGATCGAACGAAAAATCCTTCGATCGATCGATCGCAGGATTTGCGCAAAATCGTTTCGACTTCGATATTCGAAGTCGAACGATTTTAGTTCCCAGTCGAATATCGAGGGTTAATTAACCCTCGATATTCGACTATTGATGAATCGGCCCCTAAGTGTTACAAATAAAAAGCATGTAGTAGAACATTCCACATTTTGCTTTTGTATTCTTATTAGTATTATGTACTGCAATAGATACTCAGTTCCACTCAGCTCTCTGCAGCATTGAGGAGACTCCAGATATGCCTGCATGCAGCTCGATCAGTGCCACACATGGAGATTGTTTGACAGTGCAATCCCAATTTGTTTATGATGCAGATGTCATATACTGGGCGTACTGATTGTAGCCTAATACATGAAAAAGTACTTTTTTTAATAAAAGAAATTTACTGGGTGACCCAAGATTAGCAGGTTGACTCACTAGGGTTGCCTAATACATAAAGAAGAGATCCTCTGCACTCACCCATATGAAAATATTTTATACATTAAAGGAGAAGGAATACCATTTTACACTTGGGGTTGCTTACCTGACAGCCCAGGCCAGTGGTCCTATCAGGAGAAAAACGCACCGGCCTGGGGTTCTTCTTCTCTTTTGCTAGCGTTCATTTCTGCCTAGTGAAACTTTGTTATTACTCTTATGCTTAGTTCAATTAGAATAAGAAGGGTACATGTAGGTCATATATATATATATATATATATATATATATATATATATATATATATATATATATATATATATATAAAGATAAAAAAGACCAGCAACACCAGGTTTTTTTGCAAGTAGAAAAAGTGTTATTGCATATGGAACCGACGTTACGTTTCGGTCCCTTTTGGGACCTTTCTCAAGGTGAGAAAGGTCCCAAAAGGGACCGAAACTTAACGTCGGTTACATATGCAATAACACTTTTTCTACTTGCAAAAAAACCTGGTGTTGCTGGTCTTTTTATCTTTATATACTGGTCTTACCGAGCACCCAGGCAAAGGACTTGGAACGGAGTGCTGTCCACTACTATAAGATATATATATATATATATATGTCTTTATAAGAGATGTTGGTGAAAATGCTTGAAGTGGCCACTTATTATTACAAATGTCCAAGAAAGCACAATAAAGACAAAAGAGATCCTCTAATGTCCTAGACATGAGCCCACCCTAAAACAAGTGTTTACACAAAAATCTTTATATTTAGGACTTTTGAAGGTATACAGGATATGATGTCACTGATATAAGGCTAAGGAGGATATAGCTTTATTTTATCAGTTCACCAGGTCTAAGGTGGCAAAGGAAACTCTGGTGAAACATCCTGTAACGATCGTTTGACTGCGCGTAAATTCGCCTGGCAATAGCGTGTGAATCGACACTAGCTAGGGTTTTTTTGTCCTCTCCGCCTGTGGATGAGGTTTCTGCCGAATTTTCGCTAGCAACGCCACTTTGCCCTTCAGTAAATCTGCCCCATTGTCTTTGTCTGTATGTATTATGTGGTCACAGCCTCATTGCATCCCCCTTAATAATTTAAAATTGTTTAGTGGCAAGCACACCTTTCTCTTTTGCTATAGTTGTCTTCCTTATCCTTTAAATTACACAAACATAACCATAACCTGTAAAGATTCCCTTACAAATTAAATTTTTGTGCAATAAAAGGCAGATGATTATGTATTAAACTCTAGAAAAGCTTTTCATTTAGTAGATTCAAAATATGAGTTGCCAAGTATTATACTTTATAAACTGATTATTTATGAATTGCATGTCTGGCAAAGTACAGTAGCTTCAACTTTTAAATGCCACATCGGTACTGTTGCTCTCATGCTGAATTTTTCCTGATCAAACTTTTTTCTTTACTGTTTTCCATCTGCCAAAATTGCAATGGCTGAAAAAACAAGATACACTTTTCCATTAGTAAAATGAAATGTACATTTATTGCCGTAATGGTATTGTCAAATAAGAAAAAAGCAAAGAGAGCTACTGTAATTACCTTGCATTCCTTATGAACGACATACAAATTAATTACATTAAATTTGAGGAGCTCAAGTTTCATCATTTGGATATACAGACTGGAGAAATGTTCTCTGCAGTGCCAATTGTAAATTAAATTCAAATATAATGCAATTATATTTAATAAATAAAAAATATATATATACCGTTAACTTGCATAAGTAGTAGAATTAAATAAATGCTAAAAAATACTGTAGGTTCTATTATGGTTGGAAATACAAAAAAGATGAAAAGAGGGTCCTATTACATGTTCCTCAATGCTGGTGGGCCTGTCCATCACAGTCTGGCTATGATCTCCTTTTTTCTTCTTTTGTGCCTTTCCCTTATATTATTTGAGCTGCTCTAAAATTAAAAAAAACACATGGTATTTGCAAAATTAAAAAAAACACATGGTATTTGCATGATGTTTCATTTTATTAATTAACAGAGATAATTTGGAAATTCAAAGCAAGTTTTGCTCTCGTTGTCTCATCCATAGCAACTGGTGAACTGGTCTACTTCTTTAGAAAGACAACCATACCCGAAAAATTAATAGGGCTAGAAATGCCATATTTTATATATTGAACTTACTGAACTAGCCTAAAAGTTCAGCTTCTATATAGTAGTAAGAATTCAAGCTTTCAAATTTGTCACATGGAGCTTACTATCTTGGATTTTGTTAGGAGTGTCTGCGAGATGCACATACTCAGAGTGTTTGAGCAGCTAATCTGAGGGGTTGTCACAAATCATCAAGTAGAAAATGAGGTTTGTCTGTCATATAAGCTGATGCTTGTGACATTTATATTATACCGTATATACTATAAGTATATTGTGCATTGGTCAGCAGCACAGAGCATGTACAGTGAATCAGTAGAAAAGAAGATAGGGAGCTACAGGGTCATACTTGCACAGATCTTCACTGATATAGGGCTGTGGTTGTGATAGCTGATATAGAACACAAAAGCAAAGCAAAAACCCAAAAATATTTCATCTACTGTTTTAGTTCACCTTTAGGGTAAGGGCACACACTGCTATTTTGGGAGATTAGTCGCCCATTGACAAATTGCTTCTACTTCGGGCGACTAATCTCCCTGAACTGCCTTCCTGCCGGCTAGAATCGAAATCGCCAGCAGGATGGCACTCGGAACGCTTCGTTTTCCAAAGTCGTCTGAAATTGCCTCACGAGAAAAAGCCAAAGTGATCCGACTGCCATCTTCCCGGTGATTTACATTCTAGCCAGCGGGAAGGCAGTTGTCAGAGATTAGTCGCCCGAAGCAGGGTCGTAACTACCGAGGGAGCAGGGGGTGCAATTGGGCCAGGGCCCGCACCCCCACAGGGCCCCCTGGCAGTCACGCGCCCACTGCAGCGGCTACAGCGCCGCATGGAAGAGGGTGGGGGCGGGGCCCAGCTTCCGTCTGGCCCAAAGAAGAAGAAATTTGTCTCCCAATTTGTCTCCCAAAATAGCAACATGTGCCCTGGCCCTTATAGTGATACTGACAAAAAAATATTTTTTCAAAATATAAATCTACATTAAGGGGCAAATGTATCAAGGGTCGAATATCGAATATCAGTCGATATTCGACTGTGGAATGAAAATCCTTCGACTTCGAATATCGAAGTCGAAGGATTTTGCGCAAATAGTTCGATCAAAGGAATAATCGTTCGATCAAACGATTAAATCCTTCGAAACAAACGATTCGAAAGATTTTAATCCAACGATCGAAGGATTATCCTTCGACCAAAAAAAGATAGCCAAGCCTATGGGGACCTTCCCCATAGGCTAACATTGACTTCGGTAGCTTTTAGGTGGCGAACTAGGGGATCGAAGTGCGTCAATAGATAGGCTATGCAAAATAAAAAATGTTTTTCATGTAATTAGTTTGCCAAAAATGTTATACAGTATATATACAGTATATAACATTTTTATTTTGCACAGCCTATCTATTTAACCAGTTTTATTTTACACTGAACTGTTCCTTTAATCTTACGGCTGACCACTTATAGACAAATACTTACCAATAAAATGCTTCCTGGGGTACAGTAGTTTTCTAATAGAGAGCTACTGATAACATACAATCCTCCAAAGAATACAACTTGTGTAAATTAGGGAATTTAGAATATGCTGGGATGGGTAATTAATATTGTAACTAGGTTTTGTATGTCATTGCATTGCATATATCTTATTGCATTGCAGTTGAAACATTTATGACTCTTTTGATCTAATAACACACTAAAATCTAAAATGTGTTTTATTTATTACAATGAGATAGACCTTGTTCTGTGGTCTTGCTCTCTCTCTTTCTCTCTCTCTTTCTCTCTCTCTCTCTCTCTGTAGGCTGTTAGTAAACCCGGGGTGGTTTTGATGCTTTATAATTCTTTGTCATTTTGGTCTGGATGACAGTAGGATATTAACAAGGATTTTAATTGGATATCAGAGAACAGTAATATTTTACTTTTAATGCATGCACACCTATCAATGCATCAAGAATATAACTATCCATTTATCTCTTACTACTGTATATCCATTATACAAGCATAGAAAGACTTGTTTAAAATATAGAGCTTCCCTTTAAATGCTTGCCAAAGGAGGATTAATGGCAAATATCTAATGCAGACTTACAAACATACTGTACAATAAAGTTTGCTGTACTTTTACTGATGTGAATTATGTATAATCTTTGTGAAGCGAAATGTGTCAACGCAATAGAAATACCAGGGAATTAATACATAAATTATTGATACAGTATTACCCAAACTGCATTTACAAGCCTTTAGACAACCACAGGTCTCTGTATAACATAACAATATTGGTTGCCACTCCGCTCCTGACCAAGAACCATGTATTTCAGTTAGAACAAACATAGCTGGAAATGTGTTCAGACATGCGATTAACTTTTGTACAGTCAGCTTGTGGTACATCTATAAAACATTAAAGGAAACTGAAATATGCATTATGCATACACGTTTTTTTATCCTGATTTAAATGCAATGAACATTTAAAATGATAACTGCCAGTGTTTTCTTCTTATTTAAAGCTGTAAATAATATACTTTTTTTACAAAGTGTGTAACATAACTGACAAAATGTTGCAAGTGTAAAATCTGAATCATTTTAGATACATAGGGGCTCATTTATTACTGTCCCTGCCACAAGTACAGGAACATGAATTTACTGGTCGGTAAAAACAAACATCTAATTGTTTTCTTTTAGTAAAACTGGGTATACTTTGAGCCTTCTATTACATGACCCTGAGGGCAATGGTACATGGTATTCTTGACAAAACTCCTGAAAAAAACTTTTTCTTAGGTAAGCATTGGAACCATAAGTCGGCGATAAAATGCATAAGTCGGCGATAAAATGCCCGTGTGCAACTAGGCCTGTCATCTAAAATTGGAGATTATTACATCAATCAGTGATGCCAAACCTGGGGCCCTCAATGTATTTTTCAACTACAGCTACAGTATCAGCAACAGCTTCAGGGTCATAGGCTGGATATGCACAATGAATGTATGCAACATTTGTTACTTTCATATTATCTTTTGCCCAAATCCCAATGCCTTCACTTTCCTACTGAATCTGTAGGGGAAGGTTAGGTAGACATAACACGGGCACTAACAATATTAGTGTACATTTCTGGAATTATTAGGCCTATAATCTGCACTCCAAATTGAAATTCTAAACAAATCTGCAGTAGATAAACAAACCCCATTGTACTGAATACCAATTGCTTAACCTTCTTGTGGTGCGACTCCCTGACATAAGGCCATGTCAATCAATGTTGTGTGTGTAGATAAAAGGACCCAGCATCCATCAAGTGCTGTTAGCTTTATTGTATCCTACCAAATGGAAACAATGCTTCAGAAAGTTACACATCTCTCTTTGTCATGTTACAGAGTGAGAAGGTTATAACGTTATCAGATCTTATTCCCACCTCTCTATAACGTTAAGAGTGAGTTGCGTCAATTATATGTGCATATTTGTACTAAAAACACAGAATAGACAATTCTGTGGAAAACATTGGTGCAGTCCACATTAAATCCATAAATATGTACTTGTATCAAATCTGAAGGTATATGCCTTTTAAAGAAAGTATGCAAATAAGTTACTATAACTCACCAGCATGCAAGAGGGTATGCACCAATTGCATTTGCATAAATGTACAATGAAGCAGCAACAAAATATTTATTAAGTGCCAGTAGCTGTGGTGTTGAGCTATTACTCACTAGTTGGGGTATTCTATCTTTAGACTTACATTGTAGATACCAGATATTATCTAAGAATGAAAAGGAAAATTATGATGAGATTAAAAAAGTTCAAAACAGATAAAACATCATAAAAAAACATCCACGGGTCCACTGTTCATTTAGATCTCTAGGGCCAAGTGTGTCCATATGCAGATCCAGAAAGATTCTCTATAGTAGAAAATATATGGTACCTTTTACCATATGAACCTTTTCTAAGATTTGACATGTAGGGTTTTTTTTTATCAAAGTCTGAATTTATCTCAACATTTTCTGCTACAAACACCGATAAAATCCGCTTGGGTTTTTTACGCTTATTTATTATTAAATTTTCCTGAAAATTTGTTTTGCGGAAAAAAATCTGGGTTTTTTTCGGATTTTTTCATCCGATTTTCACAAATTTCAGGTTTTTTTAAAATTTTCACCTGAAAACTTCGGGGTATTGCACGAAACCCAGCGCACATCAAAAAATCATTGGGACTTCTCCCATTGACATATATGCAACCTCGACAGGTCTGAGATGCCGGATTTTCAGATTCTGACTTTTCCATCCTCATGGTTTAATAAATTGCAAACAATTTGTGATTTTTTCAAAAGTCCAATTTTATAAAGAAAAAAATCAGAATTTGGGTTCTGAATTTACATGCAGTTTGGTGAATATATAAAAGGTCATACAGACATTTCATACTGTTTATGACACCTTCTGAATAGCTTGTGTGTCAGGGTTGGCACCCTAAATCCAGAACTGATGCCAAGCACCCTGGTCTCGGCTCATGCTTCTGCCTGCAGCAGCCGCCTTTGGCCTCGGGAAGAGCCCTCCGCTACTCAGATGCCGAGAGGTCTTATAACGAGAGGTGCAAGGCGAGGGGTTCTGGACAAGCAGAGGGGCACAACTGTAAAGCAAAGTCTTTGGGGCAAAAGGTCGCGGTATAAGGCGTTAAACAGAATCGTAGTCAGATCAGGCCGAGTCGGGGCAGGGACAGTACAAACAAAGTCAGGCAGGCAAGTGTCAAACCAGGAAATCAATCAGGAGGGTTAAGCACAATCGAAGTCGGATATCAAGCAAGGATCAGGATACAGAGGTCAGAATCATCAGGAACAGGCAGGGGTCACAACAGGTAATCAAAATCAGGATCAAGATCAGAATAGCAATAGCTAACAGCACCAGGAACAAATCCTATAACGGGCAAGGTCTGAAAGCCCAAATGAGTCTTTTATAATGTTTAATTTTCGCGTCATTGTGCGCATTTGCATGCCTGCATCATTACGCCAGCGCGTCCGCGTCCATATCCACAACGAGCGCACCCTAAGAAACTAACATGGCGGCTGAAGAGGAGCAGCGTGGCAGGCGTCCCTGCCACACCACTGGATCACCAGGGTGAATGTTTTTTATTGCAGTGTGTTAATACCTCTCACCTTACAGTGTGTTGCTGTACACAGTTTTCTTCTGGTATAATACCTGTACAGTTGCCACAATTATAACAGGGGAACATGCGATTTTTCATCTTTAGATCAGTGTTGACTGTGTCCTGTACATCAGTGTTTATAACTTGGTCCCCTATATTCCCTTTTTGTGGCAAAAAAGGTGGAAGTTGTTAATCGACTTCCCATAATGCTTATCTGATTGTAAAATAGCCCAGTGTTTTCTAATAATTCTTTTTAAATGAAAAGAATGTTGTCCATATTGAGTTACACATGTAAACCTTTGGTCTGATATTTATGGGTATAGCCTGCACCTGGTGCAACTTTTATCTGTTTTAGATTATACTGACATGCTTTCCATATAGTAGCTCAATATCTTGTTTTAGTTTTAGACCAATTTGAAAATGAGATTTTTCTAACAAAACAACAGTATGATGGAAATTATATAAATAAACATGTCTGTGGTATGAAGAGAATCAGCGTGAAAAGCATGAGTAGTGCTGAAATGGCATGCAGAATTCTAAGATTTGAGTTCTAGGTTAGATTGATGGGTTGTGAGAAGGGGCAAGAGAGATGTGCCCACATGTTTGCTCCAGGTTTGCTTTGCAAATTATGAAATCTTTGCATACTCGATGTAAATGTGTTGAATTACTTGTTTGTGGATTTGCAGTCAGATTCAGTTAATGGAAGCCAAGTGAGCCATGAGTAGAAGTATAGAATAGGAGAACTAATCCCCACACCCTACAATGTAACTTGCATAGGGCACCTTGTTCCCGCCTCACCTACACAGCTGTCAGCTCCCTGTTACCTTTTTATTACATGCAGAATCTGGATTAAGTCTGGAAATGTACATCTACCTTACACTATATTGCAAACAAAGTCACAAACCCACACATCATGTATTATGCATGCCCTTAATCTTCTAGACTATAATCTCATTTGAGCAGAACCGTTTGACCGCTTGCTTCTGTTTTTTGTAGTTTTTCCCCAGTGCATTGTATTTTGCTGAAGAAAATGTGAATTTATAAATAAACTATTACCAGAATAAAAAAGTAGAAAATGCACCATAAAAACAACAAATTGCATAAACAATGCCTGACTCACTTAACTTGAAAAAGCTTAAAGCTCAAACACCCATTAGCCATAAAATAATTCTATATTGGATATTCTTGCTGTATTCAATTTTCCTTCTTACACACAAATTTCCTTTTACTAGTAAAGCCTTGCTAGCATGACCATCATTCTTTTGTATTGGAATGTTCTAAGCAAATGGCCCTGTAACTGTTCCCTACTGCTCAGCACTGCTAAATAAGATACCCATTTGCAAACAAAGGATAATGATGAAAATAATTATGTAAAAATAATTTTCAAAGCAGTCAAACCTATAAAAATAACAATAACAAAATATTTTCTGCAACTTGTCAGCCCATAAAGTCCATGCCCACACTTTTGCAATACAGTGCATCAAATAACAATGCAGTAGGGGTCAATTACTTACCGCACCACAGTGGCTCATATGTAAAACCCTGTTTCAGGTAAATAGCCATTTTCATAATAATATACTTTTTAGTTGTATGTCTCATTGAGTAGTCCTACATAGAATATTCCCATTTTAAGAAATAAGGATGCACACAGACAAACCATACACGTTAGGTCACATGAGGTAATTAACGGACAACGTTCTTTCTTATGCTTCTACATCTCTTCTAGTTAGAGCTGCAGTATTTTTGGTCAGGGGATCTCTGAGTCAGCATAGAGAACATCATAAAATGGTGGTTCAAGGGAAAAGATGTAAAAGGGCAATATTCACTTAAATATATATTCCAGTTTGGTAAGATTATTTAATATGCCGTTTAATATGATATAAACTATCTGTTGCTTAAGTATTCATTTTTGGGATATAGATTTCCTTTAATGCAGTTGTATATTGACATTTCTTAGAAAGCATGCATAGGGAAATAAGCATTTTCATTTTCAGAAAGTAACATATGAGTGCTTGTTACTTTCAAAGGATGCTTTGCTTGATCAAATCCAAGATTCCCCCTCTTTAGAGTCTTATGTGCAGTGAATACCAAAGCAACTTGTGCTTTCCAGAAAACGTCATTCTAAAGACATATTGCCTTGACACAGTGGATTGTAGTAATAATAAGATAGAAAATTACTCATTTACTGTATTGCTTTTTGAAGCACAAACTACAAACTGAATGAAGGCAAATCGAGTATTTTGCAGTTTTAACACTAATATTAGTAAAATATGATAGCGCCCTGAAGCGCAAAGTTAGTATTATAGTGGGACATTGTTTTATGTCAGAAAACCACCAAACATTTAAAAGGACTCCCACACTCCAGTGTGAATTATACCATGCCTGGAGCAGGGACCTAAGTTGTCTTTCAAGTTAGCCAAGAAAAGACTATGGGGCAGATTTACTAAAGGGCGAAGTGACTAAAGCTGCCGACGATTCGTCAGCATTACCGCCTGCAGGGACTACACCGATTTAATAACGGGAGCAGGTGTCACTTCACTAGCGAAGGAGACAAACGCTAGCAGTGATTCGCACTCTATTGCCAGGTGAAGTTTCGCTCTGGTGAATGGACGTTACTCCACAAATTCATTAAAATGACTGAACGTTACCTCTTTCGCCAGATTTGTCTTTGCCAGCTCAGACCAGGCGAAGTGCAATGGAGTGCCTTGAACATCCTCAATCTTCTGTTACTTCATATTTTTTTATGTTCAAAAAACTGGCGTGTTTTCCTTTTTTCAGGGTGATAGGCTACAAAAGTCTTGAATTTTTTTTTTGTGTAACAGGTTTCCCCCATACATTTTATAACATATGGGAACATTATTTTACAGTGGGCTTATGTGTAGGGCATTATAACAACTGTATTAACTTTTGCAGCATGGTTGGGAAAATCATAGATGGAAAGTATATCCCTCCCAGAATCCTCTATGAAGCAGTGCAGAGGGATGTGAAAATGAGGCTCTGAGTAGCAGTGAGGTGATTAGCCTCACCTGGAGTAAAAAGGTGGGGGCTCAATTAAGGCTGCTCTCTGCCCTGTCTGAGAGAGAAAGGAGAGCTACTGGAGTGCTGTGTTAAAAGTTTGCTTAGTAACTGCATGTTACCTGTGTTCAAAGCATAAGGACTTTTATTGCTGGGCACAAGTTTCCAGAAAGAGACAAGTTATCTGGTAGCAAGGACTGGCTACCAGCTTCTGCCTTAAGTGTTTGGGGAGCAGCTGCTTCCAGGAGAAAAGCACAAGGAATCTCCAAAGGACTGTGAGTTAACAGTTAATTTTGTTTGCTGGACTTATATTGCCCAAGTGGGAGACTGTGGGACCTTTGGGAAAAGGACATTTTCATTTATCAGTACAGCTGGACTATTTTTGTTTACTGCCTTCCCAAAGGGTATGAACTGTTATGTTGCTGTTTAAGCTGCTGTGTTAAATAAATGCACACGTGAGATCAGCTGGAAACCTGTGTACTGTCTGTGTGAAAGGAGTTGCTGCTGCTGCTACTACCAAAAGAGCCATACCCCCCACACTTTATTAAGGTTCCCTTGGTATGTCTAGTTATCAGTGTAATGTATTAGATGCACCATGTAACATAAAGAGGTCCATTCAACTTTAAATTTCCCGCCTTATGCAGATTAGCCTGAGCGCAAGACCTCTAACAAAGTTGCGCTAGGCAGAATTGAATGCTAGAGCATCTTTGCTTTGATTTGCTCGCATTGCTGAACTAATGCTAGCGAAAATTCCCCAGCGCTCATCGGCCAGGACGAAACTTTGCATTTTAGTAAATTAGCGTTGTCTGAGTGAATTTTCACCTGGCGAAGTGTTGTGATGGATGCGATGCCGTCGCTGGCACATTTTCGCCAGTTAGTAAATATGCCCCTATTACTCTATATTTTCAGGTGCTGTTTTAGGACTATGATGGCACAATACTTTTCAGCCATACTTCTAGCATATTCAATGTCCATAATAGTCAAAAACAGGCAGGAATCCATAATTTAAGTCCATTTCCATTTCTGTATAAATACAGAATCCATTATCCAGAAAGTCAAATTGAGAATATGCACTTTTTTATTAAAATATAGGGTCAGTGTGCAGTGGTGATAGTCATTCGAGCCTTGGACTCTGCCAGTTAACCCTTACATGGCCTTTCACATCACAGCTACTTAATCGTTTATTAACAAAATGGACAAGACTGTCCAGAGTAAGACTGGACAATTACTCTTTTATTTATTTTTTGGTTGCACTGTGAATATAATTTTTCTTTTGCAAACATGAATTATTTTTTTGAGAAATGTAAACAAAAGTGATTGTTTTGGGAACAGATGTAATTTTGTTGGTTGTTGCACCCAGATTTGTGTATTAGGGCAATACTGTAGAACATATATTCTACTAAATCAAAGATGTTTTCTCAAGGTTATTGAGGTGTCTTCCTGCTAGAGTTAATGATTGGCCTTGGGCAAGAGATAAAAGGTTTCTGACAAAAATAAGCTGGCTTTTAGACCGCACAGTGAAAGAAGACAATCTGATTCTGTGCTTCTTCATTTATAAAATCATTCTTTGTTAAGGGTCAATCAGTTTGACCTTCTTTTTTTCCAATTTTAATTTAAATTTCTGATTGAACAGAAATGCCTAACCCCCAGATGTGCAGAGTGCAGTAGAACCACCAAACAGGTTGAATGTACAACATTAAACACAGTTTAGAGAAAATGGGTAAAATACACATACCACATGTGCTGTTGTATAGAATGATAAACAGTATGGTAGATCATACTCATGTATTTATATAATTGAATATATTAAAGTTAGGGAATTCAAAATTCATTCAATATGATTTTGCCTTAGCAGAGGTAAAGATATAGGCAAAAGAATTTTGTCACCCATGGTGCATTTGACAAAAGAGTAACCTTTTTTAATTGCAGATTAGAATGCAGTTTATTTTCTCATCTGGATCACTATCTACACCTGGCATTTCAGTAGGAAAAAGGGAATGGCAATGTGTGCCAGAAATCTAATATAGTGCAACCCAGCATTTATATTGTATAAAGAGCATTGATGACACTGTTTATAAATCCTCCAAATGTTGGCGTGATCTGTTGGAGTAGGTATAATTTTTTGCACAATTTGTGCTGCAAAAGAAAAGTATCTACCTTTTAGGGATAGTAATGGGTGTAAACTTGTGACTGCTCTGCATGACATAGCAATGTTTCTGGTTCGTCATTTCCAAACTTCTGCATACACATCATGTTATTCAGGATATTGTTGTCTTGAGCAAAAATGTCCTGAAGATAAAATAAATAATAATTCTTTTTTATTTTTTCACTGTTTATTAAGTCCCATTAGTACTCCATTTTTTAATTTATAGTTTATTCAAGATTATATCTCTATATCTATATCTCCATCGTATAAACTATATTGTATGCTGAATGGATAGTTTGCAAGTGGCCAACTAATCTATGAAGGTTCCTGTGGACTTTCAGGCTGTGGAATTCAGAATATTTCAATTCATGCTAGGGATAAGGCGCATATTATCTATGAGTGTTCTATAAATAAATCTGCCCATTGATGTAAGGAAACATCAGACAAAGTGAAAGCAACATGAAGGAGCTGCTGTGGCAGTGGCCGCCTCCTCTCTGGTTGCCTGGCAAACACAAGCAGCCTCCCTCTTACACTTCACTACCGGGTTAGAGAGAAGCGAGAGCAGGCAGCTCCCAACCCTCCTCCTCCCTCTGCTGCTCTCCATCCTTCCCCTCCCTCCCTCTGCCAGTGATTACTGTACAACTAGTACACACACACACACACACTACAACACAGCCCCTGGAGCAGTCAGCATGGAGATAAGCTAGCATACACAACTGACACTCACACAGACACACACACACACACAGTGCATGTGGGAACAGCAGGGCTCCTGCCAAAGGCTAGCGTACTTCTTCTTCTTATTGCTGCTTCCCCATCAGCAAAGTCTGGCCATTCATCAGCATCACAGCAAGGACCCCCTCCACAGCAGGAGCTCGTGTTCACCCCATCCCAGGCACCCTACTCACTATCTGCAATGTCCAAAAGCCTGAAACGGAAAAACCACTGGACAAACAAAGTCCACGAGTGTGTAATTGAGAGGGGCCAGGAAGGGGAGCTGGGCTTTGAGATCATAGGGGGAGCAGAGAGTGGCCAATTCCCTCACCTCGGAGAGGTAAAGCCTGGCAAGGTATCCTATCAGAGTGGCAAACTGGTGCCGGAGGAACTAGTCCTAGAGGTGAATGAGACCTCAGTGGCTGGACTTACTATCAGGGATGTACTGGCTGTCATCAAACACTGCAAGGACCCCATTAGAATAAAGTGTGTGAAACAAGGTAAGCTGCCTTTTTATTCTTATCCCCTTTGTACATGAACATGACTGGCTCATGCTTTATTCACTGTACAACACAAAGTGAAGTGCCATGCACACCCCCTACCCTGCATAAATTGTACAGTTGACATTGGTATTAATTGCACTTACTATGCAGATATCACCATACCTTATAAATATAGGGCAAAGTAGTTTAGTGGGTTGCTGCAGAGGGGTCTCCTGCAAACAATGTCAGATGCATCTTCTTTGATGGACACTATACATATCCACATATATAATGTATCCAGCCCTGCATTGCAGAACTTGCAGCACAGTGTACAGAAGGAAACAGAGCCTGCCAGGCTGCCGGTGAAACTGTTGCCAGAGTAACTTGTGTGTTTCAGCTGCACATAGAGCACCTAATAGAGGGGATTGCTTGGGGCAGGCAAGGAGGCTATTACCATGTGTGGGTTGGTGGCACTGAACTGCTGTATGCTGCAAGATTTGTTGTCCTGATCAGTGTGTGCAACGACATAGCACTGTGCCTAATAATGCCTGTTATTAACCCTAGGAAAAAGCTCTGTTGCACTGTTTGTGCAGAGTTTGTAAAATCTCTAGACAGTCCCAAATTGCTATTGAGTCTATACATTTCTCAGCAGCTTTAGAGAATCACTTGTAAAGCTTGGAGAGTATGCTCAGTAGAGCTTGACACTGCTAGTAAGAAATGTATCAACTATTATATCATATGCTAATGCTATAGAGTCTATGACCCCCTTTTTCTTAGATGCTCTAGGGTACATAGGAGTGTGCAAAAAATAAAAAGGAATGGTTTTATGTAAAAAACAACTGAACAGGGAAAAAAGTGTTTGGAAATTTAACATCCCCTTTAAATTGCTTGTTCTCAGTTTCATAACATGTGCCCAGTAGGTGTTCTTTTTCATTTTCACAATATATATTGCTGTGTATTTCTTTTTAAATATTGCAGTTCGCACGTTTGCAGCAACTCTGGTTCAGATTTGTAAAATGTAGCAATGGGTGCAAGATGCTGTCTTCTAAATGGCCTAATTCCTCCCTTTTCTAATGATTCTGGGCAGCTGCAAACTTTCAGATGTGACCTGTATAGTGACCATTAATGTTAGAGCACAAGAGGTGGCACTTGAAACCCAAGGTGGCAAATGACTAGCCTGGATTACTTGGAAACCTTGGAGGGACACAGTGAACGTTAATTGATATTCAACAATTATAGGAATATGTCTTCATGAAGAGCAACTATTCATGCATGAAATGTAAAAATTAACTTCCAAGTTTGTCAGTTTAAAGGGTATGGTCATATAATCACATGCACTATCCACAAACAACTACCAAACATGTACGTATTAGGGATTTGTATTAACAAGTGTGTTAAGCCATAGCCCTGTCTGAATTAAATAACTAAACCTTATGTAATACCAAGTGCTTTGCATTTAAGCAGGGTTACTGCATGTCAGGTTAATGACAGCTCGGATGCAATGAGAACAATCAGGTTATTTACAAGATCCAGGGCCCTTAGTAACAACAAAATGATCTCATGACACTGCTCACATCTCCACCAGGCCCCACTATTGACATGAAGTCATCTTTAAAAGTAACACTGGATACGTTTCTCCTAAAAATAATTGATAAGAGCTTACTGACAGCAGAAGGAAGGGAAGTACCTGAGAGGCATGTGCTATCATTTCTCCTCCCATCTAGGCCTGCTGAAGTGTATACCTATGTACACTAATCCCAGGCATATGTGTCTCAAATAATAAATATAAAAATGTAATAATAATAATAATAATAAAATATATATATATATATATATATATATATATATATATATATATATATATATATATATATATATATATATATATATATATATATATATATATATATATATATTTAATGCAACACTAGTTAAGTTCAAATACCTGTCATATGTGCCAGCTATGTACAGTTTAAATGACTTCCCCATTCCCAATATATAGTTTTCAGAACTCCCTTCAGGAAGATGCAGTTGACTGATATGAAACCAGAATGTAAAGATGTTATGTATGAACAGAGATGAACATACACTTCTTTCTTAGTGGTGTGATTCTGTTGCTGTACCTCAATACACGTACAAGTATATTCTGTTTTCTGCTGCTGTTAATTTACAATTTCTAGCAGTTGAACACCATTCTATCCTATGCGGTGTTAAATCTCAGCAGCGGCATCGAGTTCTAACACCCCTCAGAATCCTTTATCCAAATGCAAATGATTGGACTAAGATTAAAAAGAGAAGGTAGGATCAGTACTGCTTGGAAAAAAAATACTGATTGATAATAAAACTACCAGTATCATGTTATTCTCTTAACTGTTGTTGAATTATAATGTATTGCATTGTTCCACAGCCATTTGATGTAAGAGATGGTAGTAGGTGTTGTTAATAGCTGGAGGGCTGCTATCATAGTCATACCTGTTCCACACCACAGGATCACACACCTGACCCCACAGTTGGAAGCTTCAAGCTTCTGTGGGACATTGACCTTATCCTTCAATTATTTGATTAGTATCTGTTACTGGTCAGTTGATAGTAGCCTAGCCATAGTAACTCTAATGACAGACATATTAGGCTGCATATGTATAGATGACCACCTCAGTTTATCCTATAGCACAGGTTTCAAGCTGGTTACAAATGGATCCCATTGTTTCTGTATGGTCATCTGAAGATGAGTACCTGCAGAAGCATATAAAAGCAACAATGCCAGTTTGTATGCCTCCATCCTGTTAAGATGAATATAGACACATATCCACATATGTAATAAAAGATAGAAACTCTATCCAGGTGCTGTAACCCATAGCAACTATAAGATGTGTGCCTATAAACATGTGGCCAGCAAATGGTACCTGCTGATCAGGGTCAGACTGGCGTATCCAATGCCAGGAATATAACTAGTGGGACTTGGCCTGCATGGTCCCTTCTTTCTGGAGTGCATAGCATTAGCCATCTTTTTCAGGTTCTGCTTGTGGTCTCATTTATTCCCAGCAGCATTGTACGGTTGTTGTTGTTGTGTGTTTTTTTTTTTTTTTTTAAGAATGAGAAAATGTGTGAAATTCTTCATAAAGAAATATCTGATACAAGGGCCCTGGGGGAAGTTAGTTCATCAAAGAAAACCATGTGAGAAAGATTGGAAGGTTTTGGATACTGTGATGGGATCAGGGAAAGACAGATGACAAATGTAGTGGCATGGTTAGGCAGCAGGAGAATCCAAGCAGGCTGTTAATTATGTAGGGATGGGAGGGGGGGTGTCTCAGCGAGAATTTGCAAATTTGTAAAATCTGAGAGCAAGAGCTATTAAATACTGTAGGACTTAGAGATGCTCAAAACAATATGAGCTGTAAACTGCACAGGGATAGAGGGGTTTGGCCTGTTTAATACACACAATGTTTGTTGTGTTACTCTCTCTCTCTATATGTGTGCCCTGCATCACCTTGTGCTCACACACAACTTGTACCACCAAATGGAGCAAAATACAGCAAACAGGCACATTTTCACAACCAACCCATATTATAACACCCCACTATATAAACAACAAAGGTAGCCTGAATCTTGGTAATAAAACGTAACTTTTAATAATAAACATCAAATTAATAATATTAAGATGCAGTGTCTATCCAAATGTAGCAAATTGTAACAGTTCAGAATCTGCACTTTGATTACTGAGGTACCAGATTGAAACCCCAGAGAGAGTACATTTTAAAGGAGACATATAGCATGAATGAAAAAAAACCTAATTTTGTAGGCAATTATGAGTAATATATGGTGTTGCTTTTACATGGTGCTAAAAATTAATATTATCTTTAAAAATAGCCCCTTTATTAGAGCTCCCTATAGAGGTTCACTGGTCCCAGTCTCTGTTTCAAATGAGGGGTGGGTGTGTCCTAACAGTAGTATAGTAGGAGGGGGCAGCCAATCACAGCCCTGCTGCCAGACAAGCAAAGTCAGGCTTCAGTTCCTTATCAGGTCCTGCTAGCTGCCCTACAGTGCAGTGACCCGAGAGCCGCAGGCTCCCCTGCAAAGAGCAAGAAGTGGAAGAGAAGGAAGGGATTATGAGGGTTTTTGCAGAAATATACAATAAATCAGCCTGAACTCTTTTTTAAGCACATATAATAATTTGCGACACCGGTGCTCCTTACGTGACTCTCCCTTGTCAAGTTATTATATGAAACAAGCTGACATGAGATGAGAAAATGTGTAAGCTTCTCTGGGAAGAGCCCTCCAATCCTATGTTTAGTATTGTTTGTGAAATTATTTTAAGATCCATGTTTATGATTAAGGACTGTATAACTAGCTTGTGCTATATAAATAAATAATTAAATCTACAAATTTTTATTGCCTCCCGTCCGTTAACAGCAGGGGGCGTTGCTTTGGAAATCATAATATCAGCATCGATAAAATAACAAGAAGGACTAAAGGAAATAAAAAGTGCTCAGAAGAGCACACATTGATTTGTTTGGGAGTGTTTAGTTGCCCTTCAATTTACCCCAGCAACAAAATATAAGGATATTGGAAGCCACCTTACAGCCTGCTCATCAGAGCCATCACCCAGGCTTCCCCAATTTGAACCATTGCAGTCCACACTGCACTTTTTGTGTAACTTAGGTGCTTTAAAGAATGCTACTTGCACCTATAGACTCCCATTTCAGGCTCTGTACATCCACTGGGGTCAAACACCATCATTTAAGCAAATTGTAGACCTTACCCACTGCTTCCCTTCATTGAAGCCAATATATTGAAACCATATGTATGTGTGGAATAAAAGTCACTGATGTAGACTTTTGCTGTAAACTTTAATTAAAGTTTTCAGCATAGTTCTGCATCAGTGACTTTTATTCCACACCTATGCATACTCTCACTCTGTGGCTCTGGTCTCAGTTGTCCATAGCAATGCATGAGGAGGTAGGAAAGTTGAATTATTATTATTTGTGTATTTGAAAAACCATTAAATTAGCATAATACGCTTTCCACTGCAGCTTTCTTTAAGTTTATCAGCAAATTACATTTCACTAATGGAGTCAGCATTTCTAAAGAGTTCCAATGTTTTGCTTACAGTGCCTTTTTGCTGATGAACAACCCTCAGTATTTATCTTTTCTTGCAGAAAAATATTTTCTTTAGTGCTTGCAATTAGCCGAACTGTGATCATAACTGAACTAGTGCTGAAACGGTGAGTAGGTAGAAAATCTGGAAGTGATGCTGCAATTTACCAGTTATGAGACTGAAGCATTACAAACGAATGAGCTGAAAGCAGCATGCCACACAAGTTTGTAGGAGTGCTTGTATTACTCGTATGCAGTTACACATTGTACAGCTGTTTCCAGCACAGTTGGACATGACACATTGCCCCAAAAATCCAGACATTATATTTAAGGCAACTTGAATTAGCCAAACAGTTTCTAGGCATGATGTATCGATGTTCTATGTCCAAGACTTTTGTATTGTATAATTAACAGTTATAACTAACAATGCAAGAAGAGTAGTACAGGTCTGGGATCCTTTATCCAAAAACTTCTTTAAAAGCAAATAATTACATTTTTATAAATGATTTCCTTTTTCTCTGTTATATAAAACTGCACCTTGTTCTTGTTCCTAATTAAGCTGCATAAATCCATATTGGTGGCAAAATAATTCTATAGGGGTTATTTAGGGGCCGATTCACTAACTTCGAGTGAAGGATTCGAAGTTAAAAAACTTTGAATTTCAAAGTTTTTTTGGGCTACTTCGACCATCGAATGGGCTACTTCGACCTTCGACTACGACTATCGAAGGATTCAAAGTAAAAATCGTTTGACCATTCGATAGTCGAAGTACTGTCTCTTTAAAAAAAACTTCGACCTCCTAGTTCGCTATCTAAAAGCTACCGAAGTCAATGTTAGCCTATGGGGAAGGTCCCCATAGGCTTGGCTAACTTTTTTTGATCGAAGGATATTCCTTCAATCGTTGGAGTTAAATCCTTCGATCGAACTATCTGCGCTAAATCCTTCGACTTAGATATTCGAAGTCGAAGGATTTTAGTTCCTAGTCGAATATCGAGGGTTAATTAACCCTCGATATACGACCCTTAGTGAATCGGCCCCTTAATGTTTAAATTATTTTTATTGAAATATCGTATGGTGAGCCAAATTACAGAAAGCTTCCTTAAGCAGATAACTCCTGGTCTCAAGCATTCTGGATAATAGATCTCATACCTCTTAATGTAGGCCTAATATACAATTGCCCAGGAGCTAGAGCACAAAGGAGTGTAAAATCACCCCTCAGTGATCATTTACAAATGACAGAGCAGAATAGAATTTCAAAAGTCCACAGTCTGCAACCCCTCCATGTTTTTCACATTTTGCAGCATGTCCTGCTGTAAGCTCCTACAGGAGTAGATTCTTGCACTCCAGAGTGGACTAGTTCTGCCTGCATTGGGGGGGCAGGTAAGGGAAGGCACTTGGGCATAAGACGCATGTAAGCCCCGAATGCAGGAAGAATGCAACATGCTGCTTCCCAACCTGCGTTCGGTGCTTACATGCATCTGTGTGAGTACAGCCACATTGAAAAGAATTCAGTGCATTTACTCTCCCCTGCGACTGAACGCATGAAACCGGAACACGGGGGAGCGCAGCTAAAAACACTTTTTTTTGTTGTGGGAAAAGTTTATAATGTGTAGTCAACAGTACCAAAGCTCACCAACAGTGATGTGGGGGGGCTGGGTGCACATGACCCAGACTTACAGCTCAAGGAGGAAAACTACTCCAACAGGCAGGCTCTCACAAATTCCACGATCAGGAGATGTAAAGGAAAAGTAAATTGTATTTTAAACAAATGTACACATAGTAGTATTGTACATTTCATGCATAAATACATAATTATTGACATTTGTGACACAAGTTGGCTGGTGTCAGAGGTACCTCAATTATCAAGCTGGTACTATTCCGGAACCCCGAAATCCCGATTTTTCCGGAGTAGTGCCAGCTTGATATTTGAGGTATTTGTATGTGTTTCCCCTTTGCTGAGGGTTTGGAGCATGGACCCATTGTGGAAAGCGGTAAGCTTATCCATACAAAGCATGGACATTTGGAATATAAGGATAAGCTTACCGCTTTCCACAATGGGTCCGGGTGCTCATGCTCCAAACCCTCAGCAAAGGGGAAACACATACAAATACCTCAAATATCAAGCTGGTACTATTCCGGAACTCCGAAATCCCGATTTTCGGGGTTCCGGAATAGTGCCAGCTTGATATTTTAAGCTTATCCTTATATTCCAAATGTCCATGCTTTGTATGGTCATTAACTATATGGTGTCAGGTTTGGTGCGAATGCCTTAGCTAAAGATCCTCCCTCCAAATCATATCATTCTCATGTGCGTGTATGGACGCGTGCATCAAAACGTGCGCTGATGTAAATGTATGTGTGTCAGCACTCTCCATGCAACGAAACGGACGCGGGCATCTAAACTACCGCTAATGTGAGCGTGCGACGGGACACAGGCATCACTAGGTTTAGTGCCAAAACACCCTCCTTAAAAGGATGCTCAGGGAATAGTTCTGTGTTTGGTGATAAACTTTGCTCCTGTGAACTTGTATCCTGATAATTTGGTTATGGTTTGGACTTCTGCTTTCTACCTTGACTACACTTGAACTCTGCCTGCATTGATCCCTGCCTGCTTATTTGACTACTTTGTCTGCCTTGACTTGGCTGAACTACTATTCCACCTGAACTGTTAGTCACACTTCGGATTGGCTCACATCTCCTCACATATTGCCTCTAAGACAGGTGGAGCATGACAAAAGTGCAAAAAGGGAGCATAATACGCAATGTTTTTGCATTTCCCATCATGCCTTCCACTCTAGTTGAACTGCTCAAGCTCTGTTTCAGATGTAAAAGTTTGGGAGTTGCTACAGACACAGTAAGGGCATGTCTGGCCTATGCTAACCAACACTGTACTCTATATCTCATGCCTTTGCTATGAACAATTGCTAGTTGCTACTTTAATAAGTCAAGTCCAAGCTTGTGTTGCAGATACATATAAGTTTCAAGGTATTTTACAGAAATTTCACAAAGTTCCTGAAATCATTTGCAAAAAAGAGCTATGAAGTTCAAAATATCTATAGGTCAAAATGTAAAGTATATAGAATTAATAAAACCGTAGTTTGCATTTCCCTTCAAACTATTTTTTGCAATAGGTGCCCTTTTATGCAGAACTTTTATTTCAGCATTACCTTAAAGGGAACTATCTTTAAAAAATGTTTCCTCCCCACCTTTTATTTTCACCTTGAGGTGTAGGCCAATAGATACTGCACTCTGGTTAAGGAAACTATAGTATTTAGTCAAGAAACCCCCTCCCTCATATAATAACATTCTCTTGCAACATTGTTAAATAAGGATTACAGGGACCTTTTCTTCCTGAGCTTGCTGCTTCTGGCAGAGTGACATTGAATTAAGTGATATTTAATTGTGATACACACAGGGTCACCAATGTTCAGCTTGTTTATCTCAGCAATATAGCAACTACAAAATATTGGCGGGCATCCAGAATATTATAAATAGCTCACAAAAAATATCAAGTGCTCCTTTCTTAAAGGTACGTACAGCTTTGAAAAACAGCTTGTTTATATAAAGCTCAATTTATGTAGAACTATTCCAATATGTAGCATTACCTTAAAGGGCACCTACCATAGAAAAAAAAGTTTCTCCAACAGAGGTGGGAGCTGAAAAAGCCTGCACTACGGTTATGGGAAATAATAGGGGGAAGGTCCCCATAGGCTTTCTAGCCAATTTGGGATCGAAGGAAAATCATTCGATTCGAAGGATTTAATCGTTCAAAAAAATGCGTTAAATCCTTCGACTTCGATATTCGAAGTAGAAGGATTTTACTTTGACGGTCGAATATCGAGGGTTAATTAACCCTCGATATTCGACCAATAGTAAATGTGCCCCTGGAAGTCAATTAGAATATTAAATGCTAATCTGACTGCATATATTGTTACTGTACAGCATTAACTGAAGAGACAGTGTAAACTGCTGATCAATTAGCAAGCCTTTCAAACAGAGGACCAAAGTAGTTTTAGGCTTTAATAGGAACATAATATGAGAAATTTGATAGGAAAAGGAGCCTTTTGATCTTGGCTTGTTTCTTAATCATTTAGTTACTGATGAATAATCAGTGGAGCTCAGTGCAAAAGCTTTTCATGTAATGTAAAGGAAGAATAAAAACATTTTATGTTGATGTGTTAAAATGCAGAATTCTAATGAAGACCTAGTTGTAAATGCTTACAGTATTTGTTGTCACACAGACATTATACGTGATTCACTGTATTTGTTCATGTGTCTCCGTGTGCTGCTTTATAACTCTCCCAGGCAGGTTTTATTCTGTTGTCAATGATAAAATCCTCAGTATGACTGTTGTGAACATTTTAAGTACAGGAAATGTGTTGGTATACTTATTGGTATAATTGTCATAATCTGTTCAATAATTTAAAAACATTATTTACTTTTTAGCACTGGAAAAAAGGTTTTTAATATTCCCAAGGCAACTCCAGCTAAACTGAAAGCTAGATCACAGCAACCATTAGGATAGATTACAAAAAGATCCATAGAATCATGTTCTGTTTCAGCATACTGTAAATGTCAAACATAATTAATTGCTTGTCTTTTTTCATTATCAGGCTAGCCTTAGATCGCCGCAGTCTGTTAAATACCAACATCTATTACCCAATACTATATTGTTATCAGGCCCAGGCCAGCCCCCCTCCCCTGATCTGCTAGGCCCCCCAAAAAAAACTGCATTGGACTTCGCGAATGCGCATTTGTGCCGGTGTTTGCAATTGTGTGCTGCCAGGGGGACAAGCATTTGCGCATGCATGCAGGGGGGGCACGGAGGTTTGGAACCCAGTGGGCCCCCCGATGTCCAGTCCGACTCTGATTGTTACTGTATTGTAGCATTTAAAATTGTATTGTAAATACAAATTGTAAATTAGGAAGCTTACCTAAATGGCATAGCCTATACTCAGGGACGCTTTAACTTACCAGTGGAACAAGGGCAAAGATCTCACAGGACATACCTCCCAACTGTCCTGTTTTTAGAGAGACAGTCCCTCTTTTGACAGCTCAACCTGCAGTCCCTCATTTGTACTGAAAAGGCCCCTTTTTTTCTGCACTGAACAGCCAGAAAAAGAAACAAAGTTTCTAACTTAATTGGCTTTTGGCAGAGAGCCCAGAACAGCCACAACAAAAGAAAAGATACATTTGTAACAATTCAATCTAGATACGCAAATAAGTAATCTTAACAATATAAGATAACAGGTCCCTTGGGAAAAGTTAGACTCACAGCTTAAAAGGAAATTCATCTTCATTAGCAAAACTGTAATAACTGAAAAAAAACACAAATATGTTCAAAGTTTTATAACCTGCGAAATGAACATGGTAATTAGGGGGGGTGGCCACAAAAACGGGCGTGGTCAAAAAAATTGCCACGCTACGCGCAGCAACTTTTTTGTCCCTCTTTTTATTTTCAAAATGTTGGGAGGTATGCAGGAGCCCCTGTAGCCACCAAAGAAATTAGTGATATGTCATCTAATAATATAAGTATTGAAGCATGGGTGACTCAGGAGGAAATTCAACATGTAAAGGTAAATAAAGGTCGAAGGGCAGATATTCATCCCAGGGTACTACAGAGAAGCGCAGCAGTGTCCTCCTGGGCCATCTTCTTTCCATATCCTCAGAAGATGGTGCAGAAGGACCCCGCTGAGCTGATCTGCTGAGTTTGTGCCAGCACATTTTTACTGTATGCTTAACAGATCTTGTCAGACTAATTGAATTGCTTTTCATGAGGAGGTGAGCAGGGACCTAGACTCTGAGATGTCAGTGGATATGATCTACTTAAAGGACCAGTAACATCAAAAAATGAAACTGTTTTAAAGTAGTAAAAATATAATGCAGTGTTGTCCTGTACTAGTAAAACTGCTGTGTTTGCATCAGAAACACTACTATTGTGTATATTAAATACGCTGCTGTGTAGCAATGGGGCAGCCATTTAAATGATCAAGTTACACAGCAGATAGCAGATAAGCTCTTTTGAACATAATGGTTTTATCTGTTATCCACTATTTAACCTGTGCCATATAGCCTTTTTTCAATTTCCGCCATTGCTACTCAGCATCTTGTTGATATGAACTATAGTAGTGTTTCTACAGTGTTTTTATTTTTACAACAACTGGAGTACAACCAGTTATCTTATCTTCAATTAGCAGTTTAAGAACAATAAGAACAAAATAGTAAAATATTCTTTAGCATGATATTATGCTTTTAAAAGGCTGGTATTCTTTGAACTTGTACTGTACTTTGTACTTGTGTGTTTACATAGTGCTCACAAATTACACATTAAAGGAATTGTTCAGTGTAAAAATAAAAACTGGGTAAATAGATAGGCTGTGCAAAATAAAAGTGTTTCTAATATAGTTAGTTAGCCAAAAATGTAATGTATAAAGGCTGGAGTGAACAGATGTCTAATAAAACAACCAGAATCCAACTTCCTGCTTTTCAGCTCTATAACTCTGAGCTAGTCAGCGACTTGAAGGGGGGCCACATGGTACATTTCTGTTCAGTGAGTTTGTAATTGATCCTCAGTATTCAGCTCAGATTCAAAAGCATGTGGCCCCCCCTCAAGTCTGTGATTGGTTACTGCCTGGTAACCAGGTTAACCAGTCAGTGTAAACCAAGAGAGCTGAAAAGCAGGAAGTAGTGTTCTGACTGACATGTTATACATCAAATCACTCCAGCCTTTATACATTACATTTTTGGCTAACTAAATATATTAGAAACATTTTTTATTTTGCACAGCCTATCTATTTACCCAGTTTTTATTTTTACACTAAATAATTCCTTTAAGGGCAGGGGCACACGGGTAGATTCGGGGAGATTTAATCACCTCTTTTGCGGGGCGACAATCTCCCCAAACTGCCTTCCCCCTGTCTTCCGCCTGCTATAATGAGAAAACACCAGCGCCAATGTACTCGCGGTGTGTCCTAAACAGACTTCAAAATCTACAAAGGCATTTATGCAGAGGGAGAAGTACAATATTCTGGAATCTATGGGATGATTTGAAGCAGGCTGGCCATGCTCGGCAGCCATCAAATTTAACTGAACTGGAGAGATTTTGTATGGACAAATGGTCAAAAATACCGCCATCCAGAATCCGGACACTTATCAAAGGCTATAGGAGGCATCTAGAGGCTGTTACATTTGCAAAAGGAGGCTCAACTAAGTATTGATGTATTATTTCTGTTGTGGTGCCCAAATGTATTCACCTGTCTAATTTTGTTATGATGCATATTGCATATTTTTTGTTAATCCAATAAACGTTATGTCACTGCTGAAATACTACTGTTTCCATAAGGCATGTTATATATTAAAAGGAAGTTGCTACTTTGAAAGCTCAGCCAATGATAAACAAAACTCCAAAGAATTAAGAGGGGTTCTCACACTTTTTCATATGACTGTATGTGATGGGGACTTTAAAATGTAAGTAGCAATGGTTGGTTTGGAGCATTGCAACTCTGCATTTTGTGAGCAAGATATAAGCCTTATTTATGTGGAATACGGTTGCAAATGATATTTACTGAGTGAATGCAAATACAGATTAAGTAAACCTTTAACTCTGTTCCTCTTCTGTTTCGATCATTGTTTTTCCCATTCTGTCTCCAACTATGATACAAAGGATTATATATTCATATATAACTACAAGTTGTTCACAAGTGTCTCTTGTGATATGGGGTAAAAAAACACAAAGCAAAAAAAATATTGTACGTTTATTGTAAGCAAAGATCCATCATTTCACAGCATATTGATAACACTGCCTAGGTCAGTCTACCTAACAATATTTGCCACAATGACATAAAAATGGAAACACTCCTTAAACTCACCAGTATTTGCAAAATTGAAAATAAGAAATGGAACATCTGCTGTGCTGTTCAACAGTTTTTCTGTTTTATATTTCTGGAACTCGTGATATTTCAGCAAACAAGTAAATTATATGACAGAACCGACACAATCCAGTCCATAGTTGTAATGGTGGAAACTGAAACAGTATGGCAAATAAAAATCCGATTTCAGTGTTAGTCAAACCCAAAAGTGCCTCAACTACAACTCACAGATATACTTTCACCAGTTAAGCTTTACAGTGTAGCAATGTGCATAAAGTAGTGCTATCCATGTAGTGATCCATATGAAACATGTTTAAGGGTTTCACTGAAGTAGAATGATGATTTCATTAGAAAACACTGGCTAACCAAGGAGTTTGATAGACATTTTGGGTTATCATCCATATTTGGCACTGAGTATATGTCTAGAAAGCAGTTGTTGTCGTCCTATTGTTCAAAGCCAAGAGTAAAGAATGGTGAAAAACTGTAAAATAGCAACTGGTATCCTAATGCACTCATAACTGTGTGTGTGTATTATTACAGTGTAATAGATATTTGTTCCTTGATGTTATATTAACCTTGGTTAAAGGTAATTAGGGTCATTTTATAGATACTTATACCAGACCTGCCCTATAGATGATGTAGATATAGCAATTATTATTATTGGCCTACTGAATAAAGCAAAATTAAAACTCTGTACATTGTAGCAGATACGTTCTCGCTGGCATGTCCTCTCTCCTCTCTCTCTCATATATCCTTTCCCCCCTTCCCTCAAATCAGAATAACTACAGGTAGTTTTAATAAAAATATCACTTGGTGCTGAATTTTATGAACATTACTCGTAAATGGTTTTTACTTTTAAATGATTTTTATTTCCAGGTGTCACTGGCCCTTTACATTCTTTAAGGTAAAATATGGTCTGTTTATAAAGATTTATCTTTAATTTATGTTACCCTTAAGGCTTTAGCCAGATGGGTGACTTTATCACTGTATTTATTTGCCACGTGAAATTTGTTCAAAACACTTGGAAGATAAAAATTCAGTGCAGCGATAGTGTGTCCTTGGGAAAATACTCTGTTTCAAATCTATGTTGTTGGCCATAGGCCAGACCAAACTACATACTGAGTTAGACTGCACCCTGATAATACTGTATAGCTTTTCAAATGGTGTCTAGCTTGTGTCATTTAGGAACTGGCCTAAACAACAATAATATACGAGTGCTAAGTCTCTCTCTCTTTCTCTTGTATATCTAGATCTACACCTTACAGTAGAATAGTGCAGGAGATTTTAATTTGTTAATTTAAATTTGTATTCTCTGAGCTAATTTTAGGTATTTTAACTTTAAATACTGCATTTTTAAGTAGACTAAACAGGACACGCCTACTCAAAATTGCCTTGTGTGCCTTAGCCGCAGTAACAAACGTATGTTGCTACAGTATATTATCCTTAAAAATTTAGACATAGGATGTGATAGAGAACGGATCAAAACATAAACCACATCATATAATTACATTGTACAGTTTTTACAGAAGAGGCAGGATTACTAGGATACTATGCTATAAATAAACATCTTGTATTTCTTATTGTATAAAACATAGTGCCAATTGTCTAAGGAAGTTCATCCGAATGCTTAGACCACACTAAGGTAGCTAAATAGAGATATACAGTATTCATTACTAGCACAAAGGTAAAGTATTGTTAATCATCACCAAATGCAAATTTTGTTACAGAGAGAACATCAGTGGCGGAACAACCTGGGAGCGCAATCACACCAGGGCCTGCACCCCCTCAGGCCCGGCGGCGGTTCACGCATATGCGAAAATCCGCCAAAAAAAGATGATTATTACACTGCTAGTTTTATTTATACACTTGTTTAAGGATGCTTGCTTTTTTGGTTGCAAAATAACTTTGATTTTAAGATATACACATGCAGTGGCACAAACCAAAAAATGTGCAATGTCTTTTTTGGAGGTGAAATACATGCACAGAAAAACAATGTTTGTATTGTGCATATTTTCATTTCAACTCTTCCTACTGTCCCAGGTTGCTCAAAATGTCCCATCTCCTTCTAGGTTCTGATACAATTTAGAACCATTAATAGTAGTAGTATAGTAGCATATACCATATAATACCAGTAGAATTCTGGCCCTGAAAATGCTTCTAGTGTTTAAAACTGACGAACTGGTCTGAAGAATTTCAGGTGATTTATTATTATCTTTATGTTACAGCTTAAAATTGTTTAATATAGTTAAATTGCAATAGAACTATAATAAGCTTGCCAATATTTTTTATCTATGTATGTCATGTATACTGGTAGTTTAACCCAATTCTTAGCGCAGGTCAGACACACAATATTATATTCGAATTCTGCCAACTAGGAAGTTTATACTATAAGGAAGTATATGGCCAGCTAGACTGGATGAAATAATATATTCATATTTTAATATTTTCATTAAGCAATAAAGAAAAACCTAAAAATGAAGGTACAGATGTGGGATCTATTATCTGGAAACCCATTACACATAAAGCTACAAAATACAGGAATATCTGTGTCTGTGAATAGACAATAAAGCTCCAGAACATTTCTTTTTACAAATGCATTAAATATTGCCTACAATACAATGGAATGACAGATAAGCAGCATAAAAGTAGTAGAAAAAAAACAGAACAACAATCATTCCATAATGCAGGAGGTGTGCACAAGAGACAGTAATCAGGAGATTTGGAAATCATTCTTCATGTAGAGGAGTGATGAAGAGAGAAAGTGGTAATATTACTTAAGCTTTCACAGCAAGTACAGATGCAATAGTTGTTGAGTAAAGAGGCTTTTCAATATGTTTTATTTTTACTGCAGTAAATAAATCATTTATATATATATATGTGTATATATGTGTATATATGTGTATATATGTGTATATATATATATATATATATATATATATATATATATATATATATATATATATAAAAATATATATATATATATATAAATATATAAAAAAAAGAAAAATCTAAATTAAGACAAACGTTTCAAGGGCCGTCTGCCCCCTTCGTCAGTGATGCATCACTGACAAAGGGGGCAGACGGCCCTTGAAACGTTTTGTATAAATATTTGGAGGTACCTCAGCGTACACCGCATTGAGTTGTTGAGTGCAACTTTTTTTCTTCTTTGGTCTTATGGTACATTCTCTACTTGGAGTAAGGTTTGTAATCTGTTCATTAATGATTTAGGGGAGGGTGATGTAAGTAGTGTATCAGTGTTTGCAGATGACACAAAACTATCCAGCCCAACTAATTCCATCCAGGATGCAGCATCCTTGCAACAGGATCTTGACAAACTGGCAATCTGGGCAGCTAAGTGGCAAATGAGATTCAATGTTGATAAATGTAAAGTCATGCATCTGGGATGTAAAAATATCCAAGCCACTTATACCCTTAATGGGACTGCACTAGGAAAATCCATTATGGAAAAGGACCTTGGAGTCCTTGTAGATAATAAACTTGGCTGTAGTAAGCAATGCCAGTCAGCAGCATCAAGGGCAAATAAGGTCTTGAACTGTATTAAAAGGGGAATAGAGTCAAGGGAGGAGGGGGTCATTCTTCCACTGTATAGAGCACTTGTAAGGCCCCATCTAGAATATGCCGTACAGTTTTGGTCTCCATCACTCAGGACATTATTGTATTAGAGAGGGTACAGAGAAGGGCAACTAAGCTGATAAAAGGTATGGAAAATCTTAGCTATGAGGAAAGACTGGCCAAATTGGGGATGTTCACGCTGGAGAAGAGGCGCTTAAGGGGTTATATGATAACTATGTATAAATATATAAGGGGATCATATAATAATCTCTCTAATGCTTTATTTACCAGTAGGTCTTTCCAGCTGACACAAGGTCACCCATTCCGATTAGAAGAAAAGAGGTTCCACCTAAATATTCAGAAGGGATTTTTTACAGTGAGAGCTGTGAAGATGTGGAATTCTCTCCCTGAATCAGTTGTACAGGCTGATACATTAGATAGCTTTAAGAAGGGGTTGGATGGTGTTTAGCAAGTGAGGGAATACAGGGTTATGGGAGATAGCTCATAGTACAAGTTGATCCAGGGACTGCCATTTTGGAGTCAGGAAGGAATTTTTTCCCCCTCTGAGGCAAATTGGAGAGGCTTCAAATGGTTTTTTTTGCCTTCCTCTGGATCAACTGGCAGGCAGGTTAAAAAAAACAAACTAAAAGGTTGAACTTGATGGACGTGTGTCTTTTTTTCAATCTTACTTACTATGTAGTGGATACAAGTGTAAAACTCTATATGAAGAGAATTACCATAATAGCATAAGCAGAGCGTAAATATAGCAGATGCATAAAGAATAAATGGCCTTAGGCATCAGTATAGCAGTATATGAGCTGATTTTACCTGTGTGGTGCACATTATACATTTATACATGTAAAAGTTCTCAAAATTGGATATCATTCATCTGTGGCATTAATTATTATTATTATTATTAATCTGTGGATTATTAAAGCAGAATTAAAACTTAATAAAGAATTTTGATAAAATGCAACACCTTATGTTTTGGCATTCGGCAAGAAGATCTGTGTTCTAATTTACAGCACACAATCTGACTTCTGCCAGTTACCTGAGCTTAGAGAATCACAAGTTGCAGTATATATTCAATGAAAAGGTTAAAATTCAAGTCTGATAAGTACTTTCACAGTATATAGTAGCAGAGAAATCAGTGCATCATACATCAGAATTGATTAATAACTATTAAACGACATCACTGCTGATGGCAGATATTTGGGTCATATGAAGTGCCGTTGACACACCAAAGATGGCTTACAATATCAGAAGGTGAGAAGGTAGTATTAAATACGTTAAAGGCCGAGATTACAGCAGAACCCATATTTTACGTACCCACATAGTAGGTTTTTCTGCATATGTTGTATGCATATGTTGTTTGTCCTGCACATGTAAGTTGCTTTTGTTCCTTTTTGTCCCTGCATTTTATGTTTTCCTGAATTTTATGTAGACTTTTTGTAGTCCCTTGAAAAATGTAAAAGCGAGGTTCCACTATATAACTTTTTTAGGATAGCTGAATCTCTGGGCTGATGCAGGATATTCAAATACAACATTTCTAGACATTTTTTTTTAACCTTAATATTCTTTTAAAGTAAATGATTAATTTAAAAAGGTAAAAATATAATGTGAAAATATTTCATTGCATTTTACAATATTGGTGTCCTTTAGCCCTGTCTTAGAAGAATAGGAACAATACTGGTGTTATTTATTTATTTGGCAAACATGCTGGATCCCAACACACCATGAACACCTTTCGCTTGCTTTGCAAATACAGAAAATGACACTTGATTTTTTTCTGTAGCAAACTCTGTGATTATACCATTAATGAAAGGACTTCATGTTCCCAAGAAATACAAAGTGATTATTCAGTGTTTAGAAGTGTGAGCATGTTGTGTAAAATCAGTTTTTATTGATGCTCAGTCAGTCACTTGTGTTGTACTTTGCTTCTATATTTATGGATTGTTGTGATGGAATCCTTGTTGTGCAGGCAACTTCATGTTTTCAAGCTGTTACCCTGCAATCAAGACAGTGCTACACATTTTGCCAAGAGTAAAGCTGGCCATAGATGCAAAGATCCGATCGTACGAATCAAATGATCGGACTTCCCTATCTCCTGACCTGCCACTAACCATTCAGATCAAATAAAGTAGTAAAAGAACAGATCAGCCAATATTCTGCCCCTGACAGCAATCGTACGAAAGTTATGGCCGACAAAGCTAGTGACAGTCTCCCTCTGAAAATCAGACGATCGGCAATACACGCAGAGATATCGGCAGCCGACAGAAATCTTTTAACCTGGCCGATCGACCAAACAACTGATCTCCATGGGACGAAAAATGTCGGGACTCTCCACATACGGTCCGAAAATCATACGAATCCTCAATTCGTTCGACAGGATCTTTGCGTCTATGGCCAGCTAAAGGATTTATAATCTGTCAAACTATGTGTAGTCTCACAAATCAAACAATTTAGTGCCATCCATTCTGATAAAAGTTTCATCATGCCTTTGCTCTAAATTATATGATTACAGGTTACTTTTTGATCTATGATTTTATAGCCCATCTGTGGGTGCTCTGCCAACCTTAGGCTGTGGGCAACTCCCAGCGGTGTGTAATGACCCTTTAAGCACCTTATCCTCAGGTGGGTCCTGGCTTGTCTTTTGGTACACAGACCAACCCACTTGGAATTAACAGAAGTCCAGAGGGTGTTTCAAACCCAAGGAACTTCTTTTGAACAAGATAGTCAGTTTAGCTGTATCACAGTGGTCAAATAGTACATTCTTCAAGCAAATTCAGTTCAGTGAGCAGAAAACCTTCATACTTTGAGATAGATTCAGATTGGTCCCATTTAAGAGGGTATTATAATCTGCCTTGGTGATTCTTCCCAAGTACTAGGGATCCCATGGGGTATCTTGCTATTTGGCACTTTCCCTACTCCTGAGCTCACCCACATGTATCCCTGTCTGGTGGCTTGCCACTACAATGATGGTAACTACTCTTCTTGCTGGAGGGAGTAACTGCCACTAACATTAACTCCTAGAGCGACCATGACACAAGACTTCTAACTAGAAGTGTCCACAATTCTGGGCCTGACACCAGCCAGCTCAGACCTAGTCCTGTACCCACCTCCTCACAATGTGGGATCGAAGAAAATGCCCTGAGTTTACTAAACTCCAATTTTTTCAGGTCAGAGTTTTAAAGGGGAAAAACACCATTTTTTTGTAGAAAAAAAACTGCCGAGTTCATATAGAAGTCAATGGCAGATTTCTGTTTACATTTGGAAATAATCCTGATTTGGGTTTCATACAATTATCCGATTAATTCATGGTTTCGGGCAATAATACAAAATGTCTTGAGTTTTTAGGCATCAAATCCAAAACAATTGCATGATTTGGATTTTCCTGCACTAGATATTTTCAAGTTAATTTATTGATAAATATGGTAAAAATGTACACGGGAGTTTTGATTAAGTGCTTTTAAAAAATAGTGAGAACTATTTGGATACAACCCCCTAAGTGTCCAAATTATGGGAGAACTTGCCTGAGAACATTTCTAACCCTCAGGGTCTCTACACTTTGATGGATGTGTAGCAAAGTCAAAGAACAGAACACAGAAAAGCCTAAATTGAGTACTGTGTCAAAACACAGTAAACTTAGGTTACTAGCTGGGAAAACAAGGTAAAAACTCTCATGAGTTATGGCAAGGCTGTCCAACTGGATGTCTGATGTGAACCAACATATTTTTTCAGAACCCTGCACAATTCTATGAATAGAATTTAGCATGATATTTTTGTGTGAACATTACAGTTTTTCGTACCTTATAATATACAGTACAATAATTGTGAGAATCCAGTTTCACCAGCTGGGAGCTCAGCTAACACTATTTGCTTAGGGGAATAACAAAAATATAGATATGATATTGGACCCTTCGTTAATCTATATAATTCATGCATTCAATACATACAGTCAACTTGTAACTTCAAACAGTGACTGGACTGCTATATAAAACATGCAATAAAAATTATTAAAAATCTACTGAAAAAACATACTGAAAAAAACTATTCATTACAGACAATCGACAATGTATCGACTTTACTGACACTGGGTTTAAACCTCCCTTTGAGGTCCAAAATTCATTCATACATTTTACAGTTTAAGGTTTTTTTTCTTTTAACTTTCATTCTATTTTGATCTTTGTCATGATTCTGGTAGACCTGACATACCAGTGATATTACACTTTATAAAATATAAGATTGCTTTTCAATCTTATATTTGAGGGCATTGCAAAGATATGCAATATCTTTACATTTAAGAAAAATCTGTTATAAAAGCCACACGTTGTCTTATACAAGTGTCAGCTATGCTTTTTTAATTTTATATTCAGTAGGTATCCTCAATATACAAACCCATGAACAGAAATACATATATTTTCTCTTTTAAAGGGCACCTGATTGACTAGCCTGAGTTAACCAGTAGTATGAGGTTTTGTTGCCCACATTGTGACAATTAGTTCTGGGTAAAACTATTTAAAGGAAAAGGACCCCCCTAAAGTTAAAAGACACATCCACCCCCCCCCAGCTGCTTCCTCCCTATATAGTATTCTACTAGAAAATGAGTCCCTGGCAGCAACACTGATCTACCTATACAGAGTAGAGCACAGAGCCGGATTAAGACTAAATAAGCCATAGCCAGGGTATAACTACTTTGCAGCATTGGGGACAGCATTCACCTCAGTTCCAGTCAGGCTTAGTTTACCAGATTTTCGGAGTGAAAATCAGGGAGAAGGGCAAGAATGCAAGGTTGCAATTTCATTTATAAATACCCCCAGAATTCATAGCAAGATAGCAAAGAGGCAATCCGAAGCATAATACCCCCAGAACTCATAGCAGGTTGGCACAGTGGCAATTCCATTTATAAATACCCCCAGAACTCATAGGAGGATGACACAGAGATTATTTCATGTATAAATACCCCCAGAACTCTCAGGAGGAGTCTGGATCCTCTTCTTTCTTTTCAGTTATTTATGGAACTTTCCAGTGCATGCACAGTTGCCACTACTTCTGACTGGCTCCAACTGCACATGTGCCAAAAGCTCTGCTGCGCCACTTGCCCTGCCTAGGGCCTTATTTAGTCTTAATCCGGCTCTGTGCTGTACTCTGTATAAATAGGTCAGTGTTGCTACCAGGGACACTTATTCTAGTAGAACACTATGCAGGCAGGAAGGGGGACCAGTGGATGGTGGCGGATGGGGGCATTTAACTTTAGGGGCGTTTTGTTCTCTTTTAAGATAGCCAGTGAGAATAGTGCAAAGGGGACTACTAATAATGTTTTTACATAGTTTTAAATTGGTGGCCCACCTTTCAGTTAACTTGCAGTATGTTATAGAATGGCCAATTCTAAGCAACTTTTCAATTGATCTTCATTATTTATTTTTTATAGTTTTTTTTTAACTATTTGCATTTTTCTTCTGACTCTTTCCAACTTTCAAAGGGGGTCACTGACACCATCTGAAAACATGCTGTGTAAGGCTACAAATGTATTGTAACTTGTATCCAATGAAAACAGCAGCACACCGGTATTATTAAAAAAGGTGAAAAACTTTACTTAAAATGCCTTAGGCAACGTTTTGGGATACACAGGCCCTTTGTCAAGCCATTGACAATTGTATTGTTATTGTTACTTTTTTTACACATCTTTCTATTCAGGCCACTCCTATTCATATTCCAGACTCTTATTGAAATCAGTGCATAGTTGCTAGGGTAATTTGGACCCTAGCAACTACATTACTGAAATTGCCTTGAGAGCTGCTGAATAAAAAGCTAAGTAACTCAAAACCACAAATAAAAAGAAATGAAACCCTATTGCGAATTTTCTCAGAATATCAATCTGTACATCATACTAAGGGGCAGATTTATCAAGGGTCGAATTTCGAAGTAATGGGATTCGAATTAAAAATGACCAAATGAAATTTATCAAAGTTTTTTTTTGTCCGAATAGGTCTCTTTTTGATCAAATAGGTCCGTTTTCAATTGAATTTGAATCGTACAAACCGAAGTAAAAACACATTTTTCCAAATAAAACTTAGATTTTTCTAAGTCCACCAATTGACTCCAAATAGGTTCTAGGAGGTCCCCCATAGGCTAAAACAGCAATTCGGCAGGTTTTAGATGGTGAATGGTCGAAAAATCAAATTGAATTTGGACTATTCCCTAGTCGAAGTACACATAAATTAGCTCGAAATTCTAATTTTTTTTTTATTTCGGATTTTCACTTCGACCTTTGATAAATCTGCCCCTAAAAGTTAACTCAAAGGTGAACAACCCCTTTAAACCTGCAATATGGGTTTTATGAAACTGGTCTTGATCAAGTAAACCAATATAAGGTTTATTATGGGCTTTTATGAGATATATAATTTATATAGTTTACATATGGGTGTAATAGAACCCAAGAATTCTATAGCTATAACAATTGGTATTTGAAGGGGACTTGTCACCCTAAGAAATAATTCTAAATCCTATTTTATCATGTTAGTCAAACTTTACTCACAATATATAAAATATTTGTATCTTGTTTGCTTCAGTCTGGGAATTCATAATTATAGCAAGCAGGCAGGTGCCATTTTGTGGACATTGTTATTAAGACAAGCCTTGCATCATCCCATTATCTGTTTTGTGCACCAGAATGGGGGACCTGATGTCTAGAGAGTGGGGAATACGGGGAGTGCTGAATGGAAAGTGAAAGTAATTGCCTGCCCCGCCGCTATTCCTAAGGCATAGAGAATGGGCAGGGAATATATGATTGACATATATGACAACTTCTCCTTTAATGTTTTCATTGATGTTGCTTATAGATAATACTTGGAAAGGTTTGATACAGGTCCTGGGTTTTAAGCCAAATACGTAAACCTAGAAGAACAGTATAGTTTTGTATGGGACTTTTACTTGAGTAAAGAATAATTAATCATAAAATCTGTTTCTTGGCAAAAACAAATAGATTGAATTCAAATACATTTATCTTTAAGGTCAATGCTATCAATTTCAATTTACAAGATACACTAGTGGGTAAAATGTAACTACATATGCTGTAGTGCCTGCTTGGTTCAGTGAGCGAAATTTAGAAAGTGTCACTCTGAAGATAAAATAGCCTCTCTCCGAATATACTGTCAGGGATTTGATGGGATGCACTACTGAAGCTTTCACTGTTTTTCTTTCTCTGTGCTTTGACTCTAAACTCCTCTGGGCTATTCTTTATTAATCTAAAGAAATCACAGCTTCTGGCTGTTTTACACTGTTTGAATTGTTAAATAAGTGTGAATATTAGTTCTCCCAAGGATACATGAGACAGGAGGCTTGATTGCTTGCCATGCTGAATACCTACCCTGTATGTTACACTGGTGACATTGATGTAGGAATTCTCCAAGGATGCTGCACTCTTATTGTCTTGAGTCTGACATAATTCAGAAACTACTTCTGAGTGACTGCTGGTAGTAATTATGTTACAAAACATGAACATAATATTTTGCAAGCATATATTATCTTGCAGTGAACTACATAGTAATGGACCAACTGTAAGTCATTTGGCTTGTGAAGGATGTTGGCATGTGACCATTAATGCTGACAGTTTAGGTCAGGAGTGCCCATACTTTGCTAATGCGCGGTCTACTTTTAGTGATGATGTCCCATCAAGATGTACATCCATAAAATAATTGTTAGCATTCTGTAACATGAAAATTTTACTTAAATATTGATTCATGAGAAAATGTATATTGTTATATTTAACAAACCACTATTTCTTATGTCACCTTAACATAATAAATATCTGAATGAAAAGAATGAAACAGAAAGGTGATATAGTCAAGCTGTTTGTTGACAGTGTCTTGAAATCTACTAATCACCAGCTAAAGGTCTACTGGTAGATCCCAATCTACCTTTTGGACACCCCTGGTTTAGATGAACTGCTGATTATATTAAGGGATATTTAGGGAAGGCCGCAAATGTTCCAATATTCAAATTAAGAATGTTGGAAGGCGTGGATATATATTTTATGATTAATTTCCCGCAAAATTCGGTAGACGGCAAAGAATTTGCAAACCATGACTTTTGCCACCGGCATCAATTCACGCATGCCTATTTTGTCCAATTGCATTAAAGTCAATGAGCGTGCATTACATTGTCGACAGTATCTGAATTTTCACTGCAGTTTTTCACGTGGAAAATTGCTCCTGTCGAATAAATTCGCCCATCAGTATTTATGATCATTGAAGTCATTACATTAACTTCAATTTTAATACTGTATTATGATAAAATATTGGATTTTATTGTATTTTGACTGTTTGGCTGTTTTTAGTAAGCAATGTATTGGTATTTCACATTTAATTTTTCTCTGCTGAGTAATATTAATTAATAAGTTATTGTATGAGTGTTATATTTTTGAGGTGTGGGTGGATAACAAAGCACCAAATATAATCACTGCAAATCAAAACTCCCCATGGATGGAGCAAAACCAAAATTCAATGAAGTCAATAGGAGTTTTTTGCTTCTTTTTATCATGCAAAATGCATTGGTCAGTGGACGTTTTTCTCTGCGTTTTTACTCACTTTAAATTCATTGGGCGTTTTTTTCTCAAGTATTTTCTCATGCCAAATGTATTGTCACTGGAAGTTTTTTCCTCACATCAAAAGCATTGAAGTGAACAAACATTTATTTGTGGTGGACATTTTAGCTGTGTAACGAACATACCTGGTGGTCTAGGGGGGGGACGACAGGGACGCCTGTCGCCCCCTCGGCGTGGACGCCTGCCTCGACGAGCGGCTCTGTAGGCCGCAGGCGCCGGCATCCTAGGGCGCGTGCGGCGCGCTCTGGATTTTCTTAAAGGCGCAGGCGCGCTGACGTAGTGACGTCAGCGCGCAAGGGCGCGAAATTCAAATGCTATTTAAAGGAGTTTTACTTTATGCATTGCCCGTGATAGGATTTCTTTCCTGGTGCTTTCTGAGCTTTTGCTGTATTCTGAATCTGTTTGATCCCTGTTTTGACCCCTGCCTGGCTATTTTGACTATTCTGAATTCTGGATCCTGACCTTGCCTGCTTACGACTACTCTACTGTTTAACCCTTCGATTTATCACCCGGTTTTGACCCTTTTGCCTGTTTGACGATTCTTGTTATCTGCCTGCCTCGACCCAGCCTGTCTGACGATTCTGTTGCCTGTTCCATTTGTACCGTGACCTTCGGCCCAAAAGACTCTGCTACCTGCCGTGCCCCTCTGCTAGCCAGAACATCTTGCCTTGTACCCCTCGTTAAGTCCAGGTGGCACCCAAGTAAGCTGAGGGCTCCTCCCGAAGCCCAACGGTGGTCACACTACTGGTGAAGCCGAGCCGAGACCAGGGTACTTGGCACCTGTTCTGGTATTGGGTGCCGGCCGTGACATTATCACGGGCCATGGAGGACGAAAGTCACGACGAAGCTGCTGCTGCTCCTCCAACTACCACCGAAGTGCTTCTTACTACACTGTAACAGCGCTTGGAGGATCATGAACAGAAGCAAAATTACCTCCTACAGGGTTTTCACAATCTAACCCGACAACTGGAGGGTACGCAAGCTCCGCAGCAGCAGTCTGTTCCGGTTCCAACACCTTCTGTGAGTTCCTCTGCCAATTGGGGTAACTCATCAAAACCCCATGAACCAAAAATTGTGTTCCCCAAAAGGTTCAGTGGGGATCGCACTAAATTTTTTGTTTTCAAAGAGGCATGTAAGCTGTACCTTAGTTTCTTTCCTCATTCTTTCCCATCTGACGAGGAGAAAGTAAGGTTCATAATGACCCTGCTTTTGGGTGACCCCCAAATTTGGGCTCTCAGGCTGCCTTCCTCTGACCCTGCTCGTTATTCCCTAGACACTTTCTTTAACAGCATGGCCATTCTCTACGATGACCCGTTTCGTGCATCATCTGCCGATACCGCAATTCGTAAGTTGCGCCAAGGGAAAAGGGATGCGGAGGTGTATTGCACCGAATTTCGCCGGTGGGCAGTGGAAACTGGGTGGAATGATTTGGCTCTTAGGAGTCAATTCCGTTTGGGGTTATCCGATTCTGTAAAGGATAGTCTGGTTAATTTTCCCCTACCTTCTAATCTGGACGACCTTATGTCCTTCGCCATCCAGGTAGATAGAAGACAAAGGGAAAGAAGGGGTGAAAGGAGTACAAACTTCTCTGGGGTTACTAATTTAAGATCCAATGTGGTGACCAATGTAAAATCTCCTAACCTCTTTGTGCCTCTGCCTCAGGAGGAGCCTATGCAATTAGGCATATCCCACCTAACTCCTGAGGAAAAGGCACGCAGGCGTTCCATGGGTCTCTGTATGTACTGTGGAGAGAAGGGACATTTTCTGAACCAATGTTCTAAGAGGCCGGGAAACTCCGAAACCTAAATGGAGAAGGGGAGCTCCATTTGGGTGCAGGAGTTTCCTCTCCCCAATCTGCCTCTAAGATTTTGTTACCAGTTAAACTAACTTGGCCTACGGGCTCTGTTAAACTGTCCGCATTTGTGGACTCAGGGGCGGAGGGTAATTTTCTGGATACTGCTTTTGCAGCTAAATTCTGTATCCCTGTAGTTCCTCTAAGTGCCCCCATGAGAATAATGGCTGTGGACAGAAGACCCTTAGGGTCAGGTGTAATCTCTAAAGAGACGGTAACTCTTTCCTTGTGTGTGAATAATTTGCATTGTGAGGAGATAGCTTTTTACCTCATAGACATAGAGGGTGCTTCCTCTCCTCTTATTTTGGGGTTACCGTGGCTCCAGAGGCATAACCCTCTGATTGACTGGGTCTCCAGGGAGGTGGTTCAGTGGGGTACTATGTGTAATGGAGTATGTGTTCCCTCTGTAGTAGCAACTACATCGCTTGAAGGGTTACCTGCTGCATATGCAGAATTCGCTGATGTCTTCTCTAAAAAGGCAGCAGAAACCTTACCCCCACACCGGCAGTATGACTGCCCAATTGATCTGGTTCCTGGATCTACTCCTCCTCGTGGTAGAACCTATCCTCTTTCATTGCCCGAAGCCCAGGCAATGAAAGAGTATATAAAGGAAATCTAGAAAGGGGTTTCATCAGACCTTCTAGTTCCCCTGCGGGGGCGGGCTTCTTTTTTGTTGGGAAAAAAGATGGTGGTCTTCGCCCCTGTATTGATTATAGGGGGCTCAATAGGATCACCATAAAAAACCGCTACCCTCTCCCTTTAATTTCTGAACTCTTTGATCAGGTCAAAGATGCTAAAATGTTTTCCAAACTTGATTTTATGGGGGCTTATAATCTGATCCGTATTAGGGAAGGTGATGAGTGGAAGACTGCATTTAACACCAGGGATGGCCACTACGAGTATCTCGTTATGCCTTTCGGCCTCTGTAACGCCCCCGCAGTGTTTCAGGAGTTTGTTAATGACATCTTCCGGGACCTGCTGGGGAGCTTCGTAGTGGTCTACCTAGACGATATTCTGATTTTTTCCTCTAACCTGAAAGAACATCAAAATCATGTTCGTGAAGTCTTACAGAGGCTAAGGGGAAATAATCTTTATGCGAAACTAGAGAAATGTACTTTTGGGGTTTCTTCTGTTCAGTTTTTGGAGTTTAACATTTCCAGCAAGGGTCTAGAAATGGATCCAGGCAAGGTGAGAGCAGTCCTGGATTGGACCCAACCCCTTTCGTTACGTGCAACCCAAAGATTTCTTGGTTTTGCTAATTATTACCGTCAATTTATCAAAATTTTTCCCTCATTGTGGCCCCCATCACTAATCTAACTAAAAAGGGCGCTGACCCCAGTATGTGGCCTCCTGAGGCCGTTCAAGCTTTTGAATTCCTCAAAAAGGAGTTCAGCTCTGCCCCAATCCTTCGTCACCCTGACACTGCGCTTCCTTTTATTGTGGAGGTTGATGCCTCCGAGGTGGTTGCTGGGGCAGTCCTTTCTCAAAGGCACCCGACTACCAACAAGTTACATCCCTGTGCTTTCTTCTCCAGGAAATTTTCACCTGCAGAGGTGAATTATGATATAGGTAACAGGGAGTTGCTGGCAGTCAAATGAGCCTTTGAGGAATGGCGGCATTTCCTGGAGGGTGCAAAACATCTGGTGACGGTCTATACTGACCACAAAAATCTGTTGTATATAGAGTCTGCTAAACGCCTTAATCCAAGGCAGGCTAGGTGGGCTCTATTCTTCACAAGGTTTAATTTTTCTTTGACTTTCAGGCCTGGGACTAAAAATACCAAGGCGGATGCACTCTCTAGGAGTTTTGAAGCAATTTCCCCTGACTCTAGTGAGTGTACTCCCATCATTCCCAGGGAAATAATTGTTGCAACCTTGGAGTCTGACCTCTCTTCCTTGTTGTCCCCTTTACAGTCATCTGCTCCTGCTGAAACCCCATCTGGTAGATGGTTCGTTCCTGAGGAGCTTAGGGAACAAGTGTTAAGAGAGGTTCATGAGTGGCAGGTCATCCAGGTATTACAAAAACCATTTCTCTTTTATCCCGCCATGTCTGGTGGTCTTCCTTCAAGCAAGATACTAAAACATTTGTCATTTCCTGTCCAGTCTGCCAGAGGTCTAAGTCATCTCATCATCTGACCCAGGGTCTATTAAACCCCTTACCCATTCCAGTGAAACCATGGTCTCACATTTCCATGGATTTTATTGTGGAGTTGCCTCCTTCTCAGGGTAAGACAGTGATTTGGGTGGTGGTCGATAGGTTCAGTAAAATGGCTCATTTTATGCCTCTTCCACATCTCCCTTCTGCTAAAACCCTGGCTGACTTATTCATTACTCATATTTTTAAGTTTCATGGTTTTCCTGAGAATATTGTTTCTGACAGGGGGGTTCAGTTTGTTTCCAGATTTTGGCGTGCTTTCTGTTCCTTGGTGGGTACTGAATTGTCTTTTTCCTCTGCCGATCACCCTCAAACTAACGGTCAAACCGAAAGGGTGAACCAGTCCCTTGAGCAGTATCTCAGATGCTATGTGTCCGATAACCAGTCCACATGGTCCGAACTGCTACCCTGGGCGGAATTTGCATACAATAATGCTACCCATTCTTCCTCTGGAGAGTCTCCTTTCTTTGTTGTCTATGGCTTGCACCCCAAAGCATTTTCTTTTTCTAACTCCAATTCCCCTGTACCCTCTGCCAATTCTTCTGTCCTGAAATTTTCCGAAATTTGGTCTCAAGTTCATAATTCTTTATCCGCAGCTTCCCTAGCTCAGAAAAGAGCTGCTGACAAATCCCGTAGGGAAGCACCCTAGTACAAGGTGGGAGATTTAGTATGGTTGTCGACAAAGAATATCAAGTTGAAGGTTCCCTCTCCTAAACTGGGTCCTAGATTCATTGGTCCATACCCCATCATTGCAGTAATTAATCCATCCTCTGTCCGTCTTCAGTTACCTCCTAATTTCAGAATTTCTAATTCCTTCCATGTCTCTCTTTTGAAGCCTGCTAATAATTCTCGTCATCTGTCTGTTCCTCCCCCAGTGCTGGTTGAAGGTCAGCCTGAGTATGAGATCCAGGAGTTCCTCGACTCCCGCCTCGTGAGGGGTAAGTTACAATATCTTACCAGGTGGAAGGGCTTCGGTCCTGAGGAGAACTCTTGGGTCTCAGTTGATGACATCAAGGCTGACCGCCTCAGGAGACAATACCATGCTAGGTTTCCCGGTAAGCCTGGGGGTCCAGTGGGGGGGGTAATGTAACGAACATACCTGGTGGTCTGGGGGGGGGACGACAGGGACGCCTGTCGCCCCCTCGTCGGGGACGGCTGCCTCGACGAGCGGCTCTGTAGGCCGCAGGCGCCGGCATCCTAGGGCGCGCGCCGCGCGCTCTGGATTTTCTTAAAGGAGCAGGCGCGCTGACGTAGTGACGTCAGCGCGCAAGGGCGCGAAATTCAAATGCTATTTAAAGGTACAGTTTTACTTTATGCATTGCCCGTGATAGGATTTCGTTCCTGGTGCTTTCTGAGCTTTTGCTGTATTCTGAATCTGTTTGATCCCTGTTTTGACCCCTGCCTGGCTATTTTGACTATTCTGAATTCTGGATCCTGACCTTGCCTGCTTACAACTACTCTACTGTTTAACCCTTCGATTGATCACCCGGTTTTGACCCTTTTGCCTGTTTGACGATTCTTGTTATCTGCCTGCCTCGACCCAGCCTGTCTGACGATTCTGTTGCCTGTTCCATTTGTACCGTGACCTTCGGCCCAAAAGACTCTGCTACCTGCCGTGCCCCTCTGCTAGCCAGAACATCTTGCCTTGTACCCCTCGTTAAGTCCAGGTGGCACCCAAGTAAGCTGAGGGCTCCTCCCGAAGCCCAACGGTGGTCACACTACTGGTGAAGCCGAGCCGAGACCAGGGTACTTGGCACCTGTTCTGGTATTGGGTGCCGGCCGTGACAAGCTGCAATTTTTTGCAATGGTTTTCCAAAATAAATTAATTAATTAATACCAATAATTAGTAATGAAGTAATAAACATAATTAGTAATAAAGAATCTCCTTGTGAATCAGTGCCCTGCGGATGGTTGCTTGGTTGGAAATGGACTCTTCAACTGGATGTTTTGATTTGATTAGCTAATAGTTTTAAGTGTAAATATACTCTTCTTATTTGTTATTATGGGATATATAAGATTTATATACAATATTTTAGTTTCACTGAGATACATTTTGTTTTATGCTCTTTTTTTCCAATAAAAACAGGCATTGATATGCATTTATTTCAGCCTGAATCAAAAGGTTACAATTTTGTGACCATGAAATACAATTCAGCAAGACTAAACTTTTTCTGCATCTCCACAAAACTGTTTGCCAAAATCTAGTTGACAATGATATTATCTATCTATAACCTTTGTTTTAGGAAAGGTGGTAAGGTGCCAGGTATTTTTTATATGCATGTTTTTTAGACTTTTCACAGAAACTTTATACTATTTTTCATTTTAAAAACCTTGTTAAATACACTAGACAAGCTATAAAGTAGTGTCATGCAGAATCCCAGCAAGCTACGGTCACAAGGAAACATCTCCATAATGCTACTTTGCCAGTGAATAATTTACTAGAGGAAACTAATCAATTAACTGTTTCCATGATAGCGCAACAAACACACGGAGTGCTATCTTATTACAGAATTTACAATGGTTTCAAGATAATTGTGACACACACACACAATTTATTTCATAAAAGCCGCTCTTGTTATTTTATAATAAATGCTTCCTTTGTATACCTTTGAAAAAGGAGCAGTGAGCATTTTACTTGGATGCTTGAAAATAAATATAAATGAAGGGTAGAATAACATAGACACATCTAATACAAAACATACTAAAGTAATAAACTGCAATTTAAAGTGTTTCTACTTGTTTTTCATTTTTCTTTGTATAATAATAATAAGCAATATATATGCAATGGTAAAATACATAACTGGTGATAAAGAAAAGGTCAGCTGTAATACATGGCTCTTATAAGATGAAAATATTTCCTTTGCAAAATACAAGTGGGGTTGCTGGCAAGAAAACTATTATTTGCAATTGTTTGACAAACATATGTAATATATAAATGTATGTATTTTCACGTTTTCATGTTGTTAGTCCTTTAAAGGGAAAGTAAAGTCTAAAATACAATAAGGCTAGAAATGCTGTATTTTGTATACTAAACATAAACATGAACTTACTGCACCACAAGTCTAATCAAACAAATTATTTATGCTTTCAAAGTTGTTCATCTTGTAACTTTGTTAAACATCTTTGCAAGACCAAGACTACGCACATGCTCAGTATGGTCTGGGCTGCTTAGGGATTGTCATAAATGATCAAAACTGGGAAACAAACAAAGCTGCTTGAGTTCTGCATGGCTGGTAAGTAAGGCGGGGGCTCCCACTGTTGTTTATGAGTATGATTGTTTCCCTGCAGAGCAATTAGGGACCGTCTGACAATTCCTATCCACAGCAGTAAATGAAGGAAGAATTTCACTGCATACAGTCAGGTTTTTTATAAAAATGGTGCACATTTTTTAATCAAAGTATATTGGAAATATGTTTCTTTTTCATTAAAGAAAGTAAAAATGGGATTTTATTTTTTTGCCTTTCCAAAAGTTATGCACCCCCACATATTTTGGGGCAAATTTACTTATGGTCAAATATCGAGGGTTGATTTACCCTCGATATTCGACTGTCAAAATGAAATCCTTCAACTTCAAATATTGAAGTCGAAGTATTTACCGCAATCGTTCGATTTTGGGGCAAATTTACTTATGGTCAAATATCGAGGGTTGATTAACCCTCGATATTCGACTGTCAAAGTTAAATCCTTCGACTTCAAATATTGAAATCGAAGTATTTACCGCAATCGTTCGATTCAAAGGATTTTAACCCATCGATCGAACTATTTTTCTTCGACCAAAAAAAATAGCAAGGCTAACATTGACTTCGGTAGGTTTTAGGTGGCGAACTAGGGGGTCAAAGTTTTTTTTTTAAAGAGACAGTACTTTGACTATCGAATGGTCAAATAGTCAAATGATTTTTAGTAAGAATCGTCCGATTCGAAGTCAGTCGTAGTCAAAGGTCGAAGTAGCCAAAAAAAAACATTCGAAATTCGAAGTTTTTTTTCTTCTGTTCCTACACTCGAGCTAAGTAAATGGGCCCCTTATTGTATTCACTTTCCTGTTACCCAGAAATGGTACTCCTACCAGCAGATAACTTCACTGTTTCTTCTCAGTGAGCACCACAGGCTCACAGGGGTGTGCATAAAAAAAAGTGAAAAAGCCAAATTCTAACAAAACAGGCAAGCTGTTTCATTGTATTGCACATATACCAGCCCCAGGATTTTAAAGAAAGAAGAAGCAGATGAATAGGATAGCATCATGGTGATTGCTACAAAGATTATTAAAGAAGTGGAATAAGATGGTGATGTGGAGGTCCTACAGAAGTAGTCTGGGCAGTGCAGTTTTTTGCTAACTGAAGCATCACTCTGGGGTATCAGGTAAGTGAATAAAATCATTGGGTTACCTAAGTTTTGGCACCCCCAAGGGGTTTTGGCTTTCCTTCTTCTTTAAAGTATTTGGTGTTAGAAAAAACATGTATAATGCCAGCCATGATGAACATGTGAATAAAGAATCCAGCTGTAAAATAAACATACAGGATTCTTAGTGGAGAATACTCAAGTGACAAAGGTGTATTCTTCAGCTGAAATAACTTCTGAACAAAAATTGAGGGTTTTTTATCAACTGGAAGAGTTTAAAAATAAATATTTTTATAGCAGCTTTAGTTCCACTTTAAATGTTTGAGCTTTTAAACATGGACTATAATAGATTTTGAAAGTAGCTGAATATCTTATGGCCACATTACTGGTGTGTCAGTTAGAGAAACGGTAAAATAATTGAATGTGTCAAAAAGATTCTGAGGAGCAGAAGGTAGATATGTCTAAAAAGAAAGCACTGAATTAGGAAACGTCTGGAATTGTGAAAGTTAAAGTTGATTATTATGAATAATCATAGACTCAAGAGGACAGTTGCCTCAAGCAAATGAAAATCTTTAGACTGACCAAACTTAATTTACTTATCTGGGAGCCTGTGCAAACGTTGGGCTTTGAGGGCTTCTCATTACTGATATCTATATTCAGGCTGCCATTGAGAAACCACTTGTAACTTTCACCAATGGTAATGTGCAACTAGATCACATATACTTTAATGTTACCAAAATTAAATGTGGAGTTCAAAGGGAGCCTTCAACTCAAACTGCTCTAAACACAAAAAATGTGTTTGTAAATATGTATTAGTCTTAGACTCATTTATTTATGTGGTAATATTGCAGCTTAATTATACAGTGTCTTTAGTTGACAAATACTCTTTAAGGTGCAGTATAAACATTGTTTCCTAAATTACAGTTGTTGTATGACCCATTGATAAACTAGTTTAAGTGTCTTAATAACACTGAACACTCATAGAAAGTTCTACATTGAAATCAGTGGATTTTTACCAACTTATTACCAATGGCTTTAAGAAGGGGATATTATCCATCCCATTAGATTCAGGGTTTTTATGCACTAGTAAAAATTGATTTTATATCCGTGTCATCATGTTCACTGGTTATGTATGTTCTAGCAACAAGCCATGCATAAGCCAACCACACTTTAGAAATATTATAGAGACTGGGTATAACACCAAACAAATTCCTTGCACTTCAAATGAACCATTAGAATATCTTAACAGCTGTTTGGTGCAGATAAGGTGAGGAACAGGCATATGGTTTTCTGTCAGTCAATATATGGATGTTTACTTTGTCTTTAATATGCTCATATTATAATTAACAGAGACTGAAGTCTGTCAATACTGCTTCATGTGATCCTCAAATATGTAGATTTAGATGCTTCAGCAGCTCACGAAGACTTTAGTTTGAACTAGATCTCATCTGATCTACCTGGTGGGATCTGCTATACAGTGGCAGTAGCATTAGAAGAGAATTCCTGCTGTATAGCTCGCAGGTAGAAAATATATATTTAATTATGTTGATGCTGTTGCAAGACCTGACAGAAGGTTCTTTGTTACTTTTAAAGCTCTGTGTGCATTCTTATGCAAATGTGTGCATTTTATTATAGGACAGTAAAGTCTGCAAATGTGCAATGTTTGTGTTTGGAAACATGTCATAGAATAGAGAATTATAATTACATTTAAAATGACATTTGTATCGCCATGTGTTTGCTATCTCTAGAGGGGATAATCTGTCATTGGCAACAAGATGTAGACTGCATCAAATGCCTATTGAAAAAAGTATCTGTTTTGGCTTGGTAGGCCTTTTTTGCAATTCAAAAAAAGTAGTAAGACCAGGGTAGGATTGGCAGAGTTGCTTTTTTTGTAATCCAGTGTTGCTGTAAAAGAAATAATAAAACAAACCTCCCGGAAGGCTCATTGCGTTGCTTGAGAGTTCCAGATACATGTTGATCTAGAGTGTCCTACAGCAGTGATTTGTCTCTAGTTGGGCTGAATTCATTCTCACGGATATGCCTTTCAACATCAAAGTGTTGTCTCCTTTCTCGTGCGTGCAAACCCACTGGTGTCCATTAAAACAAGTTAACTTTTATGCTGTCATTCGATGAATACATCACACGGCAGATATACTTAACAGAAAACAGATTTACTGACCAAAGCTGATACACCCCCCCCCCAAAATACAGACATGGTTTGCTGTAAATGATTACTGTGTGTAACATTGGATCCAATTATGAACCGGAATGGGGGGCCCCAGGGGCTGCAGTCTCAGGGCCCGCACCAACCTCCTGCTCATAACACAAAGCTTCCTCCTCCCTCCTCCAACTTTTCCCATATAGTGGGCCAATTGTCATACACAGAATTCCACAGAGCCCATAGGCAGGTAGAAGTGATGTGCGGGTTGAGAATTTCTTGACCCTCACCTGACGCTAACCTGCCCCCTCCCAAACAACACCCGGGCCAGATCTTGCCCTCTTTTTTTTTATAGACCTGTGCCCGCCCTGCCCCGCAGTGATGTCACAGAAGTGGTGGGGCGGAGGCAGGAGCTCGACCCGCACCCGCCTGCAACTCAAAGATTTTGTGCAGGAGTCGTCCCGAACCTGCCCGACCTGCAGGTAAACCCGTGAGTCCTGCGGGTTTCAGGTCGGCCTGCACATCACTAGCAGGTAGTGAACTGTAAAAGTAGCTTGGAGGGAGGCAACCTCAGCCACATCCAGCTGATTTATACATTTTCTGTAAATGACCTGGCTTCTATCATATACTGGAAGACAGATAAGATACATGAAGTCTGACTGACAAATGGCACTTACAGTAACAACTGTCAGCTAAATGTGATATATACTTTATTTGAACTAAACCTTTGTCATCTTTAATTTTGCAATGCCAATGACATAATACACCATATTCAGCCTTAGTTTGAATCTATTTAATTAAATTTGTATTCACAATTTAAAGCGTACTAGTACTTTCTGTGACATTAGTAATATAAATACAGATATCTCTTATCCTGAAAACCATTATCCAGAATGCCCATTTTAAAGGAGAACTAAAGCTTAACTAAAGAAGTAGGGTAGAAATGTTGTGTGTTATGTTTTAGGCTTCTGTACTAGTCCAAGGCAACCACAGCCCTTTAGTAGTAAAGATCAGTGTCTCCAAATATGTCCCTGTAGCTCCCCATCTTCTTTTCTGCTGATTCACTGCACATACTCTGTGCTGATGTCACTCACTGAGCTTAGGGACCCACTCAAAATATACTGTACATATAGAGTATAACTGTCACAGTGTAAGACTGACTAGTACTCAATACAGATTATTGGTAACTGGCAGCACATAAACCAGTGCAATTACCATCAGAATTTAATAATCAGCCCTGTAGCATCAGCTTATATTAAAGGCCAATCTAATTTTTTGCTTGATAATTTGTGACAACCCCTAAGCTTATCTTCTCAACAGCTGTTTAGAGCCCACTGAGCATGTGAGCGTCACAGACACTTTCCAAGATGGTGACCCCTGTGACAAGTTTGAAGTCCTGGATCATTGCTGCTATTGAGAAGCTGAAACTTTAGGCCTGTGCAATAAGTGCAGTATATCAAATATGGCATTTTTAGACATATTCATTTTTAGGGTTTACCTCTCCTTTAAGCAAATTATCTTTTTCGCTGTAATAATAAAACAGTACCTTTTACTTGATCCTAATTAAGATGCATAAATCGCTGACAAAATCATTTTTATTGGGTTATACCTAGCAGACTTAAGGTATTGTGATCCAAATGATGGAAAGATCCCTTATCTGGGACACACCAGACATATTTCAACCATTCTGCATAAAAGATCTAAGATCTTATTATAAAGGTCAGTGCTTTGTTTGTTCCAAACCTTCAATCTCTTCTATTTTCAGAGCTAATTTATAATAATCGTAAAACAGTGTAAAAGAGTAAAAAAGACTCAAAAATTAAAAGTAATTGGTCTTTTTGTGAGATACATTTTCTTAACAAGAGTGTAGTTTTTCCCCAAACTACACTAATCTTCACAATATTATACATTGTATTCAGGAATAGTAAACTTTGTTTTTTCAAAACAGTTTCTGTTGAAGAGACTACATTTATCAGTAATGTTTTTGTTCTTAAATTCATGTTAATATATAGTATCATAATCCATCAATCGATCATTCTATTGGCTAGAAAACAGATCTGTGCATTCTGTTTCTCACTACATATTCATTAATAATTATACTGTTATCCAGTTTCCATCACACTAGTGATTTTTACCTCCCACCAATATATTCATGGAAACATAATAGAGAGACAGAAAAGAAAGATGCAATAATTCTTAAGTGCTAATTAGTTTATTACTGAGAACAGTCAAGGGCAATTAAAAATGCTGCAAAATATTTCAAGTGCATGTCATCTTTTAATTGCATAAATTGTATGATTTCTTTTCTTTGAACAAAGTACCTACAGCAAAGAAATGCATTTCATAATTAGAGAAAATTCAAACAAATTAGGATTTCTATAAAAGCAGAATTTAAGAACTTGTAGAACTTCTATCAATTTTGTTATAATTTATTTAATATTATTATTTAAATTAGCTGTCTGATTATAATAAAACACATATTAGGATGATGTTATTAAGTAACCAATTACAATTTGTTTGTCACTTTTTTTGTTTACTAAAACTTTAAAGAAGCAAACTTTGTTCTTGGGACCTGGGGTTTTCCAGATATGATTCTTTACCATAACTGGACTCCAAACTAAAATCTCCTAATAACGATGGGTTGATTTACCACTCTTTGGTAATTACACTTGGTAAAAACATTACAATCTTAATTTATTTTCTATGCTACAAGGATTTTTTCCAGCCCAGTACAATATCACTGTTTCAAACCTTAGAAGGGGTTTTCACCTACCAAATACCTTTTTTTCAGTTCTGTTGCTTTCAGATTGCTTATCCGAAATAAAGACCTTTTTCAATTGCTTTCTATGTTTAATGTGTTTTAATCTGGCAGTTCAGCAATCTAGAGGTGAATTCTAAACATAGTAACATAGTAAATTAGGTTGTAAAAAGACACGTCACTCATGTTTAACCTTTTAAGTCTATGGGGCAAATTTATCATTTTGGTGCTTTGCCGATTTACTAATGGTTGCCGGCGTAACTTCGCTAGCGTAGGAGATAGACTCTAGTGGTACTTCGTTACCTTGCGCTTTGGCGAATGGACGTAACTACGCAAATTCATTAAGATGCGGATTTTACTGAGCGTTACCTCTTGCGCCAGACTTGCCTTCGCAAGTGCAATAGAGTAGATAGGAGTTCCTCAAAAAATAGTTGAAAATTTTTTTAAGTCCCAAAAAACGCTAGCGTCTTTTTCCTTTTTCAGGGAGAGAGGCTGAAAAGTAGCGTACATTTTTTAGGGGGTAACCCGCTTCCCCCCTACATTTCCTAACATATGGCACATAAACTATACACTGGGCTTATGTGTAGGGCAATATAACAACTTTATTTAATTAAGGTTTCCCTGGCTTGTCCAAATTATGGAAATATTCGTTATCCAGAAAACCCCAGATCCCAAGCATTTTGGATACCATTTAGAGATGCAAAAGCTTTGTTCCACCATAACATTATCTACCTAGTGAATGCTCATTTTCTGAGGGCTTCTCCGCAGTGCAGAGAAAATCATGATGTTCCTTTTTGGTTTTTGGAAAACTTTAAGCTGTGCAATAAATAAAACTACAGTCAATATTTTGAGTAAATATCAGTATTGCACTATTTTATACTGGCAAAGCAAATTCTGGGAAAGTTCTCACATACTTGGTATAGATGAGGTATCTCTTGCATTTCCATCTCACATAGTGCTCTGACTTTTATGAAAGCTTGCTGTAGATCCATATCTATATGAACAATCACTGTTCTACAGTCTCATTATGAATTCTTCTTATCAGTGCTCTTGATAACATTAATGTAGAGCTCTTGTCAACTTGAAGTTAGGCTTCAAATATTCTGGTAATTTGTACAGGCAGAAGGAATTCAGAAGACCTGACTGGGAAGATTTTTTTTCGTAAGCTAAAGAAAAAGTGTTTTCTCTTCTTTAGATGTAATAATTAAGAAACATTAGTGTCATTTGCTGTTAAACAAAACTCTTTGTAAGTTATACTTTTTTTTTACATGTCAATTACTTTATTATTATGATATATACAAAATGTATCAAATAAACATGAAGTCAATTTGTTATCTACTGATTGGAGAAACTGAAATCTGTGTTTTAAGTTATATCTAAAAAATTATTATTTTTTCAAAATAATAAAACTGAGAGTAGAGGAAGGACTGACACTCCAATAGTAAAATATCTTTTTTCTGACCGTTATTATAATTTGTTTGTTCTCCTATATTGAAATGCTTCTAGGCCCTCAAATAGCCATTTGAAACAGTAGCAAACTGGATCCATGGATTTCCCAGATTTTTCTGGCAGAAATGTTTTATTCATTTGCCTTATTTATAAATACTTTTCATAATTATTTAACCAGCTCATACCTAGCAAAATCTTGTTTACACAAGGTGACCATATAAAAGACTTCTCCCCTTTAAGGAAAGCTATTATAAATCTATGGCCTAACCTACCAATAGTTAATATATCCAGGGTAAGCCTGCTTGTCCCAGGTCTGGTATAGGAAAGCACAAGCTTCAGTGCTCTATGATATCCTCTGGATGTTACTAGGACAAATAGGTTTTTGCTCTATCCCAAATACCTTATAAAGGTGCCTGGACCTAGGACCTCCCTCTCAAAAGAAATTACCCTGGGGATTCTAACCATGCCCAGCTTTAGAGGTTGCAAATTATACTTATATATAATGCACAGAATACAATTTCCTCTTTAGAATACTAAAAGGCTTATTTATTAACGGTTGGATTTAGAGGTTTTTGAAACCACAACTAAACTCACAAGCTCTAAATCCACAACTGTGCCATTGAAGTCTCATTGATAAAGTTTAGCATGAAAAGCTTTGATTGGTTTTTCACTTGATAAATCTTAAATATTTAGAGCCTTTTAGAAACATAGGAAAATCATGAATGGAATAGTTGGAATATATGTGATTGGCAATTTACACTTTAAAGTGATTTTTCTAAGTACCTAGACAAACAAATCTTGTATATTACATTGTGGGTATTACCACAATCTCACAATGTAAATGGATTGGTTTATTAGAAAATATTAGGGATGCATTGAATCAACTATTTTGGATTCGGCCGAACCCCCTAATCCTTCGCGAAAGATTTGGACGAATACAGAACCAAATCCAAACCCTAATTTGCATATGCAAACGCAAATTAGGGGTGGGAAGGGGAAAAATGTTTTACTTCCTTGTTTTGTGTCAAAAAGTCACGGGATTTCCCTCCTCTACCTTAATTTGCATATGCAAATTAGGATTCGGTTTGGCCAGGCTCAAGGATTCGGCCGAATCCTGCTGAAAAAGGCCGAATCCTGAATTCAGTCCATCCCTAGAAAATATTTCCAATTTTTGTCCCTTAAGATTTGGTTTCTCAGTGTTTACATTAGTTGCTCTGGTTTTGTGCACTTCACACTTTCATTTCTTGAGGCACAATAGAATGTACCTTTTAATTCTCTGATGCAAATCCTTTGCTTGTACACAGATGAAATATATTTATACGACAGTTATATATAGTACATAGTTGCAAAAAAATAAAGAAAATTTTACTTTGAAGTTTTTTATTGAAAAACAAAATCACTCTTTTTACAGCAACCACTGGCATCTTGAGCTACAAGTAAACTCATGGTGTGCGGAGATTTACCAGTTTGCTCTGAAGCCAGCTAAATTTTAAATTTCAGCCTCTGGCTATACCTGTATGCAAATACTATTGCCATTCTATATTCATGCATCGGTTTCTTTGCTGTGACACAATTACAAAGCAAGGCTGCTTATGGACTTCAAGCCTTATATCTTATTAAGTTTCCCTTTATAGAGATGTGTGTTTATTTATAAGTTAAAATACTTCTGTTTCTATGAAGTATTGCATTTAGATATGCAGATATTTTTTTTTCACAGCAATATTCCCCCAGGAAGACTGAAAGGATTCCTTCCATTAAAGCCACTATGCTATGTTTCTGCTAGGATGGAATATGTTATCCACTTTTATTGAAATAGTTTAAGAAGTGGGTCTGCTTTTCATTTCGTTGTGTGGCCATTGAACTTTTTCATAACTTTAAAGGGATCCTGTCATCGGAAAACATGTTTTTTTCAAAACACATCAGTTAATAGTGCTACTCCAGCAGAATTCTGCACCGAAATCCATTTCTCAAAAGAGCAAACAGATTTTTTTATATTCAATTTTGAAATCTGACATGGGGCTAGACATTTTGTCAATTTTCCAGCTGCCCCTGGTCATGTGCCTGGACTTTAGGAGAGAAATGCTTTCTGGCAGGCTGCTGTTTTTCCTTCTCAATGTATTTGATGTGTCTCAGTGGGACATGGGTTTTTACTATTGAGTTAGGGAGCTGCTATCTGGTTACCTTCCCATTGTTCTTTTGTTTGGCTGCTGGGGGGGAAAAGGGAGGGGGTGATATCACTCCAACTTGCAGTACAGCAGTAAAGAGTGATTGAAGTTTATCAGAGCACAAGTCACATGACTTGGGGCAGCTGGGAAATTGACAATATGTCTAGCCCTATGTCAGATTTCAAAATTGAATATAAAAAAATCTGTTTGCTCTTTTGAGAAATGGATTTCAGTGCAAAATTCTGCTGGAGCAGCACTATTAACTGATTTATTTTGAAAACATTTTTTTTTCCCATGACAGTATCCCTTTAGGCTAGCAAAACAAGAATTTCACATTAACACAAAGCTGAATGACTAATCCAGTAAACAAAATGCTCATTATAAGTATCTAAGATCGCTGTTATATTGCATGAATTGCATGTAAGGATTACTAACACAAGAACAGCTCTACACATGTATGACTAAAGCTACCCATGAAAGGTGATGCTTGCATTATTCTATTCACGTAAACCCTTCAAAGCTAATTGATAGTTTGTTGTATGAACTATAGTAAACTGCCTTAGATGCATATTGAAAAAACGTTGAAATTTGAATTCAAAAAGACCAACTGAAATTAAGTTGAAGTTTTTTTTTGGGTCGAATAGGTCTGTTTTTGATCGAATATGTCCGAATTTGGGCGAATTCGAATCATTAGAATTAAAGGAATAGCGCATTTGAACGAATTTGATTAGAAGTTTTTCCAAAAAAAAACTTTGATTTTGTCCACCAATTGACTCCAAATGACTCCAAATGGGTTCTAGGAGGTCCCCCATAGGCTAAAACAGCAATTCTGCAGGTTTTAGATGGCGAATGGTAGAAGTTGAATTTTTAAAGAGATGCATGATACATTTTTTGCAAATTTGAATTGAATTTGGAAAATTCCCTAGTCGAAGTACACAAAAAATAGCTTAAAATTTGAACTTTTTCAATTCAAAAATTCACCTCGATCTTTGATAAATCTGCCCTTTAGTGTTTACAGAAAAAATACTTCATTGCATTACAACCTGGGTCTCAATGTAAGAAGGTATTTAATTCTCACTTTATTTTAAAAACAAACCAATTTTTTCTTGAATAGTAATAGTCGAATCTGACCCGTTTCACTTCTCCCGCAAATTGGTGAACGCAAGATATTTTTTTTTCACCCATTGGAGTTTATGGGCATCTTTTATTATGTGAAACCTGATGAAAAATTTCGCTCATCACTAGTCTTAATTTGTATTGAAATTAAGATAAGAAGGAATGCTACACAAAAGGGAAGGTTGTTGTTTGTGTGAATTTCCATAACCTTGGGTTCAACTGAGGGAAAATAAAAAAGCACAATTAATCAAATACATTAGGTAAAGTATACAGCTCCTATTTGTATTTGCTAAAGCCATTTACTACTCTTTGCATTGTATTAAAAAACAGAATCATCCCACTTATCTAACAACCTTTGTTTAAAGGCAACACAAGGCAAATCTAAAGTTGTAAAGGAATAACACAAGTACATGTGCGTAATACCTCATATGTGTTTGCATAATTACAGCTTTTTGCATTTTCCCATGTCTACTATTTTTTTAACCAGCCTTTGTTGTTAGGCAAACGAAAGGTCCTCATAAAAATTTATTATGCAAAAAGTCCTTTTCATCTGATGTTGATGGAAAGAATTATTACAAATTTTAGTCACTTTGATACACAGTTGAATTAATGTTATTAGGCCAATAGGAATATATTCTATTTAACATAAAAGTATAATATACAGTATATTCAAATTAAGACAGTGCTGATCTGATGATTTCTTTAATGCATGCAATGACATTAACTTGAGAGAAATCCAGAGTGTATGGACGCCAGCAGAGAGGGAGCAGAAAAACAGCAAGTCATGCAGATAAAGTTAAGATTCTTGGTTAGGGTTACGATGGCAAATCTAAATAGAAAGTTGGATGAAAGAGCGGTTTCAAAAAAAAAATAAGAATTGTAATGCTTTCAAAAAACATAATAATAGTGCAAATTTGATTCGAATTTGAAAACAAGTCAAAAAAACGAAATTTATCATGTACCGATTGAAATAGTTAATTTTGAAAAATCAAAGGTTTTTTTTTTTGGGAAAAACTTTGAATCGAATTTGATCGAATGCGACATTCCTTCGATTGGTACGATTCGAATTCGGCCAAATACGGACCTATTCAAGCGAAAACGGACTTATTCGACCATAAAAAAAACTTTGACTTAATTTCGGTGGGTCTTTATGAATTCGTATTCCTAACTTTTGCATAATATCAGCTAAATAAAGCATGCAGGTGCTAACTTTGTGCTACCCTACCAATGCCTAATCTAAAACATTGTGAATTCAAATAACTCCAACCTGGACAAGACATTGTGGGGCAGATTTATCAAGGGTCGAATTTCGAAGTACAAAAAACTTCGAAATTCGACCATTGAATTAAAAAACGTTGAATTCGAATATCGAATTTGATGTTTTTTCAACAAATTTGGCAATCCTGCGGTCAAATAAAAATAGTTTGATCGATTAAATCGAACAATTTTAGCGATCGATCAAAGGATTTTTATTCGATGTGTAAAGACTTAGCAAAATGTTGTAGAAGGTCCCCATAGGCTAACATAGCACTTTGGCAGGTTTAATTTGGCAAAGTATTGAAGTCGAAGTTTTTTTAAAGAGACAGTACTTGAATGGTCGAATATTCGAATGTTTTTTACTTCGAGTCGAAGTTAATTCGTAGCATCCTTTTCAATGGTCGAAGTATCCAAAAATTAAGATCCAAATTACGGAAAGATCCCTTATCCCAAAAACCCCAGGTCCCAAGCATTCTGTATAACAGGTCTAATATCTGTATATTAAAGGCCACACCCATTTGAGAATACAGACAATGGTAATACTGTCAAATGTACAAAATAGGGGTGTGGAAGCACTCTAAAGGCTAAGTAATAGTATATTTAAGTATAATGGAAGTGCTAGTTTTAATGCACATTCCCTGGTCCCCTGTTTCAAAAGTAAGTTTACAAAACAGGGGTTTTTAGTTACAAATTTATGATCGTAAAGTTGAAAAGCCACCATACCACGACAAGGTATTTTGTACATAATACTGTCAAATGTAGATTGAGCTGATATATGACTAGACTTATCAGGTCACAACAAGGAATGTACAGTATATGACCCTTGCAAGTAAAGACTTTAACAGAGTTGGGAGGAGAAAAAAGTAATTACATTGAGAAATGTTTACCATTACAGGGATTACTGGGAGGTTTCTGCTTTTCTTGCTCTGGATGCACAGCTTGGGCAAATTAAAGACAAACAAATCATTCTTAACCAAACAGTCTTGTTATGGGAGAACTGTGTCACTAACTAATTGCTTAAGCCCATATTGATCTTAAAAATTACAAACCTGCAGGAGGCCTGTTCTATAACCCCATTCAATTTTCACAATTTAAATTAAAGCTTTAAACAGTTGCTGTACTGCATTAAAGGTCATTTAACTTTTATTATAATGTTTGTAAAAGCATCAGCTTTATTTTGTGGGGGGCTGTTTATTGTTGCTTTGATTGTACATTAGGGCTACAAGTGGTAAAATACAGTAGGTGTGTGATTAATAGCTTTGCTAAGTTCCTCTGACAGCTTGTACTTTTACTGTGCAGAATTTTTGTTTAGTTCGTTCTGGTATAGCAAAAAATGCATGCAAGGCAGTTACTGAGTGAGACAGCTTAGCCAGTGTAAGTAAACATACTTTATCAAAGGGGAAGTTTGAGAGTAAATCTGGTTCCCATCAAGATTTCTATGAAGTCTATGACAATTGTTTTTAGTTTTCATAATTTCTTTTATTCTAAAGATTTCGACACTGTTAGCAGATACACAGTAAAGTCTATTATGATAGAATAGAAAGCAAGTTCAACCATTTAATTAATCTGCAAGAATAATATATTTGTTTTTAATTATGTAGCTTACTTTTTACTGCATAGTTACTGCATTGTTTGTAGGCTCTTTTTTTGTGGTGATCTTAAGATTTCAAAGTAGTCCTTTAGAAAAAGTGAACATCCACTATATAATGGAGGGGCTATTAAGTTGAGGGCTCGATTTTGAATACAAATAGTGTTTGTTGTTTTAATATTTTTGTCTTAATTAATAAAGCATTTTTCAACTATATATCAAGATAGATGGCAAAAAAAGTAGGCATAATACAATAGACATACAAGGTTGAACTTTGGTGTAAATTGAACTTACTCCTGTTAAAAAGAGTCCGTTTGCATTCCAAGATGGCGTCTGCACCAGATGAGAAGGAGAAAGAGACTGTTGTGATCTCTCTGATCCTGATCTGCTCTTCAACTTACAGAAATACAAAGGCACCTAGAGGACTTGGAGAATAGAGGGAGAAGAAATAATATAAGAGTCATGGGAGTACTGGAGGCCGTGAAAGGAGAGGAATTAAAAAAAAAATGTATTAACATTCTCAACAGAGATCCATTCACGGCTATTGAAATTGAGAGAGCACACAGGGTGCAGAAACCTAAGGCTGCACCTTTAAATGCCCCCAGAGACATTCTCTTCTGCTTAAATAGAAGTGAGCAATCTTACTTATGTAGATTCTACAATCATATTATTTCAATATGTCTTGTGATCCACCTTGATAAAGAGTAAGCTCCTGAAACCCCTAACTGATATCTCGCAGAAAAAAACATACCATATAAATGGGGCTATACCTTCTCTTTAACTGCCAGTAAAGACTATTATCATTATATGCATATGAAGAATTGACAAGTTATAATTGGTTAAGACTTTTAAGTTCACTAAGCACACATGAGAACAACCCTTCTCCTCCTTCAGTTAAATTATTATAATGGTTCTTGCTGGTATATTATTATTGTTAATTGTTCTTTCTGGTATACTATTATTGTTTATGTTTATACTGATTCAATATATTATAATTCAATAACCTAATAAGTCTGTGGTGGAAATGTTTTGTATTAAATTGTTTATAGTTGCTTTATGGAAATTCTTTACCCTCCCATCCAAATCCATGTCTCCCCTTGAGCTGACAACAAGTACAAGTGAACTTTGTTTAATTTACAGTGGTTTTACTTGCCTGTAAGATAAGTTGCTATAACATAAATGGGTTAAATGAGCCTTCTAAGAGAGCTCAGATTTTTCATGAATGTTGTAAATTGTGTTACTGCAGGAGACACATTTTAAAGAGGCACATAAACCTCAATTGAACCCAAAACATTATCCTCAACTTTTTTTGCAGTAACAACCCTCAAAAAAAAGTAACTGGAGTAATGACAATAATTCATAGAGACCTACCAATTAATATTACAGATCTGCTTAAAGATAATGAAGGGTGTTACATCTTCTTAAAAAGGAAGATAGTAAATCTAACCGTGACAATAGCAAATATATATGCACCTAACAGTGCCCATGTATCTTATTTTCATAATACTTTGAATGTATTGGAAGCATTTGCAGAGGGCTTAATAATTTTAGGAGGAGATTTCAATTTAACCCTAAATGCAGGGGCAAAAATCTCACCCGCGACACTTTGGAAAACACGGAAATGTGTCTTACATGGCCATCTTATCGCTTTAAGTAGTAATCTGAAAAAAAAAGAAAGAGAATAAAATTAATAATTTGATATCTGATCTATATACAAATTATAAAAAAGTCATAAAGACACTTGAAGGGAAACATATTCAATTTAAAAAAATTTAGATCAATATGTATATAAATCATATCTTAAAAGTTAGCAGAAATCCTATAAATTATGAGATAAGTGCAATAAACACTTTGCCTCTGTACTTAAGAAATTGCAACCACAGACACATGTCACATCCATAAAATATTCTAGACAACATATCCATTATGATATATTAGGTATAGCAAAGATATTCCAGGAATATTATCAAGCATTGTACAAATTACAGGTCCCTCATGATCGTAAGGAAATTACTGAAGAAATTGAATTATTCATTACAGAACCAAATTTCTCTACAACAGCTTCTGAAGCATTGGAATAAACTTAATATGTCATGGTTTGGCAGCATACAAGCAATTAAAATGATGTTTCTACCTAAAGTTATTTATCTTATGCAATTTATCCCCATTTATTTACCAATTTTTTTTACAAACTTGAAATCAGCAATAACAAAATTAATCTGGACGATGATGGGGGAATTTATTCGCCAGGCGAGAATTCGCTGCTAATTCCCGCGATTCGCCACCGGCGAATAAATTTGCAAAACTGCTGCGAAAATTCAACACCAAAAACGGACTCCTACGTCCCCAAATTCGCCCATCACTAATCTGGACAGGAAAGAATTCAAGACTCAAATATAAACAGCTAACATTACTGAAAGAAAAAGGAGGTTTAGCCCTCCTAGATACTTACCTCTATTATGTCTCAGTAAAGTTGATGGTGGGGGCCTGAAAAAGAAGAAAAAGCATGTTTAGAATTGGAACAAGGATACACCTCAATACCTCTCATAAACTGGTAATGGACCACTAAAGAGCTTGTTCCAAAAGGAAGTTTGGTTCCACCCATTGATTAATGCTACACTACAAATTTGGTTCAAGAATAAAGAGGTTTAACATGACACAACCTCCATATATATTGCAACCACTACAGTTAGATCCCAACTTTAAGCCAAGTTAAGACCTGAAAGCATTTCAAAGGTGGCAAACCTTGAATAATAAGGATGATTTTTTTAAAAGTAATAAGATCATTCCTTTAACAGATGTTCACAAATAGTGGGCACAACACCCCAGAGATAACTGGGGGTATTGCCAATTACATCACTTTATCCAACACTCTATGAAGGGAAATTGGGATAGACCTTTAACTATATGGGAGGAAATGATAGATCATATTAGAGAAATTAAAAGGCCTATTTCAATGATCTTTTGTTTGGCTGCTGTGGGGGGGAGGTAAGGGGGGTAATATCACTCCAACTTGCAGTAAAGAGTGATTGAAGTTCATCAGAGCACAAGTCACATGACTTGGGGAGCTGGGAAATTGACAATATGTCTAGCCCCATGTCAGATTTCAAAACTGAATACAAAAAAATCTGTTTGCTCTTTTGAGAAATGGATTTCAGTGCAGAATTCTGCTGGAGCAGCACTATTAACTGATTCATTTTGAAAAAAATGTTTTTTCCCATGACAGTATCCCTTTAATTCCTAGGTTGTGGAAATCTCCACAACTTCCATCACATGCTGAATGGGTGGCCCTAGTAAAAGAGATAAGGAAAATAGAGGAAATAACTTATTTGATATATAATAGTAAAGAATATTGGAACATGTGGGAACCTTAGCTTAAATACTTAAAACACAAAACAAAGCTGTTATCTACTAGTACAAACCCCTAGACTTTAATTTCTTCTTATAGGCTCAAATCCACACAATTTTATAATAAGAATATGTATTAGAACCCAGCTGACGAAAATTGCTGTGTAAGAATTAGTTAAAACAATTCTTGTCATGACTTGTATATCACCAGAGCTATAAGTTATACGACTTTTAGTGCCTCTCTTCTCTTGTTTTCTGTATCCCCCTTGTTTATTTTCAAAACTTTAAAAATAAATAAAATAAAAAACATACAAAAATTTCAGTTGCCGTGGCAACAATTTGATAAAACTGAGTTTTCCCGGGCTTCAACTTAAAAAAGTCACACGATTCAAATTGACTCACTATCGTTATTGCGCCAATTTTTGGAGACGTTTTAATGCTAATTTAAGTGGTTTCGGGTCACATTTTTTTTTATTATAGTGAGAAAATAGAGTATTGGTAAATACCCCCAAACAGTAAATTAAGCTTATCACAATGTTTCTATTTATGTTATCTAAAAAATACACTTTTATGGGTCACAATTTCTTTGAAAAAAAATATACAAGCTAATTTGTTTACTGGATCAATTTGCACACCTGGGTGTGGCAAAAAAAAGCTGGCATTTCTTTAACTTGGCCCATTCCTCCTAAGTATTTCCAGGAATGTAAATATGTAATAATTTGTACAGATTTAGGGAAAACACATCATATGTACAATGTATTGTCCAGGAAGTACATTTTCTGCACTTGTTCTTTGTCAGAGGACCAGTTTAAACTATCGATAGTCATCAATGACACAATGTCCTCTGCCATGAAAAATAGGAAAAAATGGTGCAATACATGCACATAACTTCTGGTTGACAATTTTGAGTTGTATTCTTCAGCTGCACAGTTGTATTGCCCCAGGATTCCACAAGGGACACAAAAAGTAAAAACACTTTATTTAAAGCTACCTTAAAATAGTCAGCATCTCCATATGGCCAGTGTGTTTTGTGCCCTTAAGCCACTTAAAGGACCTGTAACATCAAAAAAATTTAAAAATAATTTGTTAGTATACCTTGAAAAAAACCCACTACGACAAATTAAATATAAATAACTTACCGAAACTCCGCTTGTGCTCTTCTTCAGAAAAGTCGATCGTAATCCATTGTGCGGCGCTCGATTTCTCGAGCGCCATACAATAGATCATTGCCCTGTCACCTTTTCTGAAGAGGAGCGGTAGCAGGGTTTCGGTAAGTTATTTCTTAATAAAGGCTTTGCTGTTTTTAAGGTTCATTTGTCTTGGTGTTTTTTTTTTTTCTATGAAATAAGGAATTTTGATCTTACTGGTCCTTTAAATTATAGTTTTTGGTCTATGTAAATCACTATCTAACTTAAATGTAGCAGCTCTTTTTAGTTTAGTATCTGACATTTGCTCATCCTTCCTTGTTGACCATCAGTGTTTCCTTTAGTAATTTCTATGTGACATAGAAATGATGTTTGTGTGTTCAAAATGTTATATATCACACTATTCGTGGTGCAAACGTCTCCCCAAATGTTTTGAAGCAACTGATTTAGAAATATGTTCTTTAATGGAATAAGCGTTTTTGAGATAACAGTCTGATTTATTCTAATAATGAATAGGCACATCAAAGGCAATTGTTTTAACATATTTTAAGGTTCAAATTAATTATTTAATCAGAGCACTACACATATATTAAAGGTTCTTTAGTATCAGAAATGCTAAATGTCTGCCTGCAGCACATTTGTGATTTACACATTTATTGCATTATCTTGGCTTGTGGTCAAGTAATAAGATTTTACTTGCTAACAGATACTCTCTAATGCTACAACTAATGTAATGGTCACTATTGATATCAGTGGTATCTTTTAACTTTGTAATAATTTAGACAGTGGGATTAAGACTTTAGAGAATATTCGTTTGTGATCTTCTGATAACTTCACTATTGTAGCTGTGATCTAAGGGGCCAATTCACTAACTTCGAGTGAAGGATTCGAAGGTAAAAAACTTTGAATTTCGAAGTTTTTTTTGGGCTACTTCGACCATCGAATGGGCTACTTCGACCTTCGACTAGGACTTCGAATCGAAGAATTCTAAGTAAAAATCGTTCGACTATTCGACCATTCGATAGTCGAAGTACTGTCTCTTTAAAAAAAACTTAGACCCCCTAGTTCGCCATCTAAAAGCTATCGAAGTCAATGTTAGCCTATGGGGAAGGTCCCCATAGGCTTGGCTAACTTTTTTTGATCGAAGGATATTCCTTCGATCGTTGGATTAAAATCGTCGGATTTTATCGTTCGACCGAAGGAATGATCATTCGATCGAACTATCTGCGCTAATTCCTTCGACTTCGATATTCGAAGTCGAAGGATTTTAATTCCTAGTCGAATATCGAGGGTTAATTAACCCTCGATATTCGACCCTTAGTGAATCGGCTCCTTCGTCTACACTGTCTTCTTTCTTAAGTTTTTCATTTTTGAATAAGGCATAACACTAAAGATTAACAATGAGAAATACATCTTTATTAATGGATACAGTCCAGAAAAAACAAGATGGGTACAGACTGATGTATGTTTGTTTGGTTTAGAGACAAAGTAACTGCCGTGGTTATATCTGATGGCGAAACAACAGGTTACCTTTTAGTTTGTTATATAATGTTATAATGTTGCTAATTCTTAGCAACTTTTCAATTGGCCTTAATTTTTTATTTTTTATAGTCTCTGAACTGTTTGCCTTTTTCTATCTTTTCCATTGACTCTTTCCATCTTACAAATGAGGGGTCACTGACCCCATTTAAAAAGCAAATGCTACAACTTTATTGTTATTGCTAATTTTTATTGGTCATCTTTCTACTCAGGGCCTCTCCTATTCAAACTTCAGTCTCTTATTCAAAGCAACGAAAATTGCACACTGGAGAGCTGCTGAAAAGCTAAATAGCTCAAAAGACACAAATAATAAACCTGTTTACCTGTTTCTGAATAATATGAATAAATGCCATTTTCTATTCAGCTGTTTCAGCTGTTTAACAGTTCTTCTCTTTCTGCATCATTGGAAATTCTGGCAGGGACTAAACACTGATGTTACAAATTGTAACAACTACTCTACAGCTTACAGACAGCATACAGGAACTACATACCCCACAATGCATTGCACTGTGATGTTCCGTTCCTTATTGAAATCACATGCAGGGAATTGTGGGGTTTGGAGGATGCAGGCTAAGGATAGCTGGCTGCTGATACAAAGTAACAGTAGTCAGCCAACTCAGAAAAGTAGTCAGACAGATCAGCAGGTGGCTAGTCTTAGGGAATTGTTCCAATCCATTAAAAACATGAACAATCTGCATATTTTTTAATTGATGTATATTGCAAAGTTGCTTGAAATTATGTTTACTTTTCAAAAAGCTTAAGGTATGTTTTTGTGGCGTTCCCCTTTAAAAAAGAGAAGCTTAGTGGATTTTCCATTTAGGCACAAGGCAGCCTTTGAGTATAAATTTTGAGTATAACATCAGCTACAAGAGCCATTCTGCTTCTCTACTTTTGTTTTTTTCTGATCATTTTCTGATTCACGTCTATCTTGAGCTGTATGTGTATTTTTACTTACTTATTTGCTGTACTACATTACACTGTGTTTAGCAAATGACTGCCAAGTCAAAAAGAGACATCACCAAAACAGACCCAAAGCCAGTGTGGCGATAGAAGCCTAAGTGGGCTAGTACAAATATAAGTGCAGTTATGTACGTGAAATATGGTTAACCAGGCAAAGAATACTAATGCAATGATAATTATTTTGTTTGTATAAATAGAATCTGTACCAGTGTATTTGGCTGCTGCATAACCTACTCAGGACAATCCAAAATTGACGATACCAAAAGCGGTGTTGCTTAGTGGAATTTTTTGGATATTTTGGATAGATATACTCAATGGATATGTAATTGTGAACAAAAAAATTAACAAATTTGTCAATAAAGATTTAAGTTCCAGAAACCTTTCCATAAAGTTTTCTTTTCGCCCTTTATAGCTCTAACTAATCTTTGTAATGGGAATAATTGTTTTTGTATAGGATGTATGCTGATATACAGGTGGTATTTGTAATATATTTTGGTAATGAAAGTCACCTTCTGGTGCAATACTGGAACAATACTTTACTGTATATAAGTAATAAAAGACTTGATATACTTTTTAAAATCTATATAAATATTTATACAGCTTCAATAGTAGATGAGTGCACTTTTGCATATAACTTGCATGGTGAGTTAGTTGGAAATGTGATTATTGTACATATGTTATATTTATGTGGTATTATTTGTTGTCTATATCACAGTAGGTGATTACAAAGTTTGTGTGCAGTCTAATAATTTTATGACAATTTACACAGGGGCCTTTTTAATTAGTAGGTATTTATTTGTAATACTGTACCTGACCTGTTTAGTGATTTTTCCAATTAACACTTTATTGTTGTTGTTTCCAATGTTTGTGTGACTCATTGCTAAATTTTGTACAATAATTATAGTATGTCATATTACATGTATTATGATTATTATAATTTATTTTTATAATACAGCTATTGGATCCGTTATCCAGATAAGCTCTGAATTACTGAAAGGCTGTCTGACTTAGACCCAATCTTATACAAATAAATTAACTTTTTAAAAATAATTTCCTTTTTCTCTGTAATAATAAAACTATACCTTGTATTGATCCTAACTAAGACATAATTATTGAAAGCAAAAACACCCTATTGCCTTTATTTAACGTTTACATGATTTTCTAGTAGAAGATGTAAAACATGGAGATATTCGTTATCCGGAAATCCCCAGGTCCTGAGCATTCTGAGCATACCTGTACAGTAATATTCAGTTCCTGCCCCAGTGAGGCTTGCACTCTATTACAAACACAATTTTAAACACTTACTTTTACTAATGCTGTAGTATATGTTGTTAGTTATAAGATTTTCTATTAATTTGACCCCATAATATGGTAGGTAACAATCCAACAAATATGTTAGGGTTCAACCAAAATTCGCTACTTATCTGACTTCCATTTTATTTCTATTTCATTATAAGGCTTTTTATGACCCCATTTGTTTGGCATAAGCTTTTGTGTTTCACTGCATAACACTCTTAATGATAATGAAGCAGTGGGTGGTGTTAGTTGGCAGCAGTCCCTAGCAGAACTGTGGTCTAGACACTAACAGCTCATATGAGTTAGAAATGTATTGTTGTGCATCTACAATGGAACTAGTTAGAGGAAATCCCATGCTGATAATCTGTTGATGAAATCTGTCTTGCAGTAAACACATATGCTTCTACCCAGCAGGGAGGACTATTAGCTGCTTCTTGGGGAAAATAATAGATGGAGATGATCAATTTTGCATGAAGGGGTCTTATTTAACCAAACTTTAAATGAGCCTTATTGCATTTATCTGTTAGGATCTTACTCTGATGAAAGTTTTTAAAGGAAAAAAAAAGCCAAAACAATTTAAGTAATAATCTCCAAAAAAAATCCCCAATGTCGAAAATTTAAAGCTAGACCTCATGGTGGAATTTACAGAAGGTTTAAATGCAATAATTCATCTTACAGAGTTGCTTTTCATTTACTTGTCTAATATAAAACCACACAGTTGCACTGCTTAGGGAAATATACTAAACCATGAGTTTAACAAAGATTCATTTTCTGTTTATCTTCACATACATATAAAATGAAATGTATAGTTTATTGTGTGCATAGACTCCAAATTGTTGGAGCAATTCATGCCCAACTATTCTATTTATTATGTTGTAAGATAAAAACTATATTTTAATAGTATATGTTTTGAAAACAATACAAAACTTTCAACAGAAAGTTTTGGGACAGATTTAGCAAAATTCATGCAATGGTGGGAAAAAAATCATGATTGCAAAATAAATCACTGATTTTTCCACACAATAATTTTTCCCCATGCGATTGTGCACATATTTTTGAAAATAAAAATCCATAAAAATTTTGAAAATAAAAATCCATAAAAATGATACATTTTGAAAATATCCACAATCATACAAAAATGAAATCACACTTATTAATGAATCTCCTCCATTTAACTTTGTGACTTTTCTTATAGGAAAAGTTCAGAAGGCAATATGTTTTGAGTGTTGCATTTTAACTGCAAAATATCTGCCATTTCAGTCCAAGGTCTATCTCATTTTTATCAAAATGTATCAAAATAAAGTTTAGGTAAATTGCAGTAGGTACTGTATTGCTTTCATTTTATATATAAACATACCTGTATATCATAAAACAGTTCATATTTAAAACACAGTTTCACTTAAATAAAGTCTTTTCACATGAAATTAGTTTTTATAGAAATGTGTGACATTGAAAAAACCCATAAGGAAAACACAAGTACAAAAGTGAATCCTTCTAGCTCATATGAGAGGACATGCATATGTGTTAGGTTACATCAGCTAATGTACGGGCAGGGGAATATATATTTCTACGTCACTTCTTTCTGTTGCGTCCCACTTACCACCACCAACCTTTCCATAGGGGCTTGTTTATAAACACTGTGCACATTTTCTCCTGGGCAGTTAGTCATGGCAACCAATCAGATGTTTGCTTTCATTGTCCTACCTGCAACTGACTGGAAAAGGCTAATCATTTATTGGTTGCTATGTGTTACTTCCCAGGAGCAAATCTGCCCAGTCTTTATAAATGAGCCCAATTGTGTTTTTACTTTTTAAAGGAAAACTATACCCTCCAAACAATGTAGGTCTCTATAAAAAGAAATTGCATAAAACATCTCATATGTAAAATCCTGCTTCATGTAAATAAACCATTTTCATAGTAATATACTTTTCTAGTAGTATGTGCCATTGGGTAATCATAAATAGAAAATTGCCATTTAAAAAAATAAGGGCCGCCCCCTGGGATCGTAGGATTCACTGTACTCACAAACATACCAACAAACCATACATGTTAGGTCACATGAGCCAATTAACAGACAGAGTTGTGTCTTTTGCTTCCTCACTTCTTCCTGTTACAGTTAGAGTTGTAGTATTTCTGGTCAGCTGATCTCTGAGACAGCACAGAGACCATCACGAAATGGTGGCTCAAGGCAAGAGATGTAAAAGGGCAACATTTACTTAAATATATATTCCAATTTGGTAAGATTCTTTAATATGCCACTTAATATGATATGAACTATCTGATGCTTAAGTGTTCATTTTGGGGGTATAGTTTTCCTTTAATTCATAGTAATTCTGTATGTTATTGATCATGTCATTATAGCAAATTTTTATTTGCTATGGATGAATGGATTTTAACTAGGAATGCACCAAATCTAGTATCTGGGGATTTATCCATTTTCTTAGTATTTGTTTAAACCAAATAAAAACCTTGGCTGGTAAAAAAAAAAGAATGCAAGCTTGATGCCAATATTATTAAAATGGAAAAAAGCTGAAGGCTAGCTTTTTGAGACAATTTATATATCTCCATTTTTATCAGGACGGCACTCCTTATTTTTGATTTGGGCATAGACCACACTACAGTATTATTTCAGGTGTGCAAGAACCCTGCAAAAGGAAAGTACAAGTGCTGTCCATATTTAATTTTAGTTACCCATCCATTACCATCATAGCCTAGAAATGGTACTTTTATGTCTGGCAAGTTCTCATAGTACTGTATGGTCCATCAGGATTAATGGGATTTATCTTTCATGTTTTATTGCTTTTTTATTAAACCTCTAAAATATGCTTAATTATGTATATTCTAAAAAACTACAAAGCAAATCGATTTTCTCATCTATATACTGTACCTAAAAAATATGTAATAGTGCAGCTGTAATGGAAGGATGTTATACTGTATACTTGCCAAAACCAATAAAATTCCTAAAGATCTGCCTTTTATTGGCTTGCCTGTGCTGTTAACTGCCTGATAAGAGCTGGCTTGGAATAAGATGTGCTGCGGCATATGAAATCATTGCTGCACAGTCGGGTTTCAGTGATCCCAGTACTTCATTCTGTGAAAAATACTGCAGTAAAATGCATGTCTTGTACATGTTTTCCTATTAAAAAGCGCTGTGAAGCAGTCATTTCCGAAAGTGGATGTTTTGTTTAAAGTAACTTTTAAAAGTTAAGACTTAGTCATCCAGTGAGCCAGCATGCTGCTACCTTGAGTTTTAATTATGTTGCCTTCCAGAAAGTGATTTAAAGCCACGCTGTTTCAACCTTTATTAAATAGTTGGCACTCTCTATGGAAAGGAACCCATCCACGTCTTTAAAACATCCACCAAAAGCAACCTGCTTGATTGCAGTCCCCCATTTAATGAGGCTTTATGAGGCATGAAGTACTTGATTGCCTGGACCTGAGCATTTTCTGATAAAACCTTGTTGAGTCTCAGAGCTTTTTCAATTATGAACAGAATACTTCTTGCTTTAATTATGCAAATGAAGACTTAAATGTACACTGTATGATATGTGGTGAAAATGCAGGGGGTCATTTACAATAATTGCATAAGGCTCATTTTGGAACAAGTCCCAAAAGTAAAGAAAAGAGCAAAAAAAGGACCGCAAACAGCTCACCGCTCTCCCCTCAGGCCAGGTGCTCAGTCAAACAGTGTCCCCACTGTACACACAACAAAAAATCGAAAAGCAGACGGCACTTCTGAAATTGGGGTTTATTGGAGTTCCTGCTGGAAAGACCTGACGCGTTTCGGGAGTTATCCCTTAGTCATAGGTTCACATAGGTGAGCCTATGACTAAGGGATAACTCCCGAAACGCGTCAGGTCTTTCCAGCAGGAACTCCAATAAACCCCAATTTCAGAAGTGCCGTCTGCTTTTCGATTTTTTGTCCCAAAAGTAAAGGATTGGCAACACTCAGAACAAATTAATGTACAATTGCTCAGTGGTCTTGAACACTTGCACAAATAACATAAACTATCACTTTTCTAGTTTTCAATATATCAGCAGTTTTTACACTGCTAATATCATGAAGCTGACACAATAGTGCCACCTGCTGGTTAGTGCTGCTGCTGACACACCTGACAGTCGGGGAAAATGTTCAGAAGTAGAGGCAAGTCTTCTAACATTGTTTTGCCTAGAACATATTAATAAAAATGCCAGATAACTGAACTACTGTCCTAATGTCAGTGTTGAATGTGATTTTACTCCTCCTTTTTATGGTTGAAATTTTAACTCTCTATAACAGAGCACATAGCATCTAATTTACTAACATAGGTGATAAGCTGCACTAGTGCCATTGCCAGTAGCAACACATCAGCAATGCAGTTAGTCCCTCCACTATTAGAGTATGAAAAACAAAGATCTGTGTGCTCTTATATAGCAGCTACATTCATAAATCAGCCCCTGTGACAAATGTTATAGACTCTGTGGGGTTCTTTATGACTGCAAGCAATATCTCCTTGTGGTCACTGCACAAAGAAAATCTCATTCATTAAATGAACTTGCATCAAGGGCGCCCCTTACAGAACTGCACTTTGCACATTGCCCCTGTGAATTTTAAATGACCCCTTATATGAATTTCATTGTTTTCAAAACAACATCCCTTAGGGAAAAAGGCTGTAGTAATTACTATAAAAAAAGAGATGGCAATTACAGCAACTTGCATCTTATAGATATCCCCCTCCCTTTCTTTTGCAGTAAATGACACATTCATTTAGGTAGTACTGGAATGAAAGCTGTGGCCTTTACTGAACCCAAAGGCAACCACTGAAAAATGTACATTTATCTGTAGACCTCAGACTACCTGTTCTGGTAACTGAACAGCACGGATTCAGGCAGAGTAAAAAAGATGAAAAACAAACCTCTTAAACTTCATAAAGCGAGAAATATCAAATGGATACGGACGATAAAATAAATGACTACACAAAAAAAGTGACAAAGAAGGAACAATGCTGCAATGGATCAGCTATTGTACAGAGAACTTGAAGGAGTGACTGATTGCAAAAAGTCAGATATGCTCTGTAAATGTGAAACTATGTACTTAATTATTTCTGTTCTTAAATCTGCTATGTAAGTATGCTAACATGCCCCAGCCATGCCTGAGCACCGAGACCATGGATTGGATCAACCTTCTCTCTGCCTGTGTTTCTAAGCAGGTGAGAAAAGGTCAGGTGTGCCACCGGTCTGTTTCACTCATGTCTAAAGCAAAATAAACCACAGGTAAATCCAATGTATACATGGGTAGTGTTTTCTCTTTATATGGTTGGCTTTGTCTCAGATAACCAGAGATTACAAGAGTTTGTGTGAAAGGGTCGAAGATACCGCGCCTTGTTTCTTTTTCTCCTTTTTATGTGTAAAAGAGCAGCACCTGCGGTATGTGGATCCACTAATCCACGTTTAGGGTAAAATAGATAAAAGTAGTGCTTGGTGCGCTGGACAACAATGTTAGGGTCTCCCAACCTATAAAGAGAAAGCAATCCCAATGGTGTAGTATGTTTGTTTCAAGACCTATTCTATTTAATAAATAAAACTTCACCAGGGCGCCGCTAATTCACTAAAATCTGAAGTTGTGCTTAGGGAGGCGAAAGGTCGCGAAGTTGCACTAGCGTTAATCAAGCAAAACGAAGTTACGCTAGCGATGCCTAATTTGCATATGGCGTCAAGTTAAAGTACAATGGACCTATATGTAGCAGCAAATACATTACACTACACAAGCCTGGGATAGCTTCATAAAATAAAAGAGTTGTTATTTTGCCCTAAACATGTGCCCACTGTATAGTTTAGGTGCCATATGTTAGGAAATGTAATGCAATATGTTAGGATCGTGAAGTGCGGCGAAGGCTGCGCTAGCGCAACTCCGCAGGTTAGTGAATTTGCCCCTTAGTGTTTGAATGTTGTCATTTCCAATGCTTGTGTGAAAAAGACATTGTGTGTATTTCTGCAGGCGCAAATTTGCTTTGACAATTGCGGTAACTCTGGAGCTATCTTGAAATTACCACCACCCTTGAAGGCGTTACCCTGCATAAATAGTTATACTGTGAATGATTTGCTTGAGGTGGTGGCGATTCATAAGAGGAGGTGGCAATATGGAAGTGGCAAACTTGCATGACTGCAACCACACTCTATGGTCATAAAGGAACCCTTAAAAGTCATATGTCATTCACCAGTGTTTCAAATACCTAAGACTCTTAGAACAAGCATGTAGAGAGTGCCAACATAATCTGCAGCTCTGTATTGTTCTAAAGCATTGGTATTGTCTGATATCTATTATAAATTGTTACAGTCGTTTTTATATTATAAAACCAATCTGTGCTCTCATATCCAAGCAGCAGCATTCTACTTAAATATAAACATTATTTTAATGTTCAGCTAAGGATTTTGGGTAGGGGTGTGCAAAAGTTTTGTGTTATTCATTGCTCTTGCTGACTGTCTGCAAACTGGAATACTGTTATATAAAGTGGGACACCGTTATATATGGCATGACATGTCACCTACTGAAAATAAGTCACTGGGACTAAACTAATGATGGACCAATCTGAACCAGTGCAGAAACCCATAGCAACCAATCAGCAATTATACTGTAGTTACTGGTAGGCAAAATCCTTCATCTCATTTCAATGTGTTGGTGTATGAGAAATCAGTGCTGAATTTGGCAGGCAATGCAATTTATGTTCAGGTACATATATTATACTGGTACTGCATCAGCCTACATGTGTTGAAGGCTTGTTAGCAGGTCACCTGAACTATATCAAGTATTTAATTCCTTTTTATCTGCAAGGGTGTGAAGAATGGTATGTAATATCTAGGCTTTTAGTGACCACTGTTAAAAAAGTCGGCTCTGATAGGAGAGAACTGACCTGCTTTACACAGACCTTAGTTCATGGGGCATAGCTGTAGATGGCAGCAGATAGCTACTTTTAAATAATGTGAAAGAACATCTACATTAAATCAGGATAAACTACAATGTTTTATTGTCTTAATTATTAAGCTAATTACATGTATTGGAAAATATGTAAATAACAGAAGCATTAAACACCTAGACTTGGCTTTGAATGCAGTCATATTATTTTTCTGCAATAATAATTAAGAATTGTAATGATCACACTAGCTCAAACCATTTGTTCATGAAATGTGCCTTATATACAGTGTCGGACTGGCCCACAGGGATACCAGGAAAACTCCCGGTGGGCCAAGGTGTCAGTGGGCCCTCCTGCTTCTAAATATTTGGCTTATTTCATGGCCATTCAATTTTTCTGAGAATAAAGAGGCTAAATAGATGGAATAATATGTTATAGTATGGAAAGAAAAGAGAATAGAGGTTGACTAAGGAAAGGAAGAAAATACTTCGAGTGGGCCCCTGGTCTAAAGGTGTTTGGGTGGTCCCCTGGTCTAAGGGTTTTTGTTGGGCCCCTGGTATCCCACTGCTTATATACTGCTGCTCTTGAGTCTCTTGTTCTGAGCTTAGTTATCTTAGTTGCTCCAGGATTTGGGTCAGTATTCAGCTAAATCTCAGCACTTGTAAGGACTAAACTCAGTGCAGTAAATTTACATCACAGGATATCTGAAGGCAACAAATTGTTTTCTAAGTGTTTGGGGAATATCCTCAGACCTGAATATACAAATAAGTATTCCAACTCAGTTAAGTACTCAACCAAATTTTTGGTTTTGGAATTGTCAAAAACAAAAATGATGGATGTTATGCATTCCTAATATATTTATTACTTATTCAGTTCACTGATATTTCAAGCACCCACTTGTAGTTAATTTATTGTCCTTATTTATAGAGCGTCTGAGCAGAAAATAAAATGCGTGCAATTTTCCATTCAACTTGGAAATACTGTATATGAAAAAAACAATGCTCTGGTCTGAGAAGGGGCTTTTGTGCCATATTTTATTGCTAAGCAAAGTAGCAAGCACTGTAGTTATATGTATGTATTTCTCTTTATATTGGCTATAAGGGATAGCATCAGAAACACAGGAAAGTCTATACAATGGGTTAGGTATATATGCCACTCTTTTTCAACTTGCAATGATCTTGTTTTTGTTGTGAGGAGAGTTCTGCTTTGAATGCCAAATGAATCAGTATTTTCATCTGTTGGCTGATAGAAATGGCAGTTGTAATTGCTTTAAAGCTGTTTGGGAAGCAGTGCGGGAATATTACCACCCCCTCAGGAACTGCCTGGAGGACTTATTCCCCCACTCCTAGTGAGATGAATGTGGCACCTGGCAAGTAGATGATTCAGAAATTTGGGGTTCTAAATGTACATACAGCAAAAAACCTTGTAGCTTTTGTGCTTGTGTCCTATGTACTTTGAAAACATTTTATTACTCACACAAAGAACTGAGTGTGAACTTAGTGTGCAAATGATATGTCTTTATGTGTTTGCTCTTACTACTGTCAGGCACAGAGTATCTTACTAAACAACTAAGGTATGGAACTGCTTAGTATTGTAATTTATCATGTGCGTTGGAATGAAATGAAGACTGCATTAATTGGTATGGCATTCTTGGCATCATTTTAGTGTAAACCCAAGAGAGCTTAGAAACAGAGCTGAAGCACAAATCCAGGACATAATTTTGCCATTCTTGAAGGTCAAGGAGAATTATAAATAACTACAGTATTTTAACCAAGATCTGCCACAGGGTCTCTAGGAAGTTGATTCTTTTCAAACTCATCATTTTTAGTATAATAATTTCTTGCTGTACAAATCATAGATAGATAGATATATATATATATATATATATATATATATATATATATATATATATATATATATATATATATATATATATATATATATATATATATATAATAAGATAAGATAATGCCCTGGTGCTAACAGAAGTATTATATATATAGTTTCCAAGGAATGCTGTTGCACTCTAGGGACTTTTGCAGTAAAAAAAAAGCTTTATTGGAATCGAGGTTTCCACCCTCAATGGGGTCTTTGTCATTCAGTTGTAGAATGTATTGTAAGAAAAAAGTGCTAATTTATTAATTTAACAAAGGATTGCACTTTATTAGTTATTTTTATTCATATATAACTGCTATATATTCATATATAACTGATGTTACACAGCTCTTTAGCACTGTACTAGATGCAGTGTGCAAAGTGCAATTTTGAAGCAATCACAATGTTTTTCCCCACAATGCACTGTTTTACCCAGAATACTAGCAGCATTGCAAGCGCAATGCAGACGTTGATTTGGATGCAATTGCATTGCGTATGACTCTACCCTGCTGCATCCAGCACAACTGCATCTGATATGTCAGCCCACTGGGATACCAGGAACACTCCTGGTTGGCCCAAGTATCAGTGGGCCCTACTGCTTCTAAACATTTGGCCTATTTCATGACAATTCCATATTTCTATGAGAAAAAAGAGGTTAAATAGATGGAATAATAGATTATAGTATGCAAAGAAAAGAGAATAAGATAATAGAGGGTGAATGGAAGGCAGGAAGGACTGATCAGTATTGCATTGCTTATACTGTATTATATTTGATCTAATACACAATGCATTTCCCTTATTTTACATTTTGCAAAGCCTATTTATTTACCTAATTTTTATGTTTTTATTTTTATGTTTCAGAGCTACGATACACCCAGGGCTTTACTTAGTAGTCAATTTTCAGAGTGTGCCAATATTAAATGACAAGTTAATTAAGCAGAATTAGCCACTTGGTGCTGAACAATGAAATCTCATGGCTGGCTGCATTGTTCCACTACTGTGGCCTACAGAGTCAAAGTCCAAAGTCAAAGTAAACTTTATTGTCATCTCAGCAGTATACGAATATGTATATATATATATCGCTCCAGCTAGTACATATCACAAAAAGGCACTTAAAAATACACAATAAATATGTAAACATGAAATGAGCAACATATAGGCAGAAATTGGATATATACATGTGTAAACCTTTAGAATTGTGCAAATAAATTAACAGTTCACAAAGTTCAGTTCACAGTTCAGGTGTGTCTGGAATGTAGTGGGAGGACAGGCAGTGAGTTGAGGAGTCTGATAGCTTGCAGAAAAAATTTGAGAGATGGATACAATTTTTATAATTTTGGTGTGTTTTTGGAAAGGTAGATTGATCTTGAAACCCGAAGGGCACTAATGAGAAGTAGTAAGATATTTTCTATAATAGACATTTGCTTGTCTGGCCTTTGATTTGATTTGTTTGTCACTATTTTCTTCTGTCACTAGTATTGCAATAATATGTTCTAATTTTTAAACTAATATACCTGTATACCTCTCTGTTACATTGTGTTTTCTTTTTAATAGCTTTGCTTCAGATTAGCAATGTCATTTCTAAAGCTATAGAATTGTTCCTTTTTATGCTAGGGGCTATGTCTCAACTGATCGTTCAGTCAGTAAAATACATTTTCAAATTATAACTTGAAAACAAAAAGCATTTTGTTGACATGATTATGTTCAAAGAGCTCTTTGTGAACTGTGCTTTCAATTTCTTTCTTTTGTATTATTTTATCAACTAGAAATAAAACGTAAACTTATAAATTAAGCATACTTCACCAGGAGAATGGGAAATATAGATAGTAGGAGCACTTCATTAGGGGGCAGAAAACCTGCCGAATTGCTGTTTTCAAAAAAAACTCCCATTACTTAGAAATTCGACCCTTGATAAATCTGCCCCTAAGTGATACAACTGTATAAGGCTCATTTACTTTCATTTCTACCTATAAGCCAGTGCTATCCGACTTCTGTGGTACCAAGGGCTATAATTTTTCTGGCCTACATGGTGGAGGGCCAATAATGGGAGCCAGTGTTGACCACTCCCTGTTTTTAAACCACACCCATGTTACCACGAAAATTTTTCAGACCAAGTCCACATTAATGGTGGTAGAACACTAAAAAAACAAATAGCTGGTACTCGCTGCAGGGATATTACTGATATGTAAAAAATGTGTGTCATATTAAAACAAACCCTTACATCCATATGCCTCCTCCTCCCCTGTGGATAACACTGAACCCCCATGCACACGATTAAACACCTTAGGGGCATGTAACTACAATATCAAATATCTAACAATCAATACTTTTTCCACGAATCTTGAAAAAAATGTATGGTTTTCCTATATTTCTTCTAAAAATTTGAGATTTGTTGTGTAAAAACTACGAAAACCTCTAATGCAAAAATAAAACTGATCTTATTGAACTGCTTTTAATCAATTCATACTTTTAGAGGAATTTGTATTTAAATATTCTGCATCATTTTCCCTCTTTCAGCATCTGTTTCTCTTCATTCTGTCTTCATGCAGAAGTTGGGTGTCAGATATTCATTTACAGTTAGATCCAATAGATTGTATGGGGTCTTGACAGCGCTATATAAATAAATGATGATGATGATGGGGGGCTTCCTTTCCTAGCAGATGTATTAGAGCTCACTCAAATAACTGATTCCAGTACAAAAAAATCTAACAAAATAACTACCTTTTGCACAAATCCTGCATGTAAAGAGACATGATGTCTGGGGATTTTAATGGAGTGAGCTCTAATACATCTTCTAGGCAATAGGAGCCTCCCTATAAGATATATTGGATCTAACTGTCAATGAATATCTGACACCCAACTCCTGCATGAAGAGAGAATGAAGAGGAACAGATGCAAACAGATACAAATTGATTGTATTTAGAAAGTTTCTAATTTCAGTATGCTGAATTTTCAGTATGCAAATTTTCATTTAGCGATAGTTCCCTTTTAAAGGCATGTTGCTGGATCTTGTCTCTTAGAAAGCATTCATTACAGCATTGGAGAACTAGCTCTTGTGATTTACAGCCATGTTCCTGGAATTGTGTCAGAGTAACCTTTTCCAAACAGTGATGGACTACAGTCCCATAGCTAAAATATCTGGATTTTGTACTTTTGTGATTTTAAAACTGTCCCACCTTTGCCAAATTTACAATGTATATATAATTTTACAATTTATTGGCTCCAATAGATTAATTCTCCAGTCTTAGGCATATTAAATGTGATATGCTACCTACTTTGTACTTTGAAATGTATAGAATGCTGTATTTTAATTTCTAACCTCTGCCTTAGAACCTTAAAAAAATATAGGATCCATATGTAAAGTCTCCTTATATATCTGTAGTAATAATGGGCAATTTTCAGATAGGTCAGACTGACCAGGGCACTATTTATACAGTATGGAACATATTCCAACATACTGTAAGTAATAGGTAAGACCCTGCTTTATAGAAGACATCAAAAATAAACCTAAAATAACATACAGGCAACTTTTAAAAAAACAACATCACAGTGCTAAATTTACTTTGATATATGTTGAAAATGAAGCTGTCTTGGCTTCCTGTGGTCTACCGCAGGTTATAGAACTGAATTAAGTTTTATCTAGTGGTTGCCTCAGCTGTTGTTCCAGCATGATCCCTATAGTCTTGATTAGACATAATTATGACAATTGCATACACTTTGCATAAGGATAGGCATAATGAGCATTGCAGGTCTCAGCACTGCAGGCTACAAAAAAGTGGGTTTCAAAGGCACAAGTGTCTTTAAAGATAAATAAGTATACTAGGTTATGCCAAAGTCATTGTTTAAAAAAAAGTATCATCTCTAGAAATTAGGCAAGTACTATTGTTATTATTTTAGTTGATCTGCTTCTTTAGATTTCTCCAAACAAAACTGTGAACTGGTACCTTGGAGATATCTCTGGGCAGATGGCAACTCAAAACCCATTTACTAACAATCGAATTGCGGTTTTTTTCCAGAAATCATGAATAATTTGCGGTTTTCCTATAATTCGAGATTTGTCAAGTGAAAAGACCACTAAAGCCTTTCATGCCAAACTTCACCAAAGTAAAGCTGTCGAGGTACTATAGAAGTCAATGGGAGCAGCACTGATCCTATTGGACCTTTTTTAAGCCAATCAGAAAGTTAGAGGTTTTCAAATTGTACTTTTTATAATCGAAGCTTTTAATAAATTCAATGACAATCGTGCTTTTAAATTTTTAGTTTCTAAAACTGACCTTTATTAAATAAGCCTCTAAAGGGGGACTGTAATTAAAAATCGCAAGTGTTATTTAAAATGGCGTTTTTGCGATTGTTTACATGCAATGTAAAATCATTTGCTGGCGGATATTACATCACTAAGAAATATTAGCATTAACATCTGTTCTGGAGTAATATTTTGTCAAAAAAACTCTTTGTGAAAATGAAATTGTATTACATACACTGCGAATGTTTGCATCAGGTATTTGGCTGCAAACTTTATGAGGAAGTCGTTGAGGTCTGTAATCTGTCAAACATGGATGTTAACACTCAAAAGGTGTCTGCGAATGTTTTTTGTTCATATTACATTCCCCATTGGATGAAAGTTTTGTAAAATAAACATTACATTTTGGGTTGCAAATTATTTTGTTTTGATTTTGTTTGTTTTTTGGTTTAAAAACTTTTTATTCCACTAATAACATTTTTGTTTCTTTTTAGAATGTTTGTGTTCAGTCACTACTTTACACTCATGTGTGCATTAGATCAAAATAAGGTTCCATATGTATAAATGTCATGCCAGTCTTTTTTGCTAGGTCACTTACAGGTATGGGACCTATTATAAAGAATGCTTGGGACCTGGGGTTTTCAGGATAATTTGGATCATCATGTCTTATATCATATCTTATATATAAGGTAAGCATTAAATACACTCAATAGGCTGGTTTTGCTTTCAATAAGGATTAATTATATCTCAGTTTGGATCAAGTACAATGTACTGTTTTATTGGTACAGAGAAAAAGGAAATCATTTTTAAAAATTTGGATTATTTGGATAAAATGAAGTCTAGAAGACTATTTCCATAATTCAGAGCTTTCCAAATAACAGATCCCAAACCTGTACTCTAAATCACACCCAGTTTGGATCAGGCTAGGCCTCCCAATATTCAAACTTGGCCTACCCTAGAACGTCCAGCAGCCTTACAGTTGTGCTTGATTATGTTTTCTTCTTTAATTATTATACTAACCCTAGTCCTTTTTGTATTTGTGTATACATTTAAAATGCTGGTTCTAGTTTGCACCATTTGATTTGTATGACCATCTATCAGAATTTACTTTGCAGTACTCATATCATATCCTTTACAAATGTTCAGCCAGTCGTTTTTATAAATTAAGCATTCATGCGATATAAAGTTCAAGCATCTGCTAATGAGCTCTATTGCAAAATATTGTAAATAAAAGACCAAGGTTAGGCATTTACTTCAAGTAGTATTTAATTGACAGCCTTTTTTGTTCATGTAGTAATATCATTAATTGACTGCTTCCCACATTCCCAATTTAAAGTATGGTATACATATAGATCTTTTGTTTTTGCATCCAACTGCCACACATTGCCCAAATATTGTTAATATATGTAGTACTGTGTTAGCCACTTACATACCACAAAGCTTTAGGTGCTTTATCAAACCATTTGTCTGGGGATATAGAGATTTTAAATATTTTCATTTAGCATAATTGCATATCTGTCAATATGTAAATTAATGAAAAAATGGATTTTGTAGGTTATGAAAGTTAATATAGGGACTTATAAGTCAATTTTATTAATTAATGTGGGCAATATTGGGGACAGCTTTTATAACAAATGATATACAAGAAGCTAATTCCAATAAGAAAGGTTTCATACATTGGCCTGTTGCTACAAGAATAATGACTGAAACATTTCATTGCTGTCTTTGTATTACTAGACTTGTATATAACTTTGCAACTATAACCCCAATAATCTAGACTGAATGTGACAATAGGACATGCTAGTGGATTCATGGAACAACACTGGTGACAATAAAATGGTGTAAAAAGCTGTTTTATTGATCAAATTCATCAAGGTGTGAATGGCAGATTTGACGCCGATCTTTTACATTGCTTCTGGCTGAAGTCGCTCTAACAAATAATGTATAAAAATGTTACTGTACACTATTTTTTATGCCATTTTTTTACACTGCAAAGTCTGGAGATGTGTTGTGGATTATCCCGCTGATTTATACAAAGTATAGAAAATATGCCCCTTAGAGCTACAGTATTTCTTGTTGGGTGATCTCTGAGGCAGCACAGAGAATATCCTAAACGGGGGCTCAATGTAAGAGGGCAATATTTAATTCAATATTTATTGCAGACTGGTAAGATTCTATAATATGCCACTTAATATGATATGAACTATCTTTTGGCAGGAAGTAAACAATTGGGGCAGATTAACTCAAAGGGTGAAGTCAATTCGCTAGTGTTACCACCCACAGGGACATCTGCAATTAACTAACGTGCGCAGGCGTCACTTTGCTAGCAAAAGAGATAGACGCTAGTGGTCATTAACACTCTATCTTCAGGTGACAATTCGCTCTGGCAAATGGACATTACTCCGCAAATTCAATGAAATGCGGATTTTACTGAACATTACCTCTTTCACCAGACTTGTCTTTTGCCAGTTTAGACCAGGCGAAGTGCACGGGAGTGCATAGATCTTCCTCACTCTTCTGTTAACTACAGCATATTTTTTTAGTGGAAAAACTTCTAAGTCCAAAAAACGCTGGCGTCTTTTCCTTTTTTGAGAGTGAGGTTCCCCAATACATTTTCTAACGTATGGAACGTTAACTATACAGTGGGCTCATGTGTAGGGCATTATAACAACTCTATTTTCTTTATTAAGGTTCCCTGGACTTGTGTAATGTAATGTATTTGTTGCAACATATACGTCCATTCAACTTTAAATTTCCCGCCTTGTGCAAATGAACCTGAGCATAAGACCTCTAGCGAATTTGTGCTAGGCAGAAATGAACGATAGTGCAGCTTTGCTTTCAATTGCTTGCATTGCTGAAGTAACACTAGTGAAACGTCGCCAGCGTTTGGCGCCCATGATGAAACTCTGCATTCCAGTGAATTAGCATTGTCTGAGCGAATTTTCTCCTGGCGAAGTGTAGTGATGGTTGCCCTCGAGTAAATCTTCCCCTTAGTGGGTGGAGTGGGGCAACATGGGTCATAAAGGTTTGCTTTTGAAACCAAAAAGTCACTTTCTGGTGAACTATGGCACTCATCCTTTGACCAATATGCCCCTAAGGAGATCTTGTTAGAATATATCCTTAATAAAGGATAAACAGGTATTTACACATTATTTTAAAAAAATTCTCCCCTTTATGTCATTGTCTTATTTACTTGGATTATGTAGAAGTGGTGCATACACAGACACATTACTGGTTTCCACAGATTAAAAGGAAAGCATGATAGTGTGGTAAGAACTATTTCCAGACCCCACTCAAGCCTTTATAGTAATTTAATCCCATTGGGAAGTTATGGATTCTGGGATTTAGGGGGATATTTATCTGAATGTCAAAAACTCAAGAGCAATAATCTCATGCTATGATTTACCTGTAGGGGCTGATTCACTAAGGGTCGAATATCGAGGGTTAATTAACCCTGGATATTCGACTGGAAATTGAAATCCTTCGACTTCGAATATCGAAGTCGAAGGATTTAGGGCAAATATTGTGATCGTACGATCGAAGGATTATTCCTTCGATCGAACGACTAAATCCTTTGAATCGAACGATTCGAAGGATTTTAATCCAACGATCGAAGGAATATCCTTCAATCAAAAAAATTTAGGAAAGCCTATGGGGACCTTCTCCATAGGCTAACATTGACTTCGGTAGCTTTTAGCTGCCGAACTAGGTGGTCGAAGTTTGTTTTAAAGAGACAGTACTTCGACTATCGAATGGTCGAATAGTCGAATGATTTTTACTTTGAATCCTTCGATTCGAAGTCGAAGATCGAAGTAGCCCATTCGATGGTCGAAGTAGCCCAAAAAAACTTCGAAATTCAAATTTTTTTAACTTCGAATCCTTCACTCGAAGTTAGTGAATCGGCCCCTTACTGTTTAAAGAATAGCCAACCCTTTACCCTGTGGGCATGCTATAAGACAATCATTGCAGTGGAACCTGGGGCCCTGTGAATAATTACAATTCAACTTGCAAAATATCATCCGACAAATGCAAAGGAAAAAATACAAAATAAAGTTACAATGACCCTTTAAGATTACAGAGGGAGACTAAATGCATTTTCTGTTTTCCTTTAATCATTTCAAGAACATTTTTCAGCAAATGTTTTCAAAGTCAGTTTTTCATCCAAATCATTGTGCAGAAATTCCATGGAAATTGTCTGTTTATGCATGTTTGCCCCCGATATGTGTTTTTCCTGTGCTTGAAAGAAAACAACTGAAAATGAAAAATTTAATTTCATGAAGATGAACAAGCTGTCCTGTAGTTGCTACCAGAAATGGATTTATTAATATTTTTGAAATGGTGACTTAGACCAAATAATGCTGGCTCTTTTTATTTATACAGTATATAGATAGGGTCAGACTGGACCAATGGGATACCGGGAAAAAACCCAGTGTGCCCAAGGCCCTTGTGGGCCCTGCCGACCCAGATCCAAAACAAAAAATGAAGTGTTTGCCTATGCACAAGTGCTCAGCGGGTGGCGCCGGCGGGGGGCATGGCGGCGCATCATAGGAGTTCAGAAGGGGGCCCTGGACAGAAGCCCCGGTCCCCCCAGTCCGACCCTGTATATAGCTAAGGAGATATATTTATACATATGGAAGGAAGGTCCCTATTTCAATAAGCTTGTTGTCTAGAAATGTATTCTACCAATATAACTTATGCTGAAAATACAAATAGTTTTCAGACAAATATCTCAGTATATCACATGCTGTTTTAAAACTCTAGATCTCTTTTACAACCAACCAGACTTTGGCTTTCAGTTCCTGACTTTACAGGGTGATGATGCCCATAGCAACCATTCAGATCTTTGCCTTTGTTTTCTAACTTGTAGGTGACTGTCAACATTTAATTGCTAATTGGTTGCTATTGGCAACTTCACCTTTGATGTTTGTCTCCAATGTTAATAAATATGCCCCTATGTGTACTGTTCTAAGCATCTCTAGGGTTAACTGAAGCATAGGATATGCATAGACAGTGCATAGATAGTAGTATTAACTGTCTAAAAAAGGTTAATATCTCAGAAACAGTTAAAATTTAAAGTGCAGAAATACTCTGAATATGTTGAAAAATAAGTGAGATCTAACTTTTAAAGTTCACATGCTCCTGTGCTGTAATTACATATATATTTTTTATGCTCAGATGCTGTGATCATGTTAGGTCCACCACCTGCTCTTGGTTTGGATAAAAATCGATTCGTTTGTGAAAATCTCCCTAGAGGGCATCGGAAGTCCCCTTAGGAACTTTCAATTTAGCTGCAATTTGGTGTTGGGATGGTTGTTAGCACTCAGGAGAATAGTTTTCCCTTCAATTGCTTCACTAAAACTCAACTGACATTATTACTAACAGCTGGAAATGTTGAATTAGTTGTATCAACAGTAATGCTTAGGGGACCATATTAAAAGTACCTTTCACGTATTAATTGAACAAAAATGTCACACTGTTTGTTTGGAAAATGCATTTTAACATTAATTATGTTGTATATAATTTATAGATCTTCAGACAAATTTGAAACAACTTAATATCATTATATATGAACAAAATATTTAGATATATTTTCAACATCAAGTAAAAATGTTGATCTTTCCTTAGTTTTGCATAACTGTGAAATAAAAACTGTTAACAGAGTAAATATTTGTATTACATTAAAAAGCAACCATAATTTCTGATGGTGATCTCATAGTGGACAATGTTGCATTACATTTGGGGTTATTTATTAAAGTCTGATTTTTTTCTAGTCGGACTTTTAAAGAGAAAAAATACCATTTGTTCGTAGGAACAAAAAACTCGAACATTTTGAGATTTATTAAACCCCAATGGTGTTAAAAGTCCAAAAAACTCCAACTCAGACCTGCCGAGTTCATGTAGAGGTCAATGGCAGATGTAACAGTGACATTTTGATGCTATCCTGAAAAGTCACAGATTTCGTGCTTGTTTCTACTACAAGCACAGCCATTTATCTTTTAATTATGAAAACAAATTAATTATATTTGTTTATTGATACAGTTAGTGCATACAAAAGCCTAACTATATAAAAGGTGACATCAATTAGAATATGGGTTCTTCATGGCCACTGCAAAACACTGTCCTTTATTTTACTCCATCTATATGGTATATAATTAGCACTAGAATCTGTATAATTAAAACCTAGTGCAAAAACATTTGACTTTTAATAATTAACATGCAGGGGCTTTGTGAGGACACCATTGAATAATCTTTACAAACATTAATAAAAATGGCTTTATCTTTTTTTTATATCTTTTAACTGTGCACACTCCTCATACATCCACAAATCAGGCTTACATATAATTTATAATATATGATATAATAATCTGCCACCCCTACACTCTGCAGATAATGACATTAGACATAACTTCATAATGGGCAAGCCTGATCCTACCACATCATTCCCAGTTGTGATAGAATACAAACCAAAGTTGGGAGTATGATGAATAAGTTGAAAAACGTCCTCATGCCCAGCTGTTTTCTGTTTATACAGTACCCAACAGTTATATATTTGCCAACTGAAAAAAGACTGAGATTTGGGAATAAGCATGATAAATCGCATTATATGTGTGGCTTGTACATTATACCAAACTCTTGTTTAAATGAGCACAGTAAAATTGCTTCTCCTGAATTGGTTAGGCCTTCTAAATTAAGTTAGTTCACCCATAAACAACACTGACAGCTAGTTGAACTAATTAAGGGATACATTAATAGGTTAAAGAACACATTTCTTCATCCATTAATCTTGCAGTTGAAATACCATTTATACTGTAGATTGTAAGCATACAATTGAAAATAAGTGTGTGTATTTCATTGAGCTATATTCTCTTTATATGTTTATTTATCCTTCAATAAATCTGGAACATTTTTGCAAGCTTCTCACTAAAGCATTTGGTTTATAAGAATGTATATTACAGCCATAAAATATTATGCTGCCTTGCTTGCCAGCAGTAGTTTGTAGCTTTATCTTTAGGTTTAGCAGCACCATTGGCTAGTAGGTGCAGAGGCTTACTCTAAAATTCCTGAATGCTGGATCCAGTTTTTGCAGCAGCCCCACAAGTAGAAAGATCTGGGGCTGTAGTGTTGTGATTTGTGTTAATGGAAAGAAATTGTATTAGGATTAAGATTAGCAGTGAGCAATATGTAGACAATAAGCACCACTTTACAGAGAGCACTAAACAGCAATTCTTTAAAGAAAGAACAGTAATTCTGCCATTTTTTGTGTAAAAAGCACAGTGGGTATGAGTTGGCAGAATACCTAGATAGCCCCTCTTGCAGAGTTGACATGTATTTCTCTCTGTACGAGCAGAGCAATGTGCACCATAAGGCAGTAGAGAGCAATTTGTACTATAAAATGCAAACTTTATTATTAAGGGAAAAGTGTGCATGTTATCATACAATGGTTTGGCATTATCTAAAGATGTAGATATTCTACTCTTTAGACAACGCACGGTAAAATGTAAATAGAAGTATTAAATATATCACATCATCTGCCCTGTCCAGATTCAGTTTTCTAGTGCTGAATATACTGTACATATGCCTGTAAGTAATGTACAGGCACCAGGTTCCTATCGGATTAAGAAAGGGGTGCCATTCCCACATACTGTGCACCAGGTTCCTATCGGAGGCCAGGGAGTGCCAGTGGCTAACCGATGTGGCACCTTCATGTCACAATCATGACTGAGAAGTAAAATATTATTACTGCACTGACATTTGTATTTAAATTAATGATTATGAGACAGTTATACTTGCTGCATTGTGTGTAGCTGTTAGAAAGTTTGTTATAAATGAACTATGCAAAATAGATATTCATAATAGGGGGGGGGGATTGAGGTACTGTTTGTTTTTTTAGTACAGATATCAGAGCACTTTGTTGCTGCATTGTGATCAAACTGCCATCAGGCTACAAGATTCATACACCTGTTATAGATGATCGGCTATAACAAATAGCTATGGGATGGGATTGCATTAGACTTGTCTAGATAAGGCTCAGTGTGTAAACAAATGTTCTAAATTTAACAGGAATGGACTTGCCGGATATTGCCAAAGGCGCTGTCTGAAGGAAAAATGGAAATACATGTAAATTAGACAAGCCATTCATTAAATCCTGAGTTAGAATGCCTTACAAAAGCACTCATCCCCTTCTAATGGCATGTCAGTAAATATTAATATTTCAATGAAAATGTTCAACCTGAAATCTAACAGGTGATAGAATTTATTAGTTAGAAAAAAGATTAAATCTAAGAATGTTCACACACACATACAGTATATCTTTTGCCACTTAGGAAATAGCGATGCATGGGTATGTTCTAGTCCTGCCATAAATATTCTGTGGGGGACATGTCTTTATTATGACTGGGTAATATTCATTTTCTTCTTGGTAACAGCTTTAGAAATGCTCTGACCTTGTCACTATAATGTGGAAAGATGCATTTCTGTTGCAGTTGGATTTATGTCAGGATGAGGCCATATTATCTTTTATATTCTATTTATCTATTTCCACCTGAAAAGTAAACAGCTTCTCTGTCTCTGCTGATAAAAAAGAGCCCTGTTACATGATGGTGTCAACCCTTGTTTGTTATTTTATCAACTACACTGGGTTTGTATTGGATGTAAAGCACATGTGTTTTGTTTTGTCATACCAAAATCATTCTCTTGTCTCAATTTTTTTTTTGTTACAAAAGCTATGATATACTGTATATAGTAAATAAATATATCTATTACGAAAGCTACATTTAATGGCCAAGACCATCAGTGACTTGTGTCAGTAGATGCTGCTACTCCTGAAGACAAAAGAAAATAGGACAGAATTATAATAGTTTTTATCCTTGTAACAAGGTCATCATAGGAAAGGTGATTGGGCAGGCCTTTGCTGTAAGAAGCAGACATCTCATCAACCAATGTGATTAACCAATGCACAGATTTTATTGAGCAGCTTCTCACAGGGATAGCAAGATACATACTGGGGCATGGGAGACCCTGATGTTGTCAGTATAAATATGTTACAAAAATCAATGCTTCTCTAGAGGATCTAACACTCTCACATGCACAGTGTGATGTGCAAAAATGCCCCCGGCCTCGTCTCCCAATAAAGCTTTCTGACTCCTTGTTGGGGCCACAGACTGCCCTTACTGACTAGCACAGCTTCCTCCCACCTCTGACGTAACCCTGTACTGGACTCCTAACTCACCTAGTCCAAGCAGGGTGTGGCCTACCCATGGGTTTTGCATCTACAGTCTGTCTTGCCTTTGATGATATAAGGCCAAAGAGGAAGTCTGTTACTCCAGCACCGCCTTATATAGGTTCGTGTAGGGGAATTCCTCTAAAGGCCCACCTTAAGGGATGGCTCCACTAGTTGGTGTTTATTCTCTTCATTATTTTTACAGGTATGATAGCTTAATTGGGTTCACCAAAATGCCTCCATGTAGATGTAATTTTGGTTTAGCACAATAATGACACAGTCACACTAGTAAATTCTAAATGTGTTCATTTTCTTGTTGTCACTAATAGTTATGAGCAAAGTTGTGGCATTTTGTTTTGACAAAAATTTTACGAAAATGTTGCAAAACCATGGCGATGGTTTTAGTATGAATGATTCTAGTATGAATGGGTCATACAACCCCCAAGCCCTTTCTGGGGTTCAAAAAGGGGTAGTGGCCTCTGCAGAATGGGTGTTGGCCTCTATGGCTGGGGGTGCTTGGCCCTTGGGCGATGGTCACTCTTAATGGGATAGATCAGCAATATTTCAGTGTTGATTCTAATGCTAAGGGGCACATTTTGCATTTACAGAACCCCTGTAGTTCCTTTTAAATGTGGAATATTCTACTTACCACATCTTAGATTTCTTGGTTTCTTTAACTTCAGATCATTTTTTAATTATTAATAATAGCTGTAAAAGCAGTAACTTCTACTTCATAAATAAATAGAGAGAAGTGTTTCTTACTACAGGGAATGTATGTAGCTTGGCATCTGGTTGCACACAGAAAGAATGCCAGTAATACAAAAAACTGATACAGTGGTCAGTCAGCATATTATATTTTAATGATGGTGTTCTGTAAGGGTTAGTTTGGACCTTTTTCATTAATCAGTTTCCACCATTGCTTAATTAACTGCTAGAATAAAAAACCCAACAGAGGTTTTATGTTGATATATTAACCACTAGGGTTGGATAGTTTGCTGATTTAAGCCCTACTGTCCTCTCTATGATTCTTCTGGAAGGTTGTTTGACAGTCCACCCTTTGATCCAAGATTACAGTTGGTCTATCCGGACAGAAAATCTACTGATGTTTTATGTTGGCACATCACTTGGCTGAACATTTAAGAGGCCACACCTTACTTCCTCCTTATTTAGATGGATATGTTTGGCTCAGAGAGGACAACATCTGACATTGAGCCATATTTGTCTCTTTTTAGTATAGAGTAGGGTTGTTAAGCCATCAGCCTTCTCCTTATTTGCTTAGCTACAGCCTTTAGTTTTTCTATAATTAAAGCTGTAGTTCAGTAAGAGCTTAATAATTTTGACATTTTGACTAAGGTGGGCAATATAATAGGGAAGAGGAGGTATAAAGAGTTCAAAATTAAAGTCTTAATATAATAACTCTGAGGGCTAAATACAGATAGAGAAGGTCTCAATATGCACCCCAGTCAAAATGTGAATTATGAAGAATTATGAAAAAATTATGTGAGCTTCTCGAAAAGTTAAAAAGGCAGTAGTCATATAAATGAATACATTTTTTAGGCATACGGGAAGCCTAATGCATTTCATGCCTATGGGGCACTTACTCATAGGCTCTAGGGGCAATGTAATGAGTACAATCTTCTTAACATGCTGGGGAAATGAAAGACCAAAGGGTATTTATTTTTAGCCCCTATAGATTTTAGTACCATCACAGTATTGTAGTTATTATATGCATGTGTCACATGCTGACCTTTCTGCTTTCCTGGATGCCCTGTTCTGCCCATATGTACATCTTATTCATTATAATTCCAGTTAACTAGGTGAATAGAAGTCTGCATTCTCTATGATTAAATTCACATATATGGTGTAAACTGCACGTATATGTTTTGCCCTTGATTTAGTAGCTTATCATGTGTAAGAATGACATTGGAGAGTGTCAGAACACTGTCTCAGTTTAGATTACAGATCGATTCTGATAAATATAATTACTACTTACCAGTTTAGGCAGGATTTGAAGTTGAGGGGTCTGTATTGGATAAATATGTTTGCAGGAAAGTAGCTTCTACTTTGAGTAAATCACTTGGCTGAGAACTGCAGTTTAATAGTAAATCCTTATAAAAGCAATTTAAAAGGGCAGATGCTGCCATCCAACTGGAACATCAATCATTTTAATGTGCACACTTGGTGCATTCTTATTAACTAAGCATATTTATTAAAGGAACAAGTACATTATGTGCTTCTGTTAAAATGCACTCAATTACTTTTTCTTTTATTAATGGCAAAATTTAATTAAAATACAGATAACCAACATAATAGGTATCATTGTATTTGCCGTTTGTTCCCTGTTCATTATAAACTCATGTATAGCAGCACTGCATAGCATGGTGAGATAAAGACACATTTCTGTTGCATCCACATGGTGTTAGACAGACCTCCATATACTGCAGACCATATTTAGTTTACATTATTTCCTAGACACATCTTTTGAATTGTAGTAAATCGAACTGAAGGACATTTTGGCATCCAGTATACTGTTGCTTTGTGCACTTATACCAGGCACTTATCGAAAAACAACCGCAGGGAAGCTATCTACATACATTCTAATCACTACTGGAAATACCACTTTATTCACTACTGCTTCAGTATTTTAAACATTACTTTCATGTTAAAGGGGATGTCCACCCAAAAACTGTTTATTGCTCAATGAACACGATACAGCGCAGAATTGCAGTTACAATACATGTTTTTGGAAATTGCTTAGTATCTCCAAAATAAAAATCTGAAAATGTATTATTTTCTTAATTGTTTTGTTATTGCACTTCACAGTGTGGTGGCAACATGTCCTCTGCTACTGTTGCTTTTAGGACTTGGGCGTGAGTTTGATTCTGAGGAGGGCTGTTCTGTCCTCACTGTGTTACCCTGGGGGTAGTGTGTAGCTTGACATGCAGCTAAACTCCTTCCTTCATTGATCCACTGAGACCAGATTAGAAAACATTGTTTAAAATAACACAAGAGAAGCATCCATGTAGGGGTAAGACTTAGACATACTGTACCTCCCAACATTTGGGAACTAAAAAGAGGGACAAAAAAAGTTGCCACGTGCAGTGCGGCAATTTTTTGTTTTACCACGCCCATTTTTGTGTGACATGCCCCCTCATTACCATGTTCATTTTACAAAATTTGGCAGGTTTTGGAAATTTGACTATATTTCTGTGTTTCTTTTCAGTTATTACAGTTTTGCTAATGTAGGTGACCTCCCCTTTAAGCTGTGAATTTACCTTTTCCCAAGGGAGCTCCTTATCTAAATTGTTACAATTACTTATTTGTGTATCTCAAAATTGTTACAAAGTATCTTAGTTGCACCTGGTAGCTGTTCTGGGCTCTTTGCCAAAAGCCAATTAAGTTAGAAACGTTGTTTCTTTTTCTGGCTGTTCAGTGCAGAGAAAGTCGGGTTGAGCTGTCAAAAGTTGGACTGTCCTGCTGAAAAAGGGACAGTTGGGAGTTATGCTTAGATGCCTAGTGAAATGACTGATGTAGCAGTGCCATGAGGTGACTGGGCATAAACAGATATAAACTTGCATAAAAGATACAAAACAGGTAAATGATGATCTGTATTTATAGACCAGGGATGGAATTTAAGTAATACCTACCAACTGGATGGGGTAGGGTTGCTGTGGATGGTGATGTGCTAGCTGTGAACAGTATGAAGAGGGCAGCTAGAGTGATCATTTCCTGGTATTCCACAGGGTCACATGGTAAGGGTATCGTATCATAAGAAGGACATTTTTATAACAATGCATAAACCATACAACTAAATGACTAGGTGATGCAACACAAACTATAAAACAATGCTGGAGGCATACCAAGGGCACTGCAAGGAGTTTGCTTGTTCTCTCCATGTTTGTGTTGGTTTCCTTTGGGTATTCTGCGTGTTGTGTGAATGGGATAATGTACATAAATTGCAAGCTCCGGTGGGCAAGAACTGATGTATATCATTTAAACAATCCAAAGATCCCACTGGATTGTGACCTAGAATCTTTGGGTGGAAGATAATTAGTGTTAGCCTTAGGGATACTGACATGACTGTTTTATGGTATAGGTTTTAATACTATTCTAAACTGTGTACATTGCAAATACTTCACCTTAACAATAAAATGTAATTTTGAAAACCAGTTTTTTTTCTTTGTTTTTCTTGGTTTATGGGCAGCCAATAACAGTTTATTATACATAGTCCTGTACTTGAAAAAACAGGTAGCATAGCACAATGCAAGTCCTTTCAGACAACTACTAGGATTCCACAAGGGCCACAAAAAGCAAAAGATTTTTATTTAGATCTACATTAAAATAGTCAACAGCTCCATATTCCCTTCACATTTCATGCCCTAAATAACCCATGGTGACCAATCAAATAGTAGCATTCATTGTTCTACCTGCTCATGCTCACATTTTCCCAGGCCTCAGATTTGTGCTTGTGAATCTTAACTGCCAGAAAAAAATGCCTGAATAAGGGGTGGCCTCTCCACCAGCAATGGTAGCAACACAGAAAGATGATGCTCCTATCAGTTTAGGCATCAGAATCTTTCAGTAAGGGAAGATGGCACATGGTTAGATTTGTCAACTGCTGTTGAATCTGGGCTACAGCGGGTGACGGGTCTCCCAGAAATGCCATCCCATTCATTAACATTAGATTCACTGAAAGTAAATTACATTACTTGTGGCAATTTGCACAGGAAGGCATTTCCCGCGATTAAGCCAAATCGCCTAATAATACTGTATAATGCAGCTCCTTGCATCCTGGCCCTTAGTTTCTGGGGAACACTATCCAAGGCATTCTGCGCTGCTGTTTCAGGAAACTTCTGTAAGTTATTTGTACTGACTGCAGAATGCAGCATTAGTCCCATTTATTACTGTAGGTATTTGTTTCTAATATACATTCCTTTGCAATTAATGTAGTGTTGTTGTCACTTAATTTTCTCCACTGATATTAGATCAACCCTCTAAACTTAAAATGCTCCATAAAGAAAACCATTTTTAAACCAGAACCAGAATTCTGTGTTTTATGTACAATATGGTGGTATTTACAAAGAAAACTCTCTGTAATACTGTATGTCTGGGACAGTGATAGGCTATAATTGGCTTTTAGTGGAATGCTGGGAGATGTAGTGCTGTAAAATCTAGAGGGTTGCAGGTATATTCTGCCTGTGGCTTAGAATGCAACACCATGCCACAGTGCTGTGTTACTATATTAAAAATGTTCATTCTATAGTTATTAGCACCTGTGTAATTTGTACTTTGTAATGAAGAATCATAATCATCTCCTATGCATAATTACCTGTGAATAATTTGGTGGCATTTCCAGCAACTTTTAATATACGGTAGCATTTGCTCAAGGTACAACCTTTAGTCTTCAATTAAAAATAAGACATATTGACTTTTCAGCTCCATTATAAATATGTGAATCTCCTTTCTTTGCCAATACCCAGTGAAAAGTACAAATAAATGTACAAAATAAATATTTGAGAAACAGAGGCAAGATGGCTATACTGTATGTGTGACATGTTTTACAAGAGAAACTATTTAAACAAGAAACATTCCATATGTATTACTCTTGGATAATACCTAAGTAAACAAGATGATCAAAAGCCATTTGATTAACAGATGTATGGGAAGATTGTCTTCGATTTATAGCAGTCATTTAAATAAATGATGGCTTTCAGCTTGATTTAACTACCATTGTATCCATTTTTCTATAAAAATATGTTTAATATATCTAGCTTTTGAGAAACTAAGACTGATAGGCATACTATAGAATATAAAGTCAATTATATCTGAAAGATAATAGGGTTCATTTTCCATTATTAGGCTCTGAAATATGCACAGATTGGAGACCATTAAACTATCATACATAAAGCACTTGCACGTAGTGCCAATGTGCCAGTGGATCCCTGTAGTGAAGCAGACCGTGCTGCTATTTTTCATTTTGCCCATGTTAGTTAATGTGATCTACAATATTTCATAATTATCAAATAAATAGTCTAGACTGCAGAAGGTCTTTCAGGAGCATGGTAAGAATAACTATAATTTACTATACACTACTAAAATCACACGCGCCAGTGAGAATTTTATAAGGCAAGTAATTCTGGCTTATGTTAGTAGACCTACTACATTCATTATTTTGTGGCAGCCAATTTCTTGGACTGTCACAATGTATTAGTATGCTGTGCACAATATTTATTATTCTCAATAGGCAACATGAAATGTAAGGGCAGACGTGAATAAAAAAGTGATGAATACATCGGTGCTAAAAGTGTAACCACAATTGCAATCTATAGTCTATAGCACAAACAAAAGGGGCACATATATGCAAAAAAGAATTGACACCATTAATTAACACTTTCCAGGATAGTGTATAAAGAAACTGGCACAATTATCAAATGCAAACAGGTGTGAAAGTTCAGTTGCAGGTCTTAACATGTGACTAACACGTTACTATTAAACACAAGTCATTTTGCCTGATGCTATAAATTTGTAACAATGCAGATAATTATTTGATAATCAGAATTGTTTGTTCTTTTTTAAGAGTAATCACTGTCTGCAAATGCAGATAATGTATAAGCAAATGCCTACATGCATGCTTTTACAATTATCTCCTGTGTGCACCATATGGACACAGATATCCCAAGTGCCACTGGATTACAGAAATGAGATGTGGGGATTACAGAAATGCTAGGAATGCTGGGGGGGGGGGTACTAGAGATCATATGTTTTATGCTACTGAAGATAATGAATATCATTGGGTCTTTTTTCACTGTGTTAGATAAATTCTGCACTTTTTAAATCACCAAAATGTATTGGCTTAATTAAAGGGTGCTAAAGTATTGAACTAAAATTGTACCAAACTGTGGCTAATATTCAGGCTTCTTTTTCCACACCTGCATACAGTAAATAGGCCCTGAAAACTTCTGTGAGTCTCAAATTCTGAAATTTACAGTATTCAGCAAAACAGATGTTCATAAATATTTCATGAAAACAGAAAAAGGATCAGCTTCATATTAATATGTTCATTCAGATATAACTGGCTTCCAGCACTGGCATTGCTAATATAATGAAATGCTTTTAATCTAGCTATTGTCTTCTTCAAGTGAAACACTAATGAGCACTCGATTGTAAGTAATGTCCATTTTGTTAATACAATGCTTTTTCTTGATCAGTTTGGTAATGATGCTAATGTAGTTAAAACTTAAAAAAGCATTGCAAGGAATGTATGATTATGGACTCATGGACTATGGACAAAAATCACATTTTCAGAATCAACAATAAATGACAATATGTAGGGTAGATGAGACTTACTCAAGTAAATCACTTCATACTGATACATTTCAATTTACAATTGCATTTTCTCAGTGATAAATGTAGTTGTTTTTCTGTAATTCGGCTCAAACATTTTACATTTGTATGTAAGGTAGGGACATACAGTATTGGGATCAAACCAGTAATTATTGCAGATGTGCCAGCCACAGTACCCAACTTTGCAGAGTGATTTGAAATACTAGACATTTAAGTGTAGCTTGAATGATTTCTTGAATAAGCAAAAAGCATAACATCGAAGGCATCCAAATGCATGTACTTCAACTTTAATTTTTACTATGGTGGACAAATGATAAAAGTATTTAGTGTGAATATTTATAAGGGGTCCTCTCTTGCATATGTAAGATGAACTATTTTCTCATATGACGAAAAATGTTATTGCAGGAGGCAAGGGAAACTATTTTGCTTGCTTATATAAATTCCTCATAATATTAAAATAGGAGGTTAGAAATAATTGACAAGATACAGGCGGAGCATGTTTTCTTGGTCCAATTGGATACTCATACAGGCACCTCTAGCCCAAGCATTGGTATGGGAATTGCTTTGAAGCCATACAGCAGGCAAAGGTTCTATTGCTGCCTATGTCCTCACTCAGTTTGTTATTTAAGCAAGGTTTCAAAATATTTACTTAGAAATTAGCAAATACAATGGGGGTCATTTATCAACACTGGGCAAATTTGCCCATGGGCAGTAACCCATGGCAACCAATCAGATTGCTGCATTCATTTTTCTACTTGCAGCTGGCTTTAAAAAGTTAATCGCTGATTGGTTGCTCTAGTAAACTGCCCATGGGCAAATGTGCCCAGTGTTGATAAATGAGCCCCACTATGTTATGTAAATTAAGTTATAATCTGGTTTTAGGATCAAGCCTCAATGATTTTTACACATTAAGCATAGGGAAATCAACTAAACTAAAGTGTTAAGTATTGCTCTTGGTGGACAATGGCTGCCAAGTGAATGTTTCATCCTGATTTTATATTTGCAGGAAAAGAAAAGAGGCTAAAATTTAGCAGTAGTGATGAGAGAAACTGTCCCGTTTCAAATCACTGAAAAATTGACGAAACGGCGGAAAAATCCATGACTGGCAAATAAATTTGACCATCACTGTTTAGCACACACACTTCCCAGGCTATTATCAAATAAACACAAGGGAACTAGGTAGAAAGTGTATTAAAGGAAAAGGAAAGGCTTGGTGCCCTTGGGGGTGCCAAATGTTAGGCACCCACAAGTGATTGTATTTACTTACCTGAAACCCCGGGCCGGTGCTACTATCAGCAGAAAACTGCACTGGCCCGGGTTATACCAGTGAGCACCATGGAGTGATCTTCTTCCGTCTTCCTCCTTCTTCACATGGCTGTGCATGCATAGTAGAATGAAAAGCTGAACTTTAACTAAAAAGTCGGCTATTTCATTCAACTGCGCATGCGTTTGCCGTGGGAAATTTGAAGAAAGAAGATGCCGGAAGAGAATCGATCCGTGGTGCTCACTGGCATAACCCCGGGCCAGTGCAGTTTTCTGCTGATAGGAGCACCAGCCCACGGTTTCAGGTAAGTCAATACAATCACTTCGGGTGTCTAACATTTGGCACCTCAAGTGCTGCAAGCCTTTCCTTTAAAGAGATCAATAGCAGATTAAAAATGGTTTTAATAGAATTGACTGTATTGCTCAAAATTATTACAAATATTGCAGAAACTATAACATTGCACAGTACGGTTTGGAACAATATGCAAGTATTAAGTATTCATTATTTCCAGTGATATATGTCAGTCCTTTGTTGAATTTTCACATGTATTAAATTAGGTGCAGGCTAAGGATTTTATACTTAAAGGGATACTGTCATGGGAAAAAATTTTTTTTCAAAATGAATCAGTTAATAGTGCTGCTTCAGCAGAATTCTGCACTGAAATCCATTTCTCAAAAGAGCAAACAGACTTTTTTATATTCAATTTTGAAATCTGACATGGGGCTAGACATTTTGTCAATTTCCCAGCTGCTCCTGGTCATGTGACTTGTGCCTGCACTTTAGGAGAGGAATGCTTTCTAACAGGCTGCTGTTTCTCCTTCTCAATGTAACTGAATGTGTCTCAGTGGGACATGGGTTTTTACTATTGAGTGTTGTTCTTAGATCTACCAGGCAGCTGTTATCTTGTGTTAGGGAGCTGCTATCTGGTTACCTTCCCATTGTTCTTTTGTTTGGCTGCTGGGGGGAAAAAGGGAGTGGGTGATATCACTCCAACTTACAGTACAGCAGTAAAGAGTGATTGAAGTTTATCAGAGCACAAGTCACATGACTTGGGGCAGCTGGAAAATTGACAAAATGTCTAGCCCCATGTCAGATTTCAAAACTGAATATAAAAAAAATCTGTTTGCTCTTTTGAGAAATGGATTTCATTGCAGAATTCTGCTGGAGCAGCACTATTGACTAATTCATTTTGAAAAAAGATGTTTTCCCATGACAGTATCCCTTTAAAGTGGATAAGACTTGTGAAAGTTTTTATCTCTGAATTTTAACATAATTTTAAATATATCGTTTTTATGTCTGCAACAAAATGGGGGCGCTGGGTGAAACGGAAATTTCAATATACTGTAACAAGCATATTGACAATAAAGATTTTTGATTGATTTTGATTGATTTGATTGATAATGGAGAGGTCTTCATCTTACCACCACTTTATGCTGTTCACCACTTCAGCATTACTGACTCTAAAAGACACTTTCAACAAATAATTAATGCTGTTATTTTCATTTGGTACCAGTACTGTTATTGTAAATATAATAATGCGCAGGACAAATATATTCACTGTGCGAACCAATCTGTCCTGGCGAAGTTTATAAACGAGCCCCTGTGTGTGTCATTTTCTCTTAATTTTTAAGGTAACTGACTATACTGAACTATATAAAAGATTTATGGATTATTGACTTTTCCTTGTTCACATGGGCATAATTAATCTCTAATTTTTCAGGAGGCATTGTTGATAAAGATCTTCGCCGCTACCTCAATTTACGATTTCAGAAGGGTTCAGTGGATCATGAACTACAACAGATAATAAGAGACAACCTCTACCTCCGAACAGTGCCATGTGAGTACTCTCTGTATTCAGTGTAGCATATCAAACACAGTGGTTATGCTTAAAAGGTTACATGTTCTGGTTATGAGAACAGATTTAGCATAATTGCCTGATTTTGTTATCTGACATTTAAGGAGTTTAAAAAAAATAACAAAAACGTCCCACAACCAAGCTGAAATTATATTGCTTAACACATTAACTATTGAAATTGAAAATAATAAATTTTATTATGAAAAAAAAGAAACACGAAGTGGCTAAGCAATTTGCATTAAATAATGTAATTTACCTTTGGTGCTACAATAATTTCCTGAAATGTGTGTAATTGGAAAAGGAAGAATGAGAACAATCTGTATAACAGGCCAAATCCGCCTGAGGGTTATGCTTGTTAAATAACTTGCTGCAAACATTTTTGGTATCAGACTGGATAAGAGGCATTCACAAGAGTATAGAGTTCATCCAGTACACATAAAAAATAGATCCCAGAGTAAATTTAATGCAAGAATTGCAGGTATTTTTATAGCACTGACTATAAACCTTGCACAGCTTTCATCAGACTTGAGTCCCTGGATGATATCCATGCTACCTTTTCTATATAATTATTTGCCTTTTTCATGAGCCACTTTTTCATGTTGCCATTGTTGGGATTTTGGTTTAGATTGGTTTGTATTATTCTGTTTGGGCTCTGTTAGCATATTGGGATATAAAGTTTAGGTAAAACTTGGGATGCACATGTAAAAAGGAATTCTTTAAGAAATGTCACATATATGTTAGTGTCGGACTGGCCCACTGGGATACAAGGAAAACTCCTGGTGGGCTCAGGTGTCAATGTCTTGCTTCTAACCATTTGGCCTATTTCATGTTCATTCCATATTTCTTAAGGGGCTTAATAATGGAAGATTAGATTATAGTATGTAGAGATAAAAGACTAGGAGAATAAGGAAGTTGAGTGAGGAGAGGAGGGATAATAGTTTGGAAAGAAGACCCATAGTCTAAGGTTTTCTGGTGGGCTGGCATCCCAGTCCGCCAATTTATGTATGTCACATTCAGAATGCAGTGCTGTTTCACTTTAAAATATGACATTGTCAGAAGTATACACCCAGCAGCTGAGTGAATCAGTGCTCTATGCATGAGATCTAGAGCTCAGTTATCATCAATCATGCACCAAAGGCTTTATTCTATAAAAGGGGAATAGCAGACCTGGCATTTTCATCCTGTTAACTCCCAGTAATTGGAATTAGAATTATGTAAAGAAAAATGCTACATCAACTTCCATCCTTATACAAGATAAGGGCATACAACAACCTGTGCTTGATAGAGTATTACAAGGATAGAATTTTCATTTCCTGTAGTTGGTTTCATAAAAGGCACTCATTTTCAAATATTGCAGGGAAAGTAGTATGCATATATATGACTAAAAATTGCAATGTAACTTTAGTTTGTTTAAAAATTGTTGAGATTTGTTAAAACATTGTAACTTTGGCTATCACTTTCCTGCACATCCTTTTGTGTTCAATTTGCTGCAGCCTTCTGTAGTGTGTACTGATATGTTCTGTTTTATTGTACATTTTTGGTACCAAAAAAACGATATTGCTGATTGTTGTGGTTTTGCTCATCAAGAGATTTTCCCCATAAAACGTTAAGTCTTACAGAGAGGAATAAACTGTGATTTAGTAGTTAGATACTGACCAATTGGAACTCTAAAAAGCATGGCAGAAAAAATGCCTCATATCACCCTGCATGTTAAAATGTGTTACTGTTAAAATGCAGAGCTAAAGCCCCCAAATACATTAGTTGGGTTGGAAAAATGTTCTGCTTTACTGAGTGTTATTCCTTTTCTGCTGTTCATTCCCTCAATAGCAATTCTGCTGCCATCATCATTTAAACATGACACCAAAAGTTTGTTGTAGGTGGTGATTCAAGTGAGAATTTAAAAGCTCTTTTTCCATGTTTTAGTTATATAAGTGTGTTCTGTCAAAAAACATCATCAGTTACAATTTATTTACTTTTTCTAGGACAAGAATGGCAGGCAACAGATTGTACTACACTTTTTACTTGCAAACACAACAGAAAACAACAATATAAATTTCACATAGAGGGGTGTTTCACACATATATGTGGTTCTTGTTCCTAACATGCTTGGTGGGGGGGAGGTAGCATACAGCCCTTCCACTTAATTGTTTGTTATTTATAGTTGCACTGAAAACTTTGATTATATAATAGTTGTGCACATCTCATTGACCTTAATTTAAAAATAGTTTCTTCCTTGTTAAATAACAATCAACCAGAAGTACGGTTGGCTTTATAAGAAAAGTGATCACAAATTAGAAACATTCAAGATCTTTGAGTATTTTATTATGATTTTCTCATTCCACAGGATTCCATTACTAATCCATTATGGACAGCCTCCCATTCGCCCACTTCCCATACACAGTTACTGCAGCATTCAATCTATTTGTGCAGCATGATGGTACAGTGGATAGCACTGCAACCTTGTAGCACTAGGGGTATTAGACATGATTCCATCCTGGGATTCCTTCTGCAAGTGCCAGTGTGACAAGGATGTTACATTGTAAGATCCACTGGGACAGAGACCATTATGAATGATTTATAATCTCTGTAAAGTGCTGTGGAATATGTAAAGTATTGTGTAACAATTTAAAAAGTCAGCAAACCCAATGCCTTCTCTTCCCCACACACACATTTTACCCTCTTAGACCTGGAGAGCGAGCGAGAGAGAGAGAGAGAGATGTAAAAGAGGCAAATTGGTAGTTAAAAAGACAGAAATTCAAAAGGTTAAATAGTGATCCCTGTTTTTTGATGCAAGGGTCTCACCTTGAATCATGGCAAAAACAAAACTCTGGGCGCCAATGTCCTTTGTGGTGCTGACCCAGTTTAGGAGTGAGATAACAGGAAAAAAGAATAGCAGCGTTAGCCACAAAATTGCTTTCACTTGTATTTCGTGATTTCACATATGAAATAGTAAAATGCTGTACAATACATTGTTCTCTGTTTTGTTTTTTGTTTTTTTGCAAACAAACATAAATTCACAGAAAAGAATGTCAAATGAAAAATGACTGTACAGTATGTATTTTTCTGCAAATTGGAACAAGCTGATTCCATGCTGAAACCTGACACTTGTAAATAAAATATATTTCCAGAATAAAAAAAAGCCAATTCCTATATTATTAAACATAATCTAGACTAGATGTATCATGAGATGGCTATGATTATTTATTAATATCACATCAATGTTTTTCAGTTTAGTATCTATATGTATTAATGCTATGTATGTTTATAGGATATGATTAGCTCTGTGATCTGAACCGTTACACAGCTTGGCAGCCTATACAGTATATGTGCTCTCTAAGGCCTCTGACTCACTGGTAGGATTATCCGCTGGTGTTTTTTAGTTGGCAGGGAGTATCCAAAAGCTCCTGTGCAACCTTTCACCTACTGAAATATAATTTTCCAAAACTCGCAATAACAGACATATTTAGCCAGAATCATGTAATAGAGTATTTTTCATCTTGCAAAGAATATGCCCTGTGTGTCCTTCATTAGAATTGTCTTAACCCTGGGAGTTCTGAGTGCAAACTAATTGTTCTGCAGAATGCAAGCTCCAATGAGTCTATGCCAGGTTATAAACACTTTGGCTACCTCTGAAAACTTGCACAATGCCATGAATACAGGGATATCAACCATTATGGAAATTACCTGTTACCCATAAAATAAATAAATGCACTGAATTACTCATTCAGCATACAATACATCTCTTTTAAAAGATATGATTATTAAATATCAGCACAAGCTGCAAAAAAATGATTATTATTATAGTGTAGGCCTTTGTTTGATCCATGTTGATTTACATGGAAGGACATCATTCTGCATGCTGCATTCTTCCTTGGAATAGTTATCTATTACTTATTCCTTCCTCCCTGGTGAATATATAAATCTGCACTGAAGTAAGTAATTCAAAGCTGAGATACCTTGTTCCTTGCATTCTGTTTTCTTGCCAACTGTAAGACTGTTTGATAGATTTTTTAATGTTTTAATAGACTAGTGGTGGGCTATGTATGTAACACAACAAGCTGAATGCTTTAAGGCCTTGAATACTGTTGTTAGTTTGTACAGGTATATTGGAAGCATCATTTCATTTCCCTCTGAAACATATCCCTGATTGATACCCCATATTAAAATGGCTTGTGTGCTATTGGCATATCACCTTGCAATACCTGTTTGTTTTGCCAGCAACTTTTTACTGATAATAGATTATAATTACAGTTCCTTAAAGTGAAACTGAGCTTTCTATTGTTTTTTCACTGTGCACCCAAATTATGGAGGCTATTTCAAAAGAAATATATTTGCTTATAGAGACATGATTTATTAAATATTATGCTAATGCCAAACTCGGAAAGGACAAATAATATGGGATTACATTTAGCATCCTTCCAGTCACCTCAAAAAATTTATTAAAAGCAATGTTTTACTACATTGTCTGATTTGTTATCCTACAACGCTTTTCTATTTGAAATTCAAGCTTAGCAATACAGGGGCTGGATGGCTGACTATGGGCCAGGGCAGATGGCTGTTTCATTTCCCTGGATATCCCAGTGTTGTCCCTGAGGCAAGTCTTGAAGGTTTAAAACAATACAAGACACTACAATATTGTCAACTTTGTACTTATACAGTTAATTACTCTTCACAACATAAGTCTTACTTCAGCCTTATAGATACAGTATTTGCTGAAATGATGTAGAACATTTAATTAACAGCAAGTCTGATTATACATGGGGCTCACAGTTATCAACTTAGTTGTAAACAAACTAAAAAAGTTGTGAAAAATATCCTGTAGTTAATGGGGGTAGCTTGCCTAAAAAATAACTGGCATTTTCAGAGTAAAACTATGGTTCATTATACATTAAATTCAATCTATAAAGATACCATTATATAGTGACAATTAACATTTTAAATAATGAATTTACAGTATAGAAGGAGAAAGGGTAGGGTGGGTAAGTAGGAAGAAGACAACTAAACAACTAAATAGAACTAGGATGAGCTGCCTTGCCTCATTACTGCCAACCATGGGGGAAATTCACTAATTGGAGAAAATTCGCCAGTGGCGGTTTCGCCGCCTTTGTCACACTTCGCCAGGTGCAACTTCCCACAGACAACGCTAATTCACTAAGTTGCGAAGTTTCGTCGCCAGCGCTGAACGCTTGCGAAGTTGCGCTAGCGTTACTACGGCAGGCATAGCAAAGTTGTGCTAGCGTTAGATAATTTGCATACAGTGGGAAGTATATGTTGCAGCAAATACTGTACACTACACAAGCCCAGGGAACCTTAATAAAAGAAAATAGAGTTGTTATATTGCCCTACACATGAGCCCACAGTATAGTTTATGTGCCATATGTTAGGAAATGTAGGGGGGGAAGGAGGGTACCCAAAAAAAATGTACAATCTTTTTCAGCCTATCACTCTGTAAAAAGGAAAAGATGCCAACGTTTTTTTGGGACTTAGAAAAATTTTTAACTTTTATTGGACCAAGTCCTATCTGCACTTCGCCTTGTCTGAGGTGTGAAGGCAAGTCTGGCGCAAGAGGTAACGTTCAGTAAAATCCGCATCTTAGTGAATTTGCGTAGTTACGTCCTTTCGTCAGACCGAAAATTCGCCTGGCGTTAGAGTGCGAAGTAACGCTAGAGTCTATTTCCTTCGCTAGCGAATTTATGCCAGCGCCCATTAGTAAATCGGCAAAGTTCCAAAATGACGTCACACTGGCAAATTTTTGCCAGCATTAGTCACTTCGCCCTTTAGTAAATTTGCCCCTAAAGGTTCTCCCTATTGAAATTTGCAGGAAAATCCATGCACAAACAAGGCACCGTAAATAGGTTAACATTTTTACAGAATTTTGATAAATACTTTGGATTAAAACAATACCATAGCTTTATAGCATGATTTGAAAAAACAACTACTGGTTGATGCAACAGTCAGCAAGCATCTTATTTTAATCCAATTACTGGGCCCAAAACAATTAATTTTTGGAGGACATTCTTTTCTTTATAACAAGAATATATAGAGACTTTTTTAGCTTGACTAATAGCCACTCCATCATTACACAATGATCCTTTCATCCATACCAGTAGAGGTGCACAAATGAAAGTCAATATATTTGTAAAGATTCTTTCAAAGCACTGAGATGGCCAAAGGGATGCCCTTCTTTGTGGGATTCAGGGCAAATGGATTAGGATTGCCTTATTTATATTACAAAATATTAATTTATTGCATGTTATATTATAATGGGCAAATACATGGGTTTGCAGGCACATATACAGACATTGTAATACTCTGCCTTATATGTATGTATGTTTATATTTATATATATGTATGTATATATATATATATATATATATATATATATATATATATATATATATATATATATATATATATATATATATATATATATATATATATATATATAATGGTGCATTGTCTAAAGTTGTAAATAACTACATCTACTGTTTAATTAAAATGCTCAATCTAGATGGATATACAGTAAAATTAGCTTTTTCTTTAGAAAAAAATGTTATGGGGATGCTTCGTGTCCTTACATTTATTACATTCCGATTAGCAGGCCCTACAAGTGAAATTAAAAGGCATTTTTATTTCAGAGTAACAACTATGTGCTTCATACTGGGGAAATTGTTTTTATTCATCTATTTTTGATTTTTTAAACTTACATGGAAAATGTAGTTGCAAAATTATTCACTCTGCTTACAATCATGCAAAAAATGGGAATGCCAGTTTCCTATACACATTTTCAAATGCATAAGGCAAGCTCTAATTTAACACTGAGCAGATCCTTCTGCATCTGTAATAAGAAGGAATAATAAAGAGAATATATGAAGAGAATATATGGAAAAACAGGGTATATTAAACTGTAGTAGTAAGCAAGCATTTTGGATGTGTAAAGATTTAATGGTAGGATATCTTCACAAGTACTTTCCGTGCATCTAAAAAAATAGTGTCATATATTAAAAAATATCAACTTATTTCCAAAAGCTCTATCTATTCTATCCCTTTAGCTATAAATTGGGTATCCAGGCTTCTAATCCACTAGTACACTAGCTACCAGAATTTTCGAGGCATACAGATATTGATCACTTCATAGGAAATAAAATTTAGAGTGAGAGGATTTTTTATTATCATTTATGGCCAGTTTTAATACAGGGTAATAAATCAAAACTGGTGATGAAGCACTATCCAGTATCTAAGTTCTTCAGTGGAATCTTTTTCCATTTTAGCATCACGGGTTCATTCAGTTGCTCATTAGGATGCTGGGTTTTGCATTGTAATACCCAAATGCGTATAAATGATTGCATTCGTTCATATATACTTATATAATGTCTAGACTATATTATTATTACTTGTAGCAGTGAAGAGAGAAATACTGTATATAGCTTATACTGAAAACAGCTGTATATTTTGTTCCAACTAACTGCTTATCATGTCTTTCTATGTGTAAATACTAGTTTAAGTACTATCCATATAAATGTGTGTCACTGTATGCACAAAACCCTGTGTTTTTGGGAAAACTTCTCTAATATTAGTTTTGATGTTCATTTTTAATTCTCATTTTACACGTATGCCCCTATATAAACTCAAAAACACACAAATGAAGAAAGTTTATGGCTTTTTTTTTTTTTTCTTCATAAATCTTTTGTCCTTTAGGAAACTATGTAAGCATTAATCAGAGACAGTAAGATCTGTGGTTGCAGAGGACTGTTCTGCATAAATGATTTTGTCTGTGACATTTGCCACAGAACCGCTCTACGGGGATATTACTTAATATTTAGTAATTGTTTTTTCATCAGTGTGGGATATTGATTAGTAACCAACGTCCACTTCTTTATTGGCAAAATACTGCAATTAAATACTTAGCAAAGACTGGTAAAGAGACTTGCAGTTCACAAACAGATGTCCTTACAATATACCTATGTATTTTATATTATAAAACAGTATATTCACTTGTAGGTAAGGTGGATATTACATCATAGAACTGAAATTGTGTCACAATGACCCTGTGCAAATATGTAAATTCATTTTTTTTATGGAAATACATTCATTAAGGTTTCAAACCTGTGCTTAAACCTACCCAAATATGCTGATCCTGATGGATACACTTGCAGCTGTATTGTTTGCATCCTTGCAGACCTTTTAAATTGTCAGGGTTTACAGCCGTCAATAGGCATTGATTTATTGGTATGACTGTTGTCAGTAAACCTCAAGATATAATTTATGTGTGCTTAACAGGATTTATTGAACTTTATATTTATAGAGTTACTTCATTTCACAACAGTTATGTCAATAAATGTGTGTGTGTGTGTGTGCGCGCATGCACACATTTTATGCTTATAATATACTGTATACTATTAAAAGTAGTACACATACTGCAGTGCTATTCGGCTGAGCTTACAGTGTCACATTATCATATTTGTTGAATCACTTATATTTGAGTGAAGTGATGAAATAAAAAAATGTTAAAACATGTTTTTAATTTAAGTTAAAATGATTTTTATTATTATTGATGAGCCAATGGAAAGGTGAAATTACACTGACACTAAGGTGTTCTTAGCTCTGGAATAGTATATACATTGCAGTACCTTGTTAGGGAAGCTTCTTTCCAATATGCTTCAACTGTTCTTAAAAAAAATAACCCTCGATATTCGACTGCCGAAGGTAAATCCTTCTACTTCAAATATCGAAGTCGAAGGATTTACCGCAATTAAATCCTTTCGTTCAATTCGAAGGATTTTAATCCATTGATCGAACGATTTTTCTTCGACCAAAAAAAGCTTACAAAGCCTATGGGGACCTTCCACATTGAGGTTCAGTAGGTTTTAGATGGCGAAGTAGGGGGTCGAAGTTTTTTTTAAAGAGACAGTACTTCGACTATTGAATGGTCGAATATTTGAACGATTTTTAGTTGGAATCGTTGTATTCGAAGTCGTAGTCGAAGGTCGAAGTAGCCAAAAAAACATTTGAAATTTGAAGTTTTTTTTATTCTATTCATTCACTCGAACTAAGTAAATGTGCCCCTGTATGTCAAACACTGGAAAACAGTGCACTAGAACAATGCTGTCCAAATAGCTGTACTCTGCATCTAGCAACATATATGAAATATGGTATCATGTGTAGAGCACTAGCAGACGCAAGACAGCTCTATCCATCACTATTGTCCTCTAGACACTTAGATAGGATAGGATAGGATAGATAGATAGATAGATAGATAGATACAGTTCTGGTGCTCAAGGCAACCCTGTCCTTACTACCTGCCATAGGGCTGGTGGTAAGTTCAGGAGTTGTTGCCTGTGCCCACTAGTGCTTGCTTACATACATGTCTAAATGCCTATGTACCTCCAGCCCACTCTCCACTCATGACAACCACTCTGCACTGCATTACTCTGCACACACAGTAATGTGGAAATGTATAAAAACAGACAGCAAATGTACAAAAAACACAACTGTTTGCATCTGTTTTTTTCCACCTTGCATCCTGCCCTACACTTTTTAAGTGACCCCTTCGGTTGTTAATTATGTAATAATTATAATTACAGTTTTATTTTAAAGAGTACTGTCAGAGATATATCACAGCTCTCTGATGGCTAAGGGATGTTGTTTCATCAGCAGCTCAAATGTCATATGTTGAACCTAAATGTTTCTCAGGTTTAATGAAAGATTCATCTAACTTTGCCCTGTGTCTTGTCCCTGATTAAATTTGTTCAGACACCTAAGGGTTAGTCCACATGAGGAGATTCGGGGAGATTTTGTCGCTGGCAACTAATCGCCTCGTCTTCTGAGCGACAATCTTCCAAAGTTGCCTCCGTGTGTGCATTAGTGCAGGCGACTTTTCATTGTAGCCTATGGGAAAACACGCTGAGGCAGTTCGGGGAGATTGTCGCTCAGAAGATGAGGCAATTAGTCGCCAGGCGACAAAATCCCCCCGAATCTCCTTGTGTGGCCTTACCCTTACACAGGCTTTGCAGGATACTCACAGAAGCATGAGGGTGAGACAGTGAACCAGAGCACAGGCACACACAGGAGCTGGTCTTGTAGAGAATAATTTTTACAGCACCATATAACAGTACACTGTAAAATAGTCTTCTATATACTCTCTGTACAGGAACAGGAAGAAGAGAACACGTGACCAGCTGTTGTCCCAAACTCAAGGTGACAGCACAATATGTTACACACTGGACCCTAAGTTCTCTGAATGAAGCCATGATTAACAACAATAATTTCCAATATAAAGTTCCATTTACTTAGACACCGATTAAATGATTATCTTCTTTACATGCATTGTAAAATCCATAGGAAACACGTCATGTCACACCTAATAAAAAGTTGCAATGCCTAAACATATTCTATGGTTTGGGTTGGCATATAGTAGCACTTTCAGTGATTTTCACCTGTCCTCAGATTCAAGTGCATGAAAAGTATATCCTGCAATTGTCTAGACAGATCTCCAGCTTACTATACTAACAACAAAACAAAAGCCATATATCATTATGCCTAGTAGGATAATATTGTTCTCAAATAGCAATAAATCATTTGCACTTAAAATGCTGTTATAGCATCACAAGCAAAATATCAGTGGGTTTAATTCCCTTATGGTGCCTCCCAGGTTTCATATAAATACAATTCTTAAGCAAATGCAGATACTCTAAAGATTTGCATTATAAGATCAATAGAATATATTTGAGAATTGGTTCAACCAAAGGATTATTGGACAATATAAAATCAGAGTTTTCCATATACCGTGGCCTAAATAAACAAACCTTGACGTTTATCAAAACAGACATGCGGCAATAAAAACAAAAGTGTGATGTGCATTGTATAGTCCTCAGTCTCCTCTAGCATATAGTTAAAGGAACAGTTCAGTGTAAAAATAAAAACCCAGTAAATAGATAGGCTTTGCTAAATAAAAAATGTTTCTATTATAGTTAGCCAAAAATATAATCTATAAGGATAGAGTGACTGGATGTCTAACATAACAGAACAGAACCCAACTTTCTGCTTTTCAGCTCCCTAACTCTTGGTTAGTCAGCAACTTGAAGTGGGGCCATATGGGACATACTGTAACTGCGCAGTGAGTTTGCCACACTTCGCCAGGTGTAGATTCGCCAGTGCTGTGCAAATTCAATAAAGTTCTGAAGTTGCGCCCAAGTTTCCCATCGTTTGCGAAGTTTCGCTAGCGATATAACAATCAGTGGTTTGAAGTTACGCTAGCGATGGCAAATTTGCATACGGCGTGCAGTTAAAGTACAATGGCCGTATATGCAGCAGCAAACACATTACACTACTAAAGGCCAGGGAACCTTAATAAATGTATTCTAATGCTCTACATGTGTGCCCACAGTATAGTTTAGGTGCCATATGTTATTAAATGTAGGGAGGAAGGAGGGTACCCTAAAAAAATTCCATCTTTTTCAGCTATCACCCTATAAAAAGTAAAAGACGCCAGCGTTTTTTTGGACCAATCCCCATCTACTGTATTGCACTTCGCCTGGTCTGAGGTGGTGAAGTAAAGTCTGGCGCAACAGGTAATGTTCAGTAAAATCCTCACTTAGTGAATTAGCGTAGTTGCGTCCCTTCGCCAGAGCGAAACTTCACCTGGTGTAAGGGTGCGAAGTAACTCTAGAGTAGGTCTACTTCACTAGTGAATTTACGCCAGCACCCGTTAGTAAATCGGGGAAGTGGCAAAATTATGTCATGCTAGTGAATTTTCGCTAGCGTTAGCCACTTCGACCTTTAGTAAATTTTCCCCTAGGTGTTCAGATATTATACCTTATGACTGCCCACAAGAAACAGGGAAAAATCTATTTAGACTAGACTGATGTGGCTCTACGCATGCTAACATGTCCCATTTTTCTATATGCTGCTTCCTAATTCTCTCAAATTCATGAACTTTTATTTAGATTTGTAATGTTATTTATGTAAATTTGGTAGAAATCAATTTCATCTTATTGGACATTTTTATCAGTTTTAATTAAAAACCTGTTTTAATCAGTTCAGAATATCTTTAAAGCTAGGTACAACATATGTTATTGGTGATGGTATTCATGGCTTTACTATATCTACTGCACTGGTTGCAACTTGTTTTAGAAGCATCATTTCTGCAGTTTTGACCAATATTCACCGGTTGCATTGCTTTATCAGAAAACTGTTCAGAATTGATTGGATCAGGCCTTTCCAGACTTAAAACCAATATCCCTTCTATCAGCACTTCTGAAGGTCATTGGCAAATCAGTTAATGGATGATACTGCACCTTTCACATAATCCCCTTTTAATCTGATCTGATGTTGCATTTTTGAGCAAACCACGTGGATCCTACAAGTTTTGCTGATAAGAAATGATACATCTGAAAGAAATGGGGCTAATCGTCATGCTTCCAGAGCAATTATTGTGGGCATGAGAACAAAAAGAAATACACAAGTTTAGCATTTTTCAGCACTGGTCACTGTGTGCCTCAAAGAATTGTATTGTACTTCCTTCTGACATTTTAAAAATGTAAATTTCACATAATTTCCATAAAAATATCACTTGCACAGAACTGAACAATTTACTGATACAAATGTGTTTCCATGACTTCCATTAAAGCACTCATACACTGATAATATACAGAAGGGGGTATATTTTTAAATGACAAGGAATTAACTCTGGTAATGAAAGCTTAAATGAACTGCAAACTGCATAAATGCTGATTCTTTTGCTGAGCAGTTATTCCTGTAAAAGGTATGAATCACAGTTTTTTCCTGTGGTGAATAATAGAGTAAAAATGTTTTATTAAATATATAATTTTCTCAATACCTCTTGTTTTTGCACCTATTAAAATGCATGTGAGGCAATTGCTTCAGGACAAAGCATATTTGGTATTTTTCTTGCTCCTCTATTTCACATATTAACTAACAGATACAATTTTAATAAACTGAGTAAATCATACTTAGCTTCAAATGTAGTCATAATACTCTTTATGCTATGTACACTGTAAGAGGTTTCATATGTTAAGCCATAGGGGATACCAATTATCACAGCATTTGTCTGCAGTTTGTACAATATTGATGTTTGTGTTGAATGCTGGAAGGAGCACACATTGCCGCAGGATAATAATGATGCTTGAGTTGTAATTTGGCAAGGGTGGAGAAGTTGGATGCTTCTAAATCCTCTTGTCCTGCAGTTCAGAAGAATAGAAATGCAGTTCCTTTGTTGCTGTTACTACATGTTTTTGCTTAATAAAGAGATGAAGTTTCCGTTCCCATGGAAACCTTTTTAAAAGTTAAATAAAGCCCTTTACTCCCTTATCAAGCTATCAACCTAACAGTTGAAAACATACAAATCAGTCTAAGGCATATGGCACATAGACGTTATGATCCCTGCTCAATCTGGTGAAAACCAGTAGTGGTCAAAACACCCCTGTCTACTTGTCATTAGTCTTAATATCATTCACAGGGAAGCACCATGTTGTCTTATGACAGACCTCTAGTTAATAAGTTCAAGTCAGTGGCATTTTTACCACTACTGGTTTTCGGCAAATGGCAGGGGTAGACAAAACACCCTTTGCCACAGGCCTGCCTATAAAATGTGGGGCTTGTTAGGGTTTGCAGGACTTTATCCAAAAAGAAAGTCTTCCGTGAAAATAAATATGTACGTGCACTAAATTTAAAAAAGAAACTTGTAGAAGCAATTTAGAGTATTCATTAGACTCCTGAGATTGTGACGTTGTTGCTACCAGGCCAGTATATTGCCATCCCAGCTGGTAATATGTTGCTTGATGCCAGCTTCGTTTAAAGAAAGACTACATATCAATGAAGGTGGCAACCCTAACCTTAGCACAGGTGGCTTGACCCTACATGTAGTAAACCAACAGTGCTAATATGAAAGTATACAAGAAATACACATTGAGGAAAACACTACTATTTTTACCTTTTTGTGTGTAAATACTTTGGCGACACTTCTCCTGCCTCTTCATGTTTTTTTAAAATAATAGTTACTCTTCTCACTTCTTCTCCTCTGCATTTCCACCTGTTCCAGTCATTGAGGCGGTTGGATCAAACAAATGGAAAATCTGTTTTGGCAAGCCATTTGCCATTTTGGGTATCATACAAGAAGGCCCATGTATGGCACCATTATTAATGAGTTGATTAGATCAGCCACAAAAAAATTGTGAAAGCTGGTTTTTATCTGTTTTTTATTTGAAACACAGTTATGGTTGTTATATAATGAATAGTTTTTTTAATCCAATATAATGTTTTACATTCATTGAATCAAGTCAGATAAATATTAAAGGGGCGGTTCACCTTTGAGTTACTTTTTAGTATGTTATAGAATGGTCATTTCTAAGCAACTTTCAATTGGTCTACATTATTTATTTTTTAATTATTTGCCTTCTCCTTTTGACTCTGCTCTGTTAGTCTACAAATTACTGCTACTTTTTCTTACTCATATCAATGAATAGGCCTCTCCTATTCATATTCCGGTCTCTTATTGAAATCAATACATGGTTGCCAGGGGAATTTGGGTCCTAGCAACCAGATTTCTGAAATTGCAAACTGGAGAGCTGCTGAATAAAAATTTAAATAATTCAAAAACCACACATAAGAAATGAAAACCAATTGCAAATTGTCTCAGAATGTCATACTAAAAATTCATTTAAAGGTGACCAACAACTTTTAAAACAATGTTGGCAACTGATTTGTTTCATTGTTATTATATAGCCTGTTTGTAATGGTTCATGATTTTCAGAATAGCTGTACACAACTTTAGGGATGATACAAAAAAAAGAAAAACAGAAGCAATCCAAAACAAAACATGAATGGTCCTGGTTTGACTGTCCTGGCAAATTGGCTACTATTTGCTTTGAAATTTGCTTTGCATGGTGGATATCCTTCTGTCACCTGAAAGACCTTCAAGAAGTTAAAAAATGTTTGTATTAAAATGTATTGAGAAAGTAGAGTATATCTTCTCTAAAGTGTCTCTTTCCTAAGGAAAAATAACATTTGACAAACCTTTCTTTATCAGTTAAATCTGTCCTCTTAAATGTTCTGGTCATTTCTCTGAATATTTTCCATTAAATACTGCTTTTAAGATGGGTGCCCAGTACATTAATACAGTGAAAAAGTGTTTATATACTGTATCTATTACAGCGAGATTAAATAGTTTCTGTATGTAACTTCATAAAAAGCATAGTCTCAAATATAGAACTGATGATTATATTGCAATTATTCAAAACATATGAAACAGGGTATGTTCATCAGAAGAAAGCAGCATTTTCATCCAATCTACCTCTTCAAGTCATTAAAACTATAGTAAATTATAGATTTTTTTTGTCATATTGGATAAGACATGGTAGAATGACCAAAACTCACATTTAATATATTTAATCAAAATATTTGTGGTTTCTTAGCAATATAATTTTATCATTGATCGTTCCTTATTAAAGAAAAGGTATGGGCATTTTGTAAACAATATCCTCTCCACTTTTCTAATATATGTTCCAATGTGTACTACCCAAGAAGAAATAACAATAACACAGCTCAATAATGGTTACATTTAGAGGCAGATTTATCAAAGGTCGAATTGAAAATTGTAATTTTTAAATTTGAATTTCAAGTTTATTTTAGTGTAATTTGACTAGGGAATAGTTTAAAAAAATTCAATATTCGAATTTTGAAATGTATCATGTACTGTCCCTTTAAGAATTCAAATTCAGCTATTCGCCATCTAAAACCTGCCAAATCTGTGTTTTGGCCTATGGGGGACCTCCTACAATCAATTTGGAGTCGCGTGGTGGACTTTTGAAAATCAAATTTTCAAAATTCGAGTTTGCATTTCACCTGGATTTAATTTTTTTTTATTTTTTAATAAATTTCGATTGGTTGTTTTTTTTTTTAATTTTGAGTTTATGGGAGTTTACAGTATTGGAGTTTTTATAAACGCCCATGAACTCTAAATATGACCCTTGATAAATATGCCCGTAAATTTCTGTTTTAAAATACTTCAAGTTACATATTCACCTATAATATTTTAATACATGATATACTGTATAATATACTGTATGTAGAACAATAGATTAATCAACAAAAATAATAGGCAGTGTAAGAGAATATCTGATTTCCAATCCAAAAGTCCTCTATGAGCCACAAAACTGCATATTAGATCACAGCCTTTTGTTCTCACTTAAAAACTCAAGATGTTCCTTCTCAGTTTTGTTCTCAGAAACAAAAGATCTTGATTTTCAGTGCGTAAGTCTTGTGTGTTTGACAGGCTATTCAGATGAAACCTGGACCCCATAAATATTTTATTTTCAGTATGTTATCTCACCCAATGAAGAAAATAATTATACTTACTTGTGGTTTAAAGGAGAACGAAAGTCAACATTCCCAAAATCTCACAGAAGCATTGCCAAAAGTCCTTCTCCTAAGCCACTGCAGCAAAAAATTATATTTGATATATGATATGAATCTAAAGGTGAATTAAAGATGTATATTTCATTGCAATTTAAATTATTATTGGTTTATCTCTTTGATCAATATTTAATTATCAAATATTGTAAAGTTGCTCAAAATTGCATTTTCTTTCATGCAGAAAACTGTTTTAGGTAAAGATCTGCGATAAATGAACATCTCAAGTACAGTTACTAAGTAGAAACCAAGCATAGATTTTCAAATTATCATTTGTAAACTTGTGACAAAGTACAGTTTAAAATTTGGTCAAAAAAAGACTCAAAGAAATGTAAGTAATTATTAATGTATGTTTACAAAGTTCTAGAAATGTTGTTCTCATATTGTCTCAATATTCAAAATATTATAAAACAAAATTCAATGCACTGAGTGTGCCAAGACCATCGGGATAGTTTATTCTGTTTCCATTTGCATGCAAACCTTTTTTGATCTTTCCGCCAATTAGGTTGGCAATAAATATAGCTAGGGAAACCTGAAATGTAATTTTGTAGCTACAGTAATATTTTTTGATAGAATTTTAATGAGTCATTTAAGTGTATGATTACTTCATGCCATCTGCTACGTGCCCATTTTCATTTCACACTACCACTTTGATTATTTTCATATAGTTAAGAGATAAGCCAAATAAAGGAGCAATATCTGTCAAGGGTTATTTTAATTATCACATTATCTTTTGAGTTTTTTTAATTACCAAATGTACCTTCTAATGCAAACAGAGAACAGTACTTTAGTAACAGATCTGTCAACAAATGTTATGTAATTTATCATTTATATATTTTCTTTATCTCAACTCAACTGAAGTAATATATGAAATGTTGTGTTATTATATTGCTTAAAGGAGCATTAAACCCTAAAAATTAATATGGCTGTAAATAACATATTTTATCTACTGAACTTGTCACTCCAGCCTAAAGATTAAAAAATCAAATGTCTGGTATTTATTAAGCAAAAAAAAAATTCGAAATTTCAATGTAAAAAATCGGCATCTAAAAGCTGGTGAGTCGGTCAGTGGGAGTCCTAGGCAAAATTCAAGGCATTTTTCTAATTCAAGATTTTTGAGTGTGTAAACTCACAAATTCAAGTCAACTCTAAAAACTTTTGGTAGTCAAATTTTTTTCCTCAATTGTTTTGAAGTTTTTTATATTCTCATATTTTCAGTAATAAACCACCATTTGTGTTTTTTCGAAGTAAATAAACCTCACAAATTAAGTTTTTGATAAATAAGCCCAATAATGTACATTTCTGGCCATACTTCTTTAGTTAAGCTTTCGTTTCTTTCTCTTTAACTCTAGAACTGGCCAATTAAGTACCATTCATGTTGCTACAATTTGTTAAAGGGCTGTATAGCACAGAGGAACACTGAAGCTGGCATTGCTTTATGGTATCTCTGCAACAGCTACAGTGGTGTGAAAAACTATTTGCCCCCTTCCTGATTTCTTATTCTTTTGCATGTTTGTCACACTTAAATGTTTCTGCTCATCAAAAACCGTTAACTATTAGTCAAAGATAACATAATTGAACACAAAATGCAGTTTTTAAATGAAGGTTTACGTTTTTAAGGGAGAAAAAAAACTCCAAATCTACATGGGCCTGTGTGAAAAAGTGATTGCCCCCCTTGTTAAAAAATAACTTAACTGTGGTTTATCACACCTGAGTTCAATTTCAAAGGTTATAAAGCCATTTCTAAAGCTTTGGGACTCCAGCGAACCACAGTGAGAGCCATTATCCACAAATGGCAAAAACATGGAACAGTGGTGAACCTTCCCAGGAGTGGCCGGCCGACCAAAATTACCCCAAGAGCGCAAAGACAACTCATCCGAGAGGCCACAAAAGACCCCAGGACAACATCTAAAGAACTGCAGGCCTCACTTGCCTCAATTAAGGTCAGTGTTCACGACTCCACCATAAGAAAGAGACTGGGCAAAAACGGCCTGCATGGCACATTTCCAAGGCGCAAACCACTTTTAAGCAAAAAGAACATTAAGGCTCGTCTCAATTTTGCTAAAAAAACATCTCAATGATTGCCAAGACTTTTGGGAAAATACCTTGTGGACCGACGAGACAAAAGTTGAAGTTTTTGGAAGGTGCGTGTCCCGTTACATCTGGCGTAAAAGTAACACAGCATTTCAGAAAAAGAACATCATACCAACAGTAAAATATGGTGGTGGTAGTGTGATGGTCTGGGGTTGTTTTGCTGCTTCAGGACCTGGAAGACTTGCTGTGATAGATGGAACCATGAATTCTACTGTCTACCAAAAAATCCTGAATGAGAATGTCAGGCCATCTGTTCGTCAACTCAAGCTGAAGCGATCTTGGGTGCTGCAGCAGGACAATGACCCAAAACACACCAGCAAATCCACCTCTGAATGGCTGAAGAAAAACAAAATGAAGACTTTGGAGTGGCCTAGCAAAGTCCTGACCTGAATCCTATTGAGATGTTGTGGCATGACCATAAAAAGGCGGTTCATGCTAGAAAACCCTCAAATAAAGCTGAATTACAACAATTCTGCAAAGATGAGTGGGCCAAAATTCCTCCAGAGCGCTGTAAAAGACTCGTTGCAAGTTATCGCAAACGCTTGATTGCAGTTATTGCTGCTAAGGGTGGCCCAACCAGTTATTAGGTTCAGGGGGCAATTACTTTTTCACACAGGTTTGGATTTCTTTTCTCCCTAAATAATAAAAACCCTCATTTAAAAACGGCATTTTGTGTTTACTTGTGTTATCTTTGACTAATAGTTACATGTGTTTGATGATCAGAAACATTTTGTGTGACAAACATGCAAAAGAATAAGAAATCAGGAAGGGGGCAAATAGTTTTTCACACCACTGTATAATAAAGGCTTGGGAGCTATACATACTAAGCCCACTACGTTCTATTACAGCCACAGTAAACTTCCAACTACCCCAAATGATTTCAGAATGTGGGGGTAATTTTCAAATGACCTGGATGGAAATGTAAATGCCTGAAGGGACACACAGTTGCTTCCCTTAGTGCTCATTCACTTACAGCCAGAGCGTAGCTGTGCCCTGTTACAGAAGTTTAATATCCTGCATGAGAGATGAAGCACATGCAGCCCTGTCCGTACCACCTTTGGAAGTACAACTGCCACCCTTTTAGTCTTTTGGGGTGGATTATTAATAGAGTAGGAAACCACATAAATTACAGGCAGTAGAATAATTTAGGGAGGATTTTTTAAAATGTGTTTTTAGCCTTGAACATCTTTCTAATAACCTGTGATCTTTTTATACAAATAATTATTCTACATGTATCAATGTATACGATTATATTCTTCTACCACAACAAAAAAACACAAGAATGCTTTTCATGACTGCACTGCTGTTTCACAATGCTTTTTATAGCATTTTATTTTCTGGAATCAAAGTACAACATTTATTCCTCTTTGTTCATTTTATGCTTTGTAATATATTCAAAGAGGCTGGTTCATCATACAACGTACTGACATAGAGTAGCTTGTGCAAAATACATTTGGAAATAACCACTGCTGTATCAGTTCGGGTTTAATGAATCTTTAGTGCCAGACACCAGAGCACTGCACTGATGTATTTTAATCATTGCAGAGAAGGTAACAGCCTGCGCTATTGTCTTATCAATGTTAGGAGACAATGTACATGGAGTTGAACAAAATGGGCACTTGTAAGAAGGAACAGAGAGTATACATTGCTGTTTTGCTGATTCTGTTTCTTTAAGTATGACTTGCCAGTGCTCGTTGAAATAGTACATTTAACACTCAGATGCATGAGAAATCAATTCTCACTTTACATTGGAGAGAGTATGTATTTCATATTTTATCAGGGTACAAAACAGTTTCTTTATCGGGCATATCCACATTGACAATAAACTCTTCAATGTTAGCAACTGACCTCTGTGAAGCAAGACACATGGTTGAATGTCAGCCTTCAACACCATTCCTTTTTACATAATATCCATTAAATGCCCTAAATAGTGGAATTTTTTGGAGAAACTAAGCATAATTTCAGCCTAGAGGTTACATAAATCCCTCCTGAGATTATGAAAGAGGAATTACTTCTGCAGGAATTCAACAATCTCACCACATCACAAGAGCTTGAGACCACATCCCTCTGGGGAAAAAGATGTTCCACCACCAAAATCAGCATGAGATAGGAATCAGTCCTTCAGAGAAGTACTGCTACCACTGAAGGGAGAGCCTTCACCCAATAACTACAGTAGCACAGACAGGAGTAAGACCAAGTAGCAAGGAAAAACATCTGCCCCCAACAAACAGGAAACAACTAGCAACAGTAGATATTGCCACAGGTACTTTACCTACATTATCAACATCTTATTAGTTATACAGGTACAATATGAGACGTTATACAGAATGCTCGAGATCTGGGGTTTTCTGGATAAGGGATATTTTAGTAATTTGGATCACCATATCTTAATGCGGCTAAAAATCATTGTAAGATTAAAGAAATAGGATTGTTTCACTGCCAATATGGCTTAATTATATCTAAGTCTGGATCAAGTACTGGGTACTGTTTTATTTTTACAAAATAGAGAAACATTTTAAAAAGTGTGAACTATTTCATTAAAATGGAATCTGTGGGAGATGTCCTTCCTGTAATCTGGAGCTTTCTGGATAACCGGGTTCCAGATAATAGATCCCATAACTGTAAATATGTCCAAGGGGTAAATGTACTGAGCGGCAACGGCTTCACAACAATCGCAACACTTCTCCAGGCGAAAATTCGCTCAGACAACGCAAATTTACTAAGATGCAAAGTTTCCTCCTGGCCAATGAACGCTGGCAAATTTTCGCTAGCGTTATTTCAGCAGTGTGAGCAAATCAAAGGGAAGATGCGCTAGTGTTGAATTCTGCGTCAGTCTTGCACTAATTTGTATAATTTGCACCTCTTTATGTTACATGGTGCATCTAATACATTACATTTACACTGATAACTACACATGTCAAGGGAACCTTAATAAAGTCAATAGAGTTGTTATAATGCCCTACACATAAACCCGCTGTAAAATAATGTTCCCATATGTTATAAAATGTATGAGGGCAACAGGTTACACAAAAAAAATGTAAGACTTTTGCAGCCTATCACCCTAAAAAAAGGAAAAGACACCAGCATTTTTTGAACTTAGATATGATGTAAGTTATTGAAGTTCTATGCACTCCATTGCACTTCGCCTGGTCTGAGCTGGCAAAGGCAAGTCTGGCGAAAGAGATAACGTTCAGTAAAATCTGCATCTGAGTGAATTTGCGGAGTAACGTCCATTCGCCAGAGCAAAAAATTTGCCACCAAATTGACACCTGCGCCCATTAATATATCAGCGAAGTCGAATCGGTAACGGTAAGTGACTAACTGTTGCGTTAGTCACTTCGCCCTTTAGTAAGTCTGCCCCAAGCCTGTCTGTTGCAGTATCATTGACTGAGTGGAACCACTTCAGATTTGCGGTTGATGAGAAACTACCTGTCAGGGGACCTATCGGCTCCCAAATGGAGTAGTACGGACCAAGGAACAAGAGTCCAAGACCGAGGTATGCGAAGGGTTAAACAGGCAAAGTTCTTCAGGCAGGCAGCGAAGGGTCACAGGCAAAGTTCTTCAGGCAGGCAGCGAAGGGTCAAAGTCCAGAACAAGCAGGGATCAAGATCAGGGAACAAACAGGAAATCTTCACAGGAAACACCCAGGTACAATGCAGGCAAGAATACCTATAATTGGGCAGGGTTTCAGTGTCCAGGGTGCCCTTTTATGGCAAAATCCCGGCACCAGTGATGACATCATCATGCAGCGACAACACCCATGTGTTCAACATGGGCACCGCCATCTTAGATTTTCATTAGCACCAGTGATGACATCATCATGCAGCGACACTGCACCCATGTGTTCAACATGGGCACCGCCATCTTGGATTTTCATTGCGACCGCCGGGAAGGTGAGCAGCGCCGTCGGGTGCTTCTGGCAATCCTGACACTACCCTGCCTACATCATCTTGCCATGTGCACTGCAGGACGCCACAAACATTAGTCATGATCAGCTATCCCCTGTCCAAGACAACATACCATAGAACTTTCAGAACTGTATAGTTTCATTTGGAGAAATGCAGGGGATTTATACATAAGTTCAAATTGCAACCTATAGGTATCGTTGGCAATGACACAATGATTTTGAAAATGATTAACGAAATATTGGCTTCCTGTGTTACCACACCATTAAACCATCACTGCATTTTTGCCTCTGCTATAACCTGCTAAACTGTATCTTGAATATGACAAGAACATAATATTGTGTATTGCATAGACTTAAAACACCTCCTTGAAATCTCAGAAAATGTTTACTTAATAAAAAGACAGGTCATATAACTGTGAAGTTCTTATCTAAACTATTTTCATTCATAAGCATGTTTTGGAGTTTATTTTCTTTAAAACCTTAAATTAAAAAAAAATCTTTCTGAACAGAAGGTGCACAGAAATGTTATCCCTATTTTGGTGCTGGTAATTTCAAAACTCTTGCTGAACCTTTTCAACACTTCGTTGCCCAGAAATGTTTACGTCCTCCTTGTCAGGACCTACGGGAGCGCTCAGCGGCGCACCAGCGGGATGACGCAGGAGTGATGACGTCACCGCTGGCGCCGAAGTTTGAAATAAAAGGGCGTCTTGGATGCTGAAACCCTGCCCAATTATAGGTATTATTTACTGTGAGTACCTGGGTGTTTATATATTGGCTGATTCCTTGAACTTGACCTTGCCTGAACTTTGACCCTGATTTGTATGCTGCCTGCCTTTTTGATCTCTGCCTTAACTTTGGATTACGCTTTATTCTTTAACCCTTGCCTGTACTGTGAATTTGGACCTTGACCCCAAAGCTTCCTCCCTGGTCCAAACTACTCCCACTGGGAGCCGCTACTGTATCTACAGTACAAGTGCTTGTTTCAGTACTTTACCGGTTGTGTTGCTCAGATCAACCAATCAATAATTAGATTTAAACAGTTAGAAAACAAAAGCAAAGATCTGATTGATTGCTATGAGCAACATTACCGATAATGTTTTACTCCACTTTTTATACATCATGAGAAATAGACAGATGGACAGATCCCATCTGCAGAGACATCGCCAATTTACAGGCATAGAGGACAATTCACTAGCAAAAGAGACAGTCGCTAGTGCAGTGATTACACACAATTGAAAGCAGGTTTAGCACCTTTAAAGATGCAAGCTGCAAACAAGCACCTTTCTTCACTCAAATCTAAATACAAGTACAAAAGGAATATCCAAATTAAGTTTTGTTAAATGCAATTTCAGGTAAATATATGCTTATATGCTCACTTTAGAGTGTATCAAGTGTATCCTGGCAGACTTACTTTATCTTGCCCTTGCCCATCCTTCAGTAACCTTACCTCATCAGAGAGGGACAAACTGGTTGTTTTTTCTCCCTTCCTTTTGTTTTATTTATTCGCTAAAACATTTTGCTTGTGTCAGCTTCCGCAATGTCTCTTAGCCAGCAGCAACTTAAAACTAAAGCCATAAATTTTTTTTTGTAACAATGAACTACAGTGTGTGTCAGCATTTTCTTTAAAGCTTTTAGAAGACTTCCCTTTGATAAGTCTACAATAATGTATTTTTGTCCAGACATTTTTGTAAAATCAAGATGTGTATTTTATTTTAGCATTTTACAGAGACCCCTACAGCACAGCAAGTTGACTGTTTCCACTGGATCGGTGAACTGCCCAAAATATTTTCTTATTTATGATCCAATATAGTGTTATTAATCCCTAAAACTATGTTTTGTCATTAGTGTTCATAAGATTATAATACAATAACCAAAGTTTAGAGCATCTTGTGTTGTGTTTTCATGGGGCTCCCTTGCACAGCAACCCCACAAAGTTTGGCAATCATTGTAATTTACTATATAGCCACATCCAGTTAGACTGTAAGCTCTAGGGGTCAGGAACTTGTTTATACTTGTGTCTTTACACTGAACTGTTAATCTTTAATGCAACTGTACTTATTTGTATTTGTAATTATGATGACCCCTGTTTGTTCTATTAACTTTATTGTTCTGCTGTACAGGGCTGCATACATATGTAAAAAAAATTATATATATATATACTGTACATACATACATAAAAAAATATACATACATACTGTACAGCTGATAGTTCTACAACATGTTTTTTAGTGCAACCAAAGAAATATATACCCAGTAAATTGGTTAAATTGTTTGGTAATATTGTCACTGGATTAAATTATTAGTAGTTTTAGTGAAAGGAACATTTTTTTGCACATATTTATAAAGCACCAACTCTGAAGATCCAGGGTAGAACTACACGAGCACTTTTAGTTAAAAAGTGTTTCTTATGTTTTGATTAAATCAGAAATTTTGAGGCCCAGTACAAGTTATTTATCTGCCCCCTGAACAAAGGGTTGATGGAATTGTGGGATATTTTTCAACTGCACTACTATGAGACAAACTAACAAATCTGATAAATACACAGTTGCAATATACAGTATGTTGATGGAACATATCTTTTTCCTAAAATTTCATTATGTGAATGCAAGAGCTAAGAGGGTGTAGCTAAGGAAAAGTGAGAAAGAGAAACCTTTGAATGTTTTAAATGCATAAATGTGACATGTGTTAATGTGTAAATATAAGACAGCGATGTATGAATATTTGGATGATTTTAAAAATAAACTATTAAAGGGCACCTGTTGGGTAAAAATGTTATCCCCAACCAAAGGTGCGGGCTAATAGAGCCCGCATTCTGGTTGGGGATAACAGAAGTTTTTTTTTTTAAAAAAATGCCCCCGCCAGTGCTACGCTTCCCACACCCGGTGCGAGCAGCCATGTCCGGTCACTCGCATGCGCATAATGAAAATGTGCCACGAATTGCTCATGCGTGTGACATCACATGCATGTCGTGCACATGTGAGTTACACAACATAGCTGCTCGCACCGGGAGCTCCCTCCCTGTGCGAGTAGCGTAGTGCTGGCGGGGGCTTTAGTTGGGGATAACATTTTTACCCAACATGTGTCCTTTAAGTAATAACAGTATACCTTTATATGACCTTTCATAATTTTTTAATCTGTTTTTAAAATATCTAGTTCACTTTGTATTAAAACTTTTGTGTCAGTCCAAGCTTCTTGTGAAAGATTGTGTATTCCAGATATAATAGCCTCATCCATCTTGTTAAATAACGTGAACTCAGCCATTTACAGTATTAGTTAAATATAATTCTGTTTCCTAAAGGGTATAGAAATGACAGTTTTTTTTACTTTTGACAGTAAATACATAAGTTTAAGGAACCTGTCATCTAAAATAAATTTGGAGACCTTTCCATTTTGTACTAGGAGCTTATGTGATGAGAGGAGTAACAGGAGAAAAAGGGTACTTATCTAAAGAGCTATGAATTATATAGCAATCTGCTCTCAAAGTACAGGCAATTTGAATTACTGTTTATAACTGGGATATTGATTTTAGTGGCAGGTTCTCTTTAATAATACTGCCATTGATAATTCTTTGGCCTTTTATATTACACTGCCCTTTAAAGTGACTTTATTTCTGTTCTAAGGGCTCTTTGATACTTACATTGTACCATATTCATCCTTTCATCTTCCTTTAGCTGTGAGTTCCCGCATTATGTGATTAAACATAAGCATTCACATCTACCAGGGACATCTCTAAAAAGTACAATAAGCACTAACATTCAATAATATCAATAACAAGCATGAATATACACTCAATGACATAAGACTATCATTGACCCAGTTGCATTCTTCCATTGCTTTACTTAGACAGAGTATCCTATTTTGTTGATTTATACAAACAGTAGCCCTCTCACAGGAAGGTGGGTGACCTCCTTTCATGCTTCTGTCCTTGTTTCTTTTCTTACCCTGGCTTAGAAAAAGACATAGAATTAAGTGGGATCAAGAGTACTGAGCTTTGCTTGCCAGGGAAAATTGCTGCTCTTAATTTCACATTTTGATTATTTTATTTGTTGACAGGTCCAGAAGCAATATATTTATACATAAATACATATCTGATGAAGTGTCATTTGGTTATTAATTTTATCACTGACATCAGTCACATCTGCACCAGCCAGTGGAGCTTACAATCTAAGTTCCTGTGACATTCCTTTAACATGGACATGGTCCATATTACCAGGAGCCGATAATATGCCTGTATATTTTTGGAGTTTTTGGAGTTTGGCAGGGAACGGGAGTATCCATGGGTAAACCCACACAGAAAAAAGGAGAACATAATGCCCTGGCTGTAGAACCTTAAAATTGCAAAGCAGCAGAGCAAACTATTGCACCACCATGCTGCCACAATGTTGTCTCTCTCTCTCCAGCATAGGTTACATTTTTTTTAGAACCAGCTGAATGAATTATCTTACTTGAGCTTATAGACTGTGGTATTATAAGCCCTTACACATTTATCGTTCAATGATTAGTACAGTGACTGTAAATTTTATAACTTAAGCACCATAGCACAGGGATCATTTATATACAGTACTGTATGCCCTTGAGGCAAGGTCAAAGTCACTAACGAGTGCAAAATTCCTCCAGTTAGTACTCATTCATTTAGAGGCCCATTTATCAAAGGTCAAATTTTAGTGGTTTTAGAGGTCTTTGGAAACAACGATTAAACTCACTTTCTCTAAACTCATGAATGCCATGAGAGATATTAATAGATCCAATTATAATAAAAAGTATGAATGAATAAAATGCTAATAAATATGAAAATCTCAAAAACCTTAAAACATTTGAGTTTTTCAGGCAAGTACTAGTGAAAAAAATCTGAAAATCTCTAAAAGACAGAATTGATTAAAATGGTCCAATAGGATTAGCGCAGCTCCCGTTAATTTCTATAGGACGTCAAGAGCATATATATATATATATATATATATATATATATATATATATATATATAAAAAAAAAAACAGCGTAGGAATTCCGCACACCATTACTGAACTCGATTGACCCGAGTGCTACTCACAAATTGGGAATAGATACAAAGCTTGGATACGTGGGTGCACATCAGGAGCCTTTAGACAAAAAGAAAATAGATTAAAAATATAAACTTTTATTAGAACATTTTAAAATAGGTCAACGTTTCGGTCTCCACCTAAGACCTTTGTCAAGACCATAACAAATGTTAAAATGTACCTCATTAAATAAAGAAAGTATGGAAGCACTCACCCAATCACGAATAGCAAGGAAGGTCACATGTGTAGAGGTTAAGGAACCACCCCAAAGGAGGAGAGACCCAGGTGTACTTAATCACCACAAATCAGGGAAGAAAGAGAACTAAAAAGCCCCTGTGGTGAAAAGGGAATATAAACACAATAAATAAGAAAGGTAACAAATTAAAATAGAAAAAGAAAAAGAAAAAGAAAGAAAACCCAGGCCAATAGCCACTATGTAGAGAAATATATGTAAAGGGCAAAAAGATACCTAAATAAGACACTTATTACATAATAGGTAACACAGTCTCGCAACAATATGCCTGAAGCTGTCAAGAGCTGTAAGATCTAATCATATCAAAAATAAAGAATAAAGCCATAAAGCAAACAAAGGATCAGCGTTGATTTAAAAAGCAAGTCAGAGGGCAGTTCTCATTCAGACCGTTAGGGGCAAGAGTGTTCAACTTCTTAATCCAAAAGACTTCCCTCTGAAGCAGCATTTTTGAACGATCACCCCCTCTC